>NC_140953.1:145869875-145897375 GCF_014529385.1 Adiantum capillus-veneris | reverse complement strand
CAGTATATGTGAAGTAATATCAATACTAATTTTGTGAGTTGTCCTATGTGCAGGTTGCGACGCCTAGTCATTAGTGGACCAGATTTCATCTATATGCTTTGTGAGACACAGACACGCTTCTGTGTCTCTTTTTTGTACAAACAGTTAGTGTTCAGACATTTATTGTTTCCCTTATGGTTATGATTATTATCATTGTCATTGTATAGATAGTTATTGTTTCTCTTACGGGTTATGCTTATGGTTATTGTTAATTTTGTTTATGGTTATGGTTATCTGCATTATGGTTTTGATCAAAGTGGTTATAGCCGGTTATGCTTTTAAGTTATGGTTATGGTTCGTTATGGTTATGCTTTTCAGTTGGTACGGTTGTCTTTCATTGGCCTTAAATCTCATGTGAGATCCTACATGGATAGCATGTAGGAGGCGTATACATGATATGGTTTTTTTTGAAAAGTTTATGTAAAAACAAAGGGAACTCTGCCAAAATTTCTGCGCGCGGGAGCATGGTTGATATTTTGGTGCTGCTCGCTTTCTTGGGCAGAGGGCAGGAAGTCTGGCTGTGGCTGTGTCCATCTTTTAACTGGGCACAGGCCAGGCTACCTGCCCTCTGCCCAAGAAAAAAAAATTCTGCTATGGTCGTCGCTAATAGCGACTGGTTTCATAGCGACGGGTATAGCGACGCGCATAACGACGGGCAGTGTCGATATATGCGTCGATAACACCTGTTTTTGTTGTAGTGAATAAGGCAATAGCCTAGGCTACTCTCCCAATTTTCCTTTGCAAGCCTTAGCCAAAGCTTTAATGATAGGAGGATGTCCACGTTCTGATCTACCTTTCCTTTCAGGATTGTATGCAGTATGAGAGTGAGTTTAATGCCCAACCTAGAGAAAAACTCCCTGGCTTTGTCGGCATCCAACTCACCCTTGTTAGCTGTTACTCTCTTAGCACAACCATAACGGCTATTGAGGAATTTACATATCCCTTCTGTGCTTTTTTTTCTTAAATCGCAACCTTCAACTTGGTTAGTTAAATCTTCTCGTGCAAGCACTATGTATCTCATTTGCCATAAAACCAATGGTATTGTAAACAAGTCTACTACCCAATTATAGTCCATAGCCTGTAGGTATGTAGGGTGCAACTTATCACAGTGATGTATGCTTGAATACATTTGACATGTTTCACAAGACTCCACAAAACGAGATACATCTTTATACATACCTTTCCACCAATACCTCTCTTTGATTTTAGTAAAGGTGGCCCAGACACCTCTGTGCATGTCCAGCATAAATATTCTCATGAAACTTTTTGATAAGGTTTCTTTTAGTAAATCTATCCCGTGCAAGTTAAAATATCTCGTATATGTTCAACTTGAGTTTCAATTCAGCTATCTTAAGTTTCACTTTATTGCTTCAATAAAAAATAACTGGCCCATGTAATAAAATATATACTAGAGTGTGTGTAATATCTACCAAGGGTTTCAATAATTTAAAATATTGAAGTAAATGTCAAAACTTCTAGAAGAGGTTCAGGGGTCAGTTTCTATCCATATTTGATTGAAACTTTTTTGCTTGAACTAAAGTTGTGCTGAAAAAACCAATTGCAATTGCTTTTAGGTGAAAGCTTAATGGCTTTTGTATCTAGTATTCTTAAGTTAAATTTATAACGCATTTTCTTTATTACCAAAAGGTGAAAACCTTACAAAAAGAATGCAATATTCTAATATTCTGTTTACCAAAGCTTCTTAAGCTCGCTATTCTTTGATTTAAAGTTGTATTCAGGCAATATCCCTATAAGACATGGTGATAGCAGTCATGCTCAATTAGCTATGCTCAAGGGTGGTACAGACTTGTGGCTATCTGCCAGATTTGAAGACTCTTGTCAGCATCAATGCTTGCGATTATCCCCTCCAAAATCTCACTCCATGAAAAATACAATCATTAAACACGTACAATACATTAAACGTTTGATATATAATGCAACTTAGAAATAGTTTAAGTATATAAATAAAGTTAATCAACAAAAAAGAGAAGTCTAGTTTTATTAATTAATAAAATTATTAAAAGAAATTTTAATTAATTTTTCTTTCACTTATTTACAAAGATTACGATTAATTACCGTAATTAGTTACTTAGAGTTTTTGTTTCTTAGTGACTTTTGAGAAGCTAAGATTCTCTCTAGATTAAAGAAAATTTGTGAAGGTCTCCAAATCTTAAAAGAAAGTGTGGGCTCTCCGGGTCTATTTATCGGATTTTGCCAAATAGAGACTGTACCTAAGTACCCCCAGCTTCCCAATCAGTCCAACCCTCAAGGTACCCATGGTTGCTAAATCTATCCCAACCAAGTTAAAATATCTCCCTCTAGACGTACATGTTCAACTTAAGTTTCACTTTATTGCTTCAATCGGAAATAACTGGCCCATGTAATAAAATATCTACTAAAGCCTGACTAATATCTGCCAAAGTTTTCAATAATTTAAATTATTGAAGTTATGAAAACTTCCAGAAGAGGATCAGGGGTCAGTTTCTATCCATATTTGATTGAAACTTTTTTTGGTTGAACTTATAAAGTTGTGCTAAAAAAACCAACTGCAACTGCTTTTAGGTGAAAGCTTAATGGTTTTCGTATGTAGTAGTCATATGCTCAAGGGTGATAGCAGTCATATGCTCAAGGGTGGTAAACACTCGTAGCCATTTGCCAAATTTGAAGACTATTGTCGGCATCAATGCTAGCGATCATCCCCTCCGAAATCTCACTCCATGAAAAATCCGGTACCATGCTTGAATGGTCAACATGAGTAAACAGTGGCTTAGGGCGTGGAGCTGCTCCACTTGCAGACGACGTAGCATCTTCCTGCGTATCAATCCTGCCATAACAAAGTTTTACCTGTCAAATTAGCGAGTTAAGGCCGAAGTACACTCGAAAAATAACATCCCGAGGATATTGTATCCCTCTTGACTTCACCTGGTAAGATCCCAAACCACCAGTGTACTGTGATCGCTTGATGAGGCTAATTTTGTTGCACAATGTGGATCCCATTCTACGTGTCACACTTCACCCCTACACATGACTCGTTTGTCATTGAAACCTTATCAGCCTCGTTAACCCATTTAAGGACGAATGAAAAAGATACAAAAGGAAACAAGGCCTAGATCTCTGCTTAGACTCCAAACTTTAGACAACACAGGTCTTAGGATTTCACAAACATACAAGGTACAGGTACTATATACTGGCACATAATCTCTACTCTTGACGTGGTACTCAATGTATGTTCCTCATGCAGTATACGTAAAAGTATAGAGAGAATATAGACTTGGTACAGCTAGCTGCATCCAGTCCTTTATTATGCTAGGTCATGTAATCACCCAGAAGATGGATCATAGCAAGAATATGGATCAACATGATAATGTAAAGCATACTCGTGAGTTAAGAGATTGTGCAGAGGTCGCGAAAGCTGGCGTAAATCATGCATGGCCAAAGTCCCGTCGGCAGATCCCATGGCGACCAATTCTTTATTCCGTGGTTCAAAGGCCAAACAGTTTAACTGGAGAGACAAATAGACCTTTCACTTCCATCAATCATAAGAGATCCCAGAAGAGAGAAAAAACCTAGTTACCCCTTTTCCATTAACTTTAACCGTTTGTGTGGGCCGAGTGGATGCACGGTGGTCCCAAATAAGAAGCTTCCCATCATCTCCTACAGATCCAAAGAGCTCATCAGAATCCGAATGCCAAGCCACATCTCCAACCGCGTCTGTAGAAGAACACTGCATTGAGAAACTTCTGGCGTGTCAGTCTAATCCTTTGAACAATATGAATGCGCAAACCTCTGTAACAATCGAAAAGATCGATCATACCTGGAAAGAGTGCAGAGGAGGAAGGATCCCACTTCTACTACCGCCGGAATTTGTATCCCATAAGCAAATCATCGCATCATACGAACCACTTAGCAAGTATCCTTCTTTACTCCATGCTAAACCATGGCCTTCTGCACTGTGCCCTGCTAGCCTCAGGTATGGCGAGGATTGTTGTCGAGATGGGGTAGATGGATGCATGGTGTAGTCAAACAAATGAACTTCTCCACTGACAGTTTTTGTTGCAATAATGACTGGCTTCTGGGGCATGTACCGTGCTCGATTGACTTCGCCAGCATGGTTGATCTTCTCAATTATCCGGACCTGACAGAAATGAGAAGCAAAATCTAAACAGTCCAGTATATTGCGAGCACAGAGTAATTTGGTCGGAAGGAGGTAGCAACTGACTAGCTGCAGGTGCGCTTACCTTGTAGTCCCCATATTTAACGACCCCGTCGACGCTACTGTGGCCATGGAGGGCATCCGTCTCTACATTTTGTTGCGGCCGGAAACACAGGCGCGAATCAGGTGATTAATGGGATGGTCGTCAAATTTATGCGACGTTCCGAGGAGAACCTGACGGAATTCAAGCATGTTATGGTCCGTAGCAATGCTGGAATTATCTGGCGGAAGCCACTGCACGGTGAGGGAGGACCACCTTAACGTATGGCCTACGAAGAGGCGATAGAGATTCGAGTCCTGCGATGCATATTCACGTCTTCATTCTCCAGCATATCAAAATGGTCCTCGTCTCCCTGTGCCGTCATTGCCTCTCTCTCTCTCTCTCTCTCTCTCTCTCTCCCCCACAAGACAATAAAAGAGGACTATATAGGACCCTCTACTTTCACCTTATACGACGTCTGAGCTTCCTCAGTACTCCTTTGCCCGCTCAGATTTCCAAAGCTACAGGTATCAATTATAAACCAACTTTGGGCGCAAATTTGGACGTCTGAGCTTCCTCACTCCTTTGCCCAATTCTGAGCGCAGCCTCCAGGTATCAATTATAAATCGAATTTGGGCCCTATACAATAAAGTAGTCTTCTTTTATTGTCTTGGTATATTTTGAGAGAGAAGAAGAAGAAGAGTATAACATCGTGGGAAACTATTCCAAGAGACCTTAAAGATCTATGGCTCCGACTAGGAGACTTGAACTCATAACCAATCTACCACACTTCCCTTAATTGGGAAGTTTAATAGGGATGAGAGTCTACGCCTTATGCAAAGAGTGTAATTGTCACATAGAAGGTTTAATATAACATAAAACATTAATTTTAGAGAGAGAGAGAGAACTAATTTTTCAGCATCACAATATATAAAGAACTAGTATGGGGCAGTTAGCTATTGTTTGAGTGTAAAGTGGTTGTCTAGGGTTAGGGTTAGCTTTGCCTCTCGATCTTGACAGGTCAATTGTAAGAAAAATGGGTAGTGCAAGGGATGCTCTTGAGGCTGCACCGGGCCATCCTATCCTTGAGTGCAAAGGCATGGTCTTAAAAGACTTGTATACCCAAAAGATCAACAACTCATATTAAATGTATTTGATTGAGCAACCAGAACCAGACTGTATGCCCACTCATAGTAGTAAAACCACTAAGTATGAATTAGATAAACATTTGCTAAGCGTAGATTAGGGAACAACCTGCTTCTCGCAACCTTAGGGTTAAGTCTTCATGCCATGTTCCCATTGGATACTACCCGACTATCCTTGGCTTTATAATTATGGAATAGCTGTCAAGTGACGAGCTCGCTCCACTGAGCTTCTTCAGACGAGCTGCGTTCTCGTCAATAAGCTCAAAATCTAGCTTTCATCATGCTCAAACAATACTGGAAGTTGGCATATGTGACACAATCCTTCACAATTGTAATACGATATGTGTAAGGATATGGGTCCTACTATGGGCAAGGCCACCGACACGGCCGGATAGTGTGTACGATAGGGGGAGGCTATAAGTTAGCACAATTGGGTGGAGAATAGCACACGCATTACCACTGCCCTTTCAATGGTATCCGATCTATTTTTGGGAAAGAAAAAAAGCGGGTTGCATGTGCATGCGGTGCGCTGCTTCTCTCCCACGTTCCGCAGACAGCGACGTCTCCCCTCTGCAGCAAAAATAACACAGGCATAGTTTTTTGTGTGCAACACGCGAAGGTAGACAGCGGGTGGAGACTAGCATACACATTACCACCACCTTTTCACTAGTATCCGAGTTATTTTTGGGAAAGGAAAAAAGAGGGTTACATGTGCATGCGGCGCGCTGCTTCTCTCCCACGTTCCGCAGACAGTGACGTCTCCGCTGTGCAATAAAAAAAAAATAGGCATAGTTTTTTGTGCGCAGTGCACGAAGAGAGACAGTGACAGCCGGCCGCAACCACCACACCTACGCCTTTCACAGCGTACGACTAAGGCGAGCGACCAAGGTAAACTTGACCGGCACCGACGCTCCGTTGACTAGGCGCGTAGAAAGAATCGCTTAACCCTTGCATGAAGGAGGGTGGAACCCACCCTATGAGGGTAAGAGGCCAACACTCTACCATCCAAGCTATTCAACTTTGTTGTGTATAACAAGGAAAATAACAAGGAAAGATAGGATCCTTGTGTTGACAAGAAAGCTAGAAGGAAAGGGAAAACTTAAAACTTCAAAGAAGTAGTTTCACCCTACCCTTTTCACTTATTGGAGGATTTCACTTATTGGAGGAAGGCAAGTTTTCCTACAAAAATTCTTTTTTCCTCAAGGAAGTAGCTTCAAAGTGAACAAAAGCCTTCACAAAAACGACGAATTTTATGAAGAATCCACGAAGGTGTTCTTATGACGAACGACACATGAAACGCTACAATTTTTGCAAGGCGAGGTTCGCATGCAACGCAAATCATCGAGCATAAAAAACACAAAGACTTCAAGCTTTACAAGGTACAAGTTGACGTTTTTTTTTTCTCTCTTTACATTAGTGTGTGTTTACCATGGTCAGTGAGGATATCCCACCTACACATATTTTTTATTTTGAACACATAGATCAAAATCAAGGTACTACGGGTACTGCTAACACTAATATACATGACGATGATGATCTAGGAGATCATGGCCTTGTAGATATGACTGCTTTTAAGACTTTGAAAAATTACCAAAGCATACTTGAACGCAACATCTCTGCACTCAATGCAAATGTTACAAATCTTACTGAGCTACTTGTGAAATTTATGAATTCACAAACAGCTCAAGGAGCCACAAGTGGCACGGTTCAAGGAAACTAAGCTCGCACGACTCACGGAGTCCAAGAGACTAGTGCTTCAGAAGATGCAGAAGGTAGCAATGCATTGCTTAAGAATATCACCATTCTTGAGTTTCATGGGGAAGAGTGTGATTGCAACAAGGATGCGGTCAATACGTTCTTATACAAATAGAGTGATATTCATAGGTTGAAACACACCCCGGATATAAAGACGGTTGTGGAAACAAGTCTATCTCTTAAAGGCAAGGCCTATAAGTGGTGGATGGCATTTTCAATAGATGCTCGGGCTGCATTTCAAGCTTCTTTCTCCAAAGAATTTTTAGACTCCAATAAAGAAGATAAGAATTGGTTAGCATGGGATGCATGCCACATGTATGGCCTCTTTCTCACACAGTACATTTCAAAGTATCAGAAAATCATATTAAAACTAGAAGATATAGGCGAATTCCAAAAGATACAGGGTTTAATAGGCGTCTTGACAAAAACTATCGTCTTCATGTCAAGACCCCAACATCCAAAAAATTTGGAAGAAGCCATCGGTGATGCCCAAAGATATGATCATAACCAAGAGAGGAAAGGAAATGTTCCCTACTCTAAGAATAATTTTGCTAAGAGCAATGTCACTAAGAGCCAATGGCGAGGTAGATCTCCCACATGTTACAAGAGGAATAAGCGACAATCTACCTCTCCACGCCCACAAGAGACTAAGAAGCCTAAGCAATCACAAGATACTCCACGTGGGTCTCTTAGTGCTGCTGATTTTGAGCGTGCAAAGAAACACAATTTTTGTTTTAGATGTCTTTCGGACCAGTATAACAAGAAAGATTGTCCTCTTTTGCAAGGCAGAGAAAAGGCCATGCACACGATGCAGCGTCTCACATTAGATTCATCTCCTAAATATTGTGATATCGAGGTTCTTCATATGGAAGAAAAGCACAAGTGTTGTGTGCCTGGTTCAATGTGGCAAACCACCTTTGGCCCCTATGAGTTGATTCGCATGCATGGCACTATTAACGGACAACGTGTTCGTATTTTAGTGGATGATGGTGCAACTCATAACTTCTTGAACTATAAGCTAGTCAAGAAATAGAAGCTTACAATATAGACTCCCTCCTCCCACAAGTATGTGGTAGAGTAGATGTCTGGGAGTGATAAAGAAGTATGGGACACGCTAGTTCAAGGGGTTGAGCTTATTGTTCAAGATCATACGATGACCCTTGAGTTTCAAGTTATGAAGATGGACCGTACTGATGTAGTTTTAGGACGAGAGTGGCTGCATGGTTTAGGAAACACATTGCACACTAGTTATGAACACAACTCCTTATCCTTTGTGGCCAATGGTAAACATGTGCTTTTTCTTGGTGAGAAAAATATACCATCTGCACCTCTTATATGTACAGCCGAGATTTTTATTTTACAAAAAGCAGATTTAATAGATGAAGTCTTTTTGTGTTACTGCTTGTCTCCAATTCTTGTGAATTCTCAGCAAAGTGTTGTGAACACTAGTAACAGTATGCAAAGTGCAATGAATTCTAATGATAAGCAAAGTGTTAACAATTCTAAAGAGCAAAGTGCTCTCAATTTTAATTCTAGTGAGAAACCTGCAACTATTGTAAAACAAACATTATAGGAATTACAAGATTCTCCATCCAACATAACTCTACTTTACTTTTTCCTTTTGCACGGAAAAAGCTAACTCACTTACTCACGGAGTATAGTGATGTATTCTCAAGTGATTTATTGTCGGGTTTACCTCCTATACGAGATGTGCAACATGGCATAGATGTCCTACCATGCACTAAACAGGTGAGTAAACCACCTTATCGTATGAGTACTAAAGAAGCCAAGGAGGTTGAGAGCCAGTTGGCTAAATACCTCGCCCGTGGTTTCATTAGACCTAGAACTTCACCTTGGGCATCACCAATTCTATTGGTAAAAAAGAAAGATGGTACTATGCGCATGTGCATAGATTATCGTGGTTTAAATGCTATAACCATCACGAACAACTATCCTTTGCCTTGAGTGGATGAGTTGTTTGATCAACTCCATGAGGCAAGATACTATACAAAGATAGATCTTTGTTTAGGTTACCACTAGGTGCGTATCCTTTTGCAAGATATCTCTAAAAATGTCTTTAGAACACGGTTCCGGCATTTTGAATTTTTGATTATGCCTTTTGGTTTAACTAATGCTCTAGCTACATTTATGACACTCATGGATAGTATCTTACGTCCCTATCTTGAAAAAAAATTTGTGGTTTTCCTTTATGACATTCTCATTTACAGTTATAAGACTGAAGATGAACACATAGAACACTTACGTTTAGTGTTTGAACAACTAGATTAGTGTTCGAACAGCTACGAGCTCACACTCTGTATGCTAAGCAAAGCAAGTACAATTTCTTTAAGACAGACATACATTACCTCGGTCATGTATCTCTTATTCTAGCATCAAGATGGACATTGACAAGGTCGTTGCCATTCTTGGATGGCCACATCTCAACACGGTTGAGGAGCTTCAAATATTCTTAGGCATGGCTGGATTTTATCGACACTATGTCCGTGATTATGCCAAAAGTTTTGCTCCTATGATGGAACAACTTAAAGCAAAAGGTAAGACCTTTTCTTGGGAAGAAGCTCAAAAATGCAATTTTGAACAGCTCAAGGTAGCTATAGCCATTGCTCCCATACTAGCAATTGTTGACCCACTTAAGTTGTTTGTGGTAGAGAGTAATGCTAGTGATAAAGCAATTGGTGTGGTATTTCTTTCTTTTTGTTCATTGCACTCGCGTTCCAAGGCAACGCGAGTCGCTTCTTGTCGTGCCATCATGTCCATCATTGACTTGACCAAAGCCTCCATAGGATTTGGTGCAAACCATGGCGTAGATGGAGAAGGGGGAGGGTCAAAAAAATCTCCAAGTGGGGAAAATTCTTCTTCACCTTCTTCATGCTCATCACCTTCATGCAAAGTATCCATTCCGCTTCTAGTGATGACCATACACTGAGATCTTTGGTTCTTAAGTTCACGAGGAACTTGGGTTCTGTGGGTCTTGGGTTCTTGGGTTCTTGGGGATCTTGAGTTGAGGTTATTGAGGGTCTTGAGGTTCTTGAGGTTCTTCTTTCACTTGCAATCTTTGTCAAAGAAGGATCTTCTCTTCACCCGAGTTCTGCTCTGTTTCGGGGACACACCCCTTGGCGGCCTTTCACTCACACCAAGGTTGCTTTTTCCCACCTCACGTCGATTGGCCGGACGCTAAGTGCACGATCTACTCTCAATGAGTAAAAAAAGAGGCACAAAGGGAGGCTGGACAAGCCCTTCTTTCTTGGGTTTCCTGTCATTCTTCAAAAACACGATTAGGAATCAACACGCCCAAGAGGTCTTAGGCTACATGCAACCGCAACAAGCAAAAAGAAAAAATGTGGTTCTTTTGGTTATTTCCTTGAGTGATACAGAACACTGCCAAAGCTCTAATACCAATGTAAGGTGTGACAAAAGTGAATGTTGAACTTTGCTCAAGATGAGTGCTCCGAACTGTGCTCAAGGTTTCTTTTACTTACAGAAGGGAGAGCCTTCCGTTCCTCTAGTGAGAGAGTGCAATGGACGCAAACAAAGTGAATAGACATTGTGAATGAAGGTGCATGAGAGACTGAGAGATAGAGAGAGAAGAATACGACACCAGGAAAGTTGTCAAACCCTCCTCCAAGGGCCCCTCTCTCGATGGAGAGAGAGGTCTATGCTAGTGATTGCACAATCTGATACAAGGGGATGATGCAATGAGTCTAAGTGCTGCTATGCCGAAGTTGATGGTGCAGACGACGATGAAAATGCTGAAAATACTAATTGTTGGGGGTGCAAGATCTCTTGTTGTTCATGTTGCGGAAAACATTGATTTCATGCTGCTGGAAAATGTTGATTCTTTCTGTCCAAAACGTCGAACTGCTGGCTTTGATTGCTTGTTTTTATGGTAGAAAAAATGATGGTCTGCTGTCTCTTAAAAATGTTGGATGGCTGACTTGAAAACACTGGTCTGCTGGGTCTTGGAATTGTTGGAAAGATTCCTTGAAATGCTGATATGCTGGCAGCAAAAATGTTGCAAAGCAAGGCTAGAAATGTTGGTACAGGGCTTCCAAAACGCTGATATGAGTGTTGAAAATCGCTGAGGTTCTTTGGTCTTGGTTCTTGTTGAGAAGATGCTCCAGAGGGCTTGCTACACGGGGTGCCTTTGCTCTCCTTATTGCTTCTACCAGAAATGCTAGCACTAGGGTTTCCTTATAGATTGCTTTAGTCATTTTTCACTACCCAGTTCCCAACAAAAGTCACTTAAAAATAATAAGTGAAAAATGTCAAAAATAGGGAAAATAGGTTTAATGCACTGGAAAATGATCATGATGGAATCTGATGGGAATTCTAATGATCAGGCTGTGTGCACCCAGAGGATATGCATCTAGTCTAATTGTTTGGACATGCACAGTCTATGAGCAGACTCACAAAAGTGCCAGATCACTTCCTATTCTAGACTGACTTGACTGAACTGAACGTTGGTCATGTTGTAGCTTGTCCACGGACACATAGGGTTGGATGTGTCACGTGACACACATTCACTGGCAACTTAAATCCTTGCTCAGGGCTTTGAGATGTACGATACCCTAGTAGAGAGAGGAGCATCTACAATAGAAACAATCTAGAGCAGGCCAAGCTGTCCCTAGACATCTATCAAGAAATAACACTATAGTCCACAAGAAACTAGTGCCATTGCCCGCAAAGGGCTTATGTATGTGAAGCCGCTTGGTCTCCATAGAGCCAAATCATGTTGTGCCATTGAGGAGTTTTGAAGTTCTTTTTTTCCATTCTTTGTCATCTGGGCAAGTACCAAGTTCACGTAATTAGTTGGGCCTTCTTACTATTTCCCATCTTTGCATGCGTAGATATAATTGTACTCCAAGAAAAACTAGTTCACAAGGGAGGGTTCAATGCATCAAAACCATAATCTTGACCCCTCGCTTGAAATGAATTATCTCAAACATTCTCAACATTCTTTGATGCAAAATGCAATCTCTCAGCCCCAAGGAAACGTGATGGTTTATTAATAGGCCCCCATGCATTGGACTTGACCAACTAGCATATGAGATTTTTTGTTGGTATCAACGACATAGGTACAGGGTCATAATAAATCCAGTGACACTCTAAAAGATATACATGTCATCTAACCTCCTAGCTATGCAGATTATCTGGTCCTTTTTTAAAGTTAAAATTCAAACTTGAATAGAGAAAAGTGTCATGGGATCTTGTTATCACTCTGCCTAGAGCAGATATGTAAAAATACAGAGCATGCCTCAATGGTAGAGATGCATACTAATCAGTAGTGGTTATGTGCATACAAAGCACCTGATAGGTAGACATACAAAACAATTATCCAGCTGCTTGTGACAATCAGTTTATGTCGTAAGTCAATGCAATAACACATGATGCTCCTTCAGATAAAACACCATTTTTTCATTTGCAATTTGGAGAAATTAAGTTGTACTCCAAGCAAAAACATCCGGGTGTTGCAATTGAAAAACACTTTCTGAGATTCATGTAAACTAGGTTTCCATGCCTAAATGATCCTTAACTGCCCTAACAAGCTCTTTCACAGATCCATTAAGTGACAAAATATCCTAGTGCACAACACATGGAAGTTATCAAAACACACACAAGCCCTAAGCTTATGTTATACAAAAAGAAGAAGAAAGTTATATTCAATAAGAGGTTATCAAAAGCAAAAATGCAGTATGTAAGCATGTCTTAAGGTTGTATGACCTTTTTGAAGATGTCGCAGGTGCTAGATATGTTAAAGAGGGTTCTTCAATGAATATGATCTTTGAACATGAATTCTACGACTACCATTATACACCCCACAATATGCACTCTTGAAACACCATTTTACTTGCTTCTTTGCATCTATCAAGGTTGGACGTAAACTCAAACATGACATGCAGTAGAACAGGCAGCCAAAAAAATGATGCGGCACTGAGGATCATGTTGGAAGTGTTATTAGGGTTCATAAGACCAGCAATTTCTCTCATCGTTATTCTTTCCTCAGTTCTACCTTTGAAATAGCCCATCAGAGTAACCCACCCCAATGAGGAGCTCACATTGTAGCAGAGTTGCAACATGTGGATACTATGGGCATCTTGGTCATGTTGAGAGAGAGTGCTAGAATAAGTGTTGCAAGCAGCAACAAAATGATCGGCGTCCACGAGCCCACTTGCAACAAGTGGATGCACCCAGCCAGTATGGTATGGAGACACTCCAATTGTTCTCTTCACACCTTAATTCCATTGATGCTCTCATTTCTTTTCAAGTTGCTGCATCAAAATGGCTGCTTGATACCGATGCAACCCATCACATGACCCCTTGCCACCACTGATTGTAGAACTACAAGCCCCTCTCCCAAAATTTGCAGGTTTATCTTGGTGATAATTGGAGCCTCACTGCTGTAGTTCTTGGCCATATGCAAGTTGCATTACCTACCGCACCTCAATCATCATTCATGATATTTATCACATCCCAGGCCTCAATTGCAACCTAGTGTTAGTGATAGCAGCCACATCCATTATATGTGATGATATTTTACTTCTTTGTAACTCTCGATCAGCTTTGGATGTTGCCAAAGAGGACCTTCACTCCTCCTTCTCTATGGCTGATATGGGGTCTTTACACTTCTGCCTTGGGATCCAGGTTCATCAGGATGCTCCTCAAGACATTATCACCATAAGCCAATAATCCTAGATAACTTCCATGATCAAGAAGTACCAGATGCAGGCATCCAAAGGCATGGAAATGCCACTTTCAGCATCTCTTAAAATTGAGCCTACAAATGCTGTTGCTCCCTCTTCTGATCGCAAAGTACAAGATTTTCCTTATTCCAATATCCTTGGTAGAGTTCGCTATCTTGTGACTTGCACTCGCCCCGACATCTACTTTGCTGTCGGTGAGACTTATGAGCGCAACAACCTGGCTATCTTGCCGGAATTTTTCGTCCAACCTGATTGTGTTTTTGGTGAACGAGAAAGCTTGGCTGAACTTACTTTTGCTGGTGTCTTCAACTTGCATGTACTCTATGCCACTTCTCATGACCCATCTAATGATCCTCGAGCACTGCCTTTAAACCCCAAGATGGTGGATGAGATCTTTGTGGAAGATGCCCTATCAGGGATTAAGCTCCAATGTGGACAAAAGCAATGGATTTTGAATATCGCACATGGCAGCGCATATCCACTCTAGCTAATTGCAAGTTGGTCACTTGTAAGTGGCTCTTACAGAAGAAGCTCCACGCTGATGGTAGCATCTCTCGCTACAGAACTCGCTTTGTGGCGTGGAGCTTCTCCAAGTACCAGGAATGGACTATAGTGAGACTTTTCCTCCTGTACTCTGGACTACTATATTTTGGGTCCTAATTGCAATTTCAGCTCAATTCCACTTACTTAATCTGCACCAAATGGATGTTTGCATAGCTTTTCATCATAGCAACTTGGAAGAAGAAATCTACATGAAGCAACCCGTGGCTACATCTCCTTTGAGCATCTTAATCATGTGTGCATGTTACTCAAATCCGTGGATCGGCTAAAATGATCACTTTTTCAATGGTATGGGCGCTTTTTTCAATGCTTGATCATCCCGGGATACCTGCGTCTCTAGTCGGACCCAAATGTTTACAGTTACCATATCTTAGAAATATTTCTTTTTCTTGCAATCTATGTGATGATATTTAACTGCTTTGTAACTCTCAATCAGCTTTGGATGTTGCCAAAGAGGATCTTCACCACTCCTTCTCTATGACTGATATGGGGTCTTGATCTAGGTTCACCAGGATGCCCTTCAAGGCATTATTCCCATAAGCCAAGAATCCTACATCACTTCCCTGATAAAGAAGTAGCAGATGGAGGCATGCAAAGGCACGGAAGCACCCCTTCTTCCGACATCTCTTAAAATTGAGCCAACAAGTGTGGTTGCTCCCTCTCGTGATCGCAATGTGCAAGATTTTCCTTATTCCAATATCCTTGACAGGTTTCTCTATCTTGTGACTTCCACTCGCCCCGACATCTGCTTTGGTGCTAACTCCCTGTCAAGGTTCTTGCAACATCCAGGAGCATCTCAAGTCAAATATCTCAAGTGCCTCTTGCGCTATTTCAAGCACCCCAAATCCCTTCGTCTCTCATATCATGCTATAAATCCCCTTCCTTGTCCCTTCCTCCTTGGTTACTCCTAAAGAGAACACTCACGAGAGAGAGAGAGAGAGAGAGAGAGAGAGAGAGAGAGAGAGAGAGAGAGAGAGAGAGAGAGAGAGAGAGAGAGAGAGAGAGAGAGAGAGAGAGAGAGAGAGAGAGAGAGAGAATTGTAATGCACAGCAGAACAGATTGTGAGAAGAGCAGTTTGAATAAAGCAGAAGAAATTGAATGTTGGGTGTAGAGAAAGAGCGAGAAAGTGAGAGAGAGAAAAGTCACGATGTCTCTTCGCGCCTCTTTGTTGATGTGGCATAGCTAGCCTTTGAGATTTTAAAAAATGTTCCTTGGGCTACCTGCCCTTACCATTGAGTAGTGAGGATAGACTTTTCACTCAGAGGAAAGAATTGCCCATATTCTTGCTTGGCTTATTTGTAGCTTGTTACGTGGGTCTAAAAAAATTATGCTTTTGAGTTCTTTAGAAGGGGCCTCCTACACGGGAGGGAGTTAGGGACTTCATATTTTCATAATCACGTTTTTTGTTTGTGATCACTTAATTACCAAAATTCTCAATTCACAATTCTTCACATTCACATAAATAGACAATGTGATCTCAAGCCTACTAGAGAGGCCAGTCAGATATAGAGGTCTAGCCCATCCGGCTACATCAACAACCCATCAAATAGCACCCGCTATGAGCCGAATGCTACATCGAATGGGCCTCTAGGTACTACATGATGGGGCCCTAGGGGCCCCCTCATTTGCATCATTCCAAGCTTTATCTAGCTGCTACAACCTCTACCAAGCCCTCCCAAGCCAGATAAAAATTTATGATATAATCCATACCCTAGTCTCATGTAGTTTATTTGGTATAAACTTTAATTTGAAATCTTTTTCTTTAATTTAAGTTGATGTGCACCGATCTTTCATTTCACATCAACATCGATCATATTGTTGGATCGAAAGTGTTATTATGAAAGGTTAGACCATCAATTACTCTTGATTAAAAAGTAGCCAATCAATTTGTCTTTTGTATCAGTTCTACTTTGTAATGGTAGTCTCGTCATGAAAATTGGTGAATCTGCTTCGGCATTGATTCTATTTTGGGTCAAAAGTATCATTGTTAAACATGGCGGCTACATTTTACTTATGGGTAGTCCTATTAATCTTGTTGTTGGACATCAATCCTATTGTTAGACTAGGAGTGTCATTGTACAAGCTAATAAATTTCTTTATATGTCTTGTGTCAAATCCTATGGCTGGTTGTTAGGCTTCTTAATGGCAAGCTACCTCCGACTCAGAATACATAGACACATACACACACACTTCACTGCTCCTCTGCTCCCCTCTGATGGCACACGCTGGCCGTGCACATCTTCCCTTTGATTTTTCACCAGCCATCTTGGCCCTTATCTATAATTAGGGATGATTCCTACAGTCACTATGAAAATCTCCAAGTGTTTACCGCACTATTTTACCGCGTTTTGTAGAGAGAAGGTGTAAATTCAATGAGAGAAACAAGAGAGAGGAGGGCGGGGGTTTTTTTGTGTTTAAAGTATTACCACGACTTTATTCGCTATTATTACTGTTGTTATTACCGTGCTCATTACCGTCGTTATATCCGCTACCCAAATTTAGCGCCTAAACTTTCAAATTCTAGATTAACTCCCCCCCCCCCCCCCCCCCCCCAATTCAAATTTTGGTGTTTCCCTCCTCTCAATAAAAATTAAATAATATTGTATATAATTTTCAAATATAAAAAAGAAGAGAAAGAAAGAGAGAGAGAGAGAGAGAGAGAGAGAGAGAGAGAGAAAGAGAAAGAGGGGGGAGAAGGAGGCGGGGGATATAAGGCCCGGTTCAGACGCTGTGGCGAAAATGCGTCTCTCAGGGACGTCTAAGCTGGGTGGCAAAAAAGCCTATTTGCTGCAGCAGGTATCATCTTCCTCCAGGCCCGCTATTTTTCTTCCGGCAACCCCTCCTCCCCAAAAGAGCTGCTGATCTCTCTCCACCTCTCTCTGTTTTTCGTTCTTCTTCCTCCAACACCGTTCAAACGGGCGACGCTAGACCTGCATAAAGCCTTTCTTCCTCTAGCCTCGTCTGAACCCAGCCTAAGATTACCCTTGGTTACAATTATAATAATCATTGTCAATTGTTTAACATAATTGAGCATATTCTCAAATCTAAAGAGAGGAAGAGGAGGGAGAGAGAGGTGAATGGATTACACAACCAAAAAACTTCATAATTGCAAAATGTTTATGAATCATCTTCCAAAAGATCTCTACATGAAGCATCATCCAATTCTAAGCCCATGGCTCCTAAATCAATAAAGAGAGAAACAGAATTGTCATTTGTGTATGCATTGCCAGCTTCATCATCTTCGAGTTCGTCATCCTCCATCTCATCATCTTCATCATCATGACAATCATCCTCGCTAAGACTTGCTACCGCCGGACTTGATTCATCGACCTCCCTCTCCTCTATTTCCACCTCATCCAAAGTTGGAGGTGGAAGAGGGTCGAAGATAGTCACCACTTCATTAGTGGAAAAAATGGTTCTCCCTCGAGGTGTTACGGGAATTATGAACCAAAGTTTTGGTTGGTGGATTGCTAGGATATAGATGACCTATAAAATAGAAGCTCAAAGTGAGTAACATTGGTATAACTAACACTACAACAAGTAAATAAGAATAAAAAAAGTACATGTCACTCACCTGCTCACAATTGCATGGTAAAACTAAATTGTCATACCTCCCAGTGTGATGTACACGTGAGTCCACCATGTAGAGGCCATTCTCATGTCGTCTAGACACATTTTCAAACCACTTGCACTCGAAGATGAAGCTATGAAAGGTTCTAAAATTAACCTTTAGTATCCTTTCAATAGTTCCGTAGTACCTGGCTTCATCACCATCTGTGTCAAAGTTGCCTATGATGGCACAATCCATGGCGATTCTACGCTCGTCAATGTGGCAAGTACGAAAGTCACGACCCTTTGACCACATAGAGTTAAAGGAAAGGCACTACAAAATAGAAAATATACTAATTTATCAAACACATAAAGATAATTTCAAGAAATAGTGAGACAATGTGGTTTAGGTATATGAGTACTCTACCTTTGGTACGCAGCCTCGTGCATACTCCTATTCTTTGTTGGTTATGTCTTCTCCGTGCGCTATTAACTCGGTCATTCTCTCATGAATCCACTCTGCACTAATGAGATCTGGGAAACATGCAAGGTTTCTAGGCACAGGGGGTGACCTCCTTCCTCCATGTGCTTGTTTCCATGCTTCCCTCTCTTGCAAACGCCTGGCCTTTGCCACTGTCCACAAGTCCACCCACTTGGTCATAATCTTTTCATTGAGAATGCAAAAGTTTTCGACCACTCGGGATAGATTCATATCCATGTTAAGTAGTTTTCCCTTTCCATTTTTCAAGTGTGAAGTCATCCTTGAATCTTCCTCGTCTGACCACATGCAAGGCATTGAAGGATCAACTTGTCCCAAATACTTTGATATGTAAACAAATGCCTCTTGAACAATCCACCCTTTGGTCATACATGCCTCTTGTTGAGACCGTAGCCACACGAAATCTTTGAGAGTCTTTAAAAACCTCTCTAAGAAGAAACATCCATCGTGCGTGCACTACTCCACATATAGCTATCTCCTCCACCACGTGAACCAAGAGGTGAATTTGACTAAGCAGGACGGATCGAGGAAATGCATCTTCAACGGCACACACAGTTTCTGTTGCACATGTTTGAGCAGTAGGGATAACATCTATTTCGATTTCCTTGGAGCTCACAAATCTGCAAGAAAACACACAAGGATACACTAAGTGCTAGTTGAAATTATTGTGTACATAAAAAAGGTGTAGTTGAGTGGAGTCTTGTGGTGTACCTTAATAGCTCTCCTAATTTGAAAACAGTGTCCCTGACTTTCTTGTCCCGACATATACACATACTCACTGGCAGAATGAACTACAATGTAAATCAGGGAAAGGGAAAGTGAGTGATAGTCATACACACAAACTATAGATAGAATAGGGAGTATGAAGATTACTTGAAGCATCTTGTGCCAATCGTGGGACTTCAACCCATACAATTGAATGCTTCCACCCTTCTTCACTTTTTTGAAAGCTCCCTTTAGCAACCTCATGTATCCTATTGGTGTGCGAATAGAGGCGATGGTACCCTTCACCTTGTCTAATTCTTCTTTTGCTAGCATCCATGGTGCTTTAGGAAGCACAATCTTTCCATTTGGGGTTACGTCGTGGAGTGGCAGAGGCAGGGAGACGTTTTAAAAGCCTCAAATCCTCCCTTGCACCAAAAGAGTCCTTCTTGCCAATAATGTGGTGCCATAGTGTTTGGGATACATTCTTGAGATTGTGCATGGGATCCAAGAGGTGTTTTATTTTTATGTTGTTCCAATATGGAAGCCTTAAAAATATGGAATGCCTTGACATACCTTTTGGTGGAGGACACGGAGCCGGATTGTTGTTGTTCCTCCCAAATGGTTGCCCAATCTGCCATTGTGAGCTTTAGAGGAGCCTTCCCATTTGTTGGAGCCTTGTGCTTGATATGCCCTTGGGGTAAGAAATGATGGTTGTTTGTATAGATTACCTTGCGCAAGGAATCTGGCCTCTCCGTCACCAACGATGGCCCGCAAGTAGGACATGCATTGTGGCCCAATGTGGACAGCCCTACATACATATCATATGGTTAGAGAGATGAGTGAACTAAAGTGAGCTAAAGGGAGAGAGGGAATGAGAGAAAGAGAGATAGAGGACAGGGGGTTACTAGAAATCTCTCCAAGCCCAGGATAGTTGTGCATAGTCTACATAAGGATTCCCCTCACTTGAACCTCTCTCCCCCGCTTTGCAAGTGATACATCGACAACAGGAATGCCTCTCCATAACTCCTCCAGCTCCTCGATGAGGGGCTCGAGGTAAATGTCGATATTTGACACTTTGTACTTTTCTTGCACAAGCAAGGAAATAAGTATATTGCCCTTCTTGGTTGTCTCCCATGGTGGAATATTGTAGTTGACAATCACCACAGGCCAAGTGCTCCATGAAGTAGACTTAGTGCCGAAGGGGTTGACACCATCACTTGCTAACCCAAGCCTCAAGTGTCGAGGCTCCAACCCAAACTCTGGCCATTGAATTTCAATGTGCCTCCATGCAGGTGAATCGGCAGAGACACGCATCATTCCATCATTTAAGCGATGTTTTGTGTGCCACGCAAGAAGCTCCATGATAGGCCTGCTTTTAAACATGTGTTGGATGCAAGTAATTAAATGGAAAATGTCTTAATACCTTGCGGGGTAGATGTGCCCCGTTCACACATGTCTTGTATCGTGCCTTTCCGCACACGGAACATGAGGTAGCATGTGCATGCTCATTGCGGTATAGCATGCAATCGTTGACGCATGCATGGATGTGCTCATACTCCATTCCAAATTCAATGACATACGATATAGCTCGTCGATGATCTGGAGGCATGTGGTGATCCACACTGGCAATATTTTGCCCATCAAACTACAACAAACATGCGTATTAGTATAATTCCTAGAAGACGACACCATAAAGAGAGAGGGAGAGAGTATATAAAAGCCACATTCCTTACTTACATTAGTAGTGCATCGACACTTGCATTACTCCAACCGAATTTTGCTTGCAAGTTGAGTACTTCCAACGATGCTCGGAGCACAGAGTACCGTGCACCGTCGTAAAGAGATGTTCGAGTACTCGTCATCAATCTATCCTCCGTTTCGGCAACCTGTTTAGTACAAGGCTGACAATCCTCTTCGTACACGTCACGCTCATGAGCTAGTAACTCATCACACATGTCGAACATGTACTCATCCTCTACCTCAAAGTGCGACGAAGACGCCGTAGGAGCTGCCGATGTAGAGCCAACAGCAGGATCACCATGCGGTGCACCCAAATCACCCAATCACTCTTGCCTCTGCCATTCGGCCTTGCACGTTGGTGCACCACCACCAAACATAGACCAATGGGTCACCTCCTCAAGCGACGGGTGAGTCGCGCTTTTCCGAGGATGCCAAAGCCCTTCGGTCTCCACGTGCTCCAAAGCAATGCACCTCAAGCGAGGAATTGCCCTATTTCACTTGGCACAAGGACAAGGTAGTTTTTCCTTGAGCCAAAGATCTCGCTTTGGGCCCCCAGGAGGACCACGATCATCCATCGATGTTCTGCACACGCGAAAGGTTGTTTATTTAGTCATGTGTCCTAAAAAATAAATAATTAGAAAAACACTTAATTCCATTAGAAAATTACATATAGTTAAAGTCAAAGCGAATAAATGACAATGAGTGTAAAAGTTATTTTTTAACTAAAGGAGATTTAAAAAATTCAATTAATAAATATTTAAAAGTACTACAAAATAAAGTATCCATAAAAAATTAAAAATCTTCATCAAAAAACTCAAAAGGCTAAAAATTGAAATAATGCAACCTCGGATTCACATGTATCCGTTTGAAAATGACTGGCTGCGGTAATATGGGTGGTAATAAGCGCGGTAATAGCCTTGGTAATAATTGACGCCTAAAACAGGAAAGAAGGTAGAGTATGCCTCATTTTTACAGCATACCCTGCGTTCTTGCTCTCCTCCATCGCTCCCAAGCTTCCCCCCCCCCCCCTCCCCTCCCCACCCCCCATCTCCCTACCCTCTCTCTCCTTCAACAAGCCTCCCCCCTCCCCCCCCCCCCCCCCCCCCCCCCCCCCCCCCCCCCCCCCTTCCCCCTCTCTCCTTCAACAAGCTTCTAAAGTTTTGTCAAAGAGGGTTTCGTCCAAGTTTCGGCAAGGGGTATTCCGCAATCTTCTTTGGACGCTCAACCTATTGGAAGCTCATCCGCGCTACAAAGAAGAGGTAAACACAAAAGCACATTCTCCCTCTTCCCCTTTTGTTTTCTACTACTACTACTACTACTACTACTACTACTACTACACACACATACACACACACACATAAATTAAAAAAATAGAGAATCCATTATAATATACCTCGTTCATCAGGAGATGGTTGTTTCGCACGGCTTGTTTGAAATGGTTGCTTTTCTAAGCATGTTGTCGTGCGGCTCCGCTCTCGTGTCAAGAAAATTAGTAAAGAAATGCCAATCAAGAGTATTTGAATCCTACATGATTAATCAGCAGTTATAAGGGCTTGCTAACAAGCAAATTTTAAGCTGAAAGTGTGCCAAATGCGGCTCTAACGGCCAAAAGATGTCTTAGTAATGTAAAATAATGAGTATGATTGAAGTGGTCATAGCTGGGATTTTATTAATCAAAGTTACAGTACTTGAAGGGCTCTACATGCCTGTCTTTACGGCTCGTCGATTGGAGCTACGGTGAAGAAGTTATGGCAGTTTGAAGTTTAAGTTGATTGCAGATCCGTACCGGGTTGGGCAACTGTAGCTGAGGGCACATAATTGAAATGAATGCATGGGCTTGAAGTGCTCCCTTTTTGGAGCATGTCGGTCTTTCCAGATTAGCGATCGGAGTTCCGGTTGCCAAGATATTAGCCATTAAAGATTCACCAGGGGCAGGCCCCGTACCAGTTCGGTTCGCTCGATCGGAGTACCATCTGGGAATTTTATAGCCTCTTCAGGGTTTGCATGCGTTAAATACAGCTCGAGGCCAGTGACAGTTGCCGGCACTACTGAGTTGGATAATTTTGGCATTATTTGAGAAGCTGATACGAGAAATTAACAATCGAGTGAAAAAGGGAATGCCTTCCGGCAAGTGCAATCACCTATACCTATATTTTAGAAGCATGTGGCATTATTCGAGAGGCTATGGGCAAAAAAATTCATGATGATATTGTTAGTCAAGACTGTTGAAAGGAGTCGTGTTTGGTATTGCTTTGCTCAGGTAAAAATGCATGTCAAATGTGGTGCCCTAACCAAGCCTATGGCAAATGGGGTGCCCCTTAAGGG
Source organism: Adiantum capillus-veneris (assembly GCF_014529385.1). NCBI lineage: Eukaryota > Viridiplantae > Streptophyta > Polypodiopsida > Polypodiales > Pteridaceae > Adiantum > Adiantum capillus-veneris. Next base: position 145,874,142 of record NC_140953.1, on the reverse strand, counting down.
CCGCCCGCCCATGACCTCAAAAAATTGGCTACACAATTACAGGGCATGGCCAATGGCCACCCAAAAAGGGTAATTGAAAGGCTTAGTGTGGGAAGGGAAAAAAGAACAAGGAGTAAGAATGGCGAGCAGTGCAGAGGGCGCAGGAGGGAAGCGATCCGCTTGCGCAGGCTAGGAGGGGCTTCGGCTGCATCCGAGCATGAAACGAAAAGTGCCCGTCATACCAGCGCACTCCCTTTTGGTGCCAGTCATGGCGCATTAGGTGCTGGTTGAAATCCCGCCTGCCATGTCATCGGGGGATACCCATTAGCGATGTCGCTAATGGGTAAGCCCCTTTTAGCAAGAAACTAGGCTCATCCAACTTATAAAAAGGAAAAGATGCGGCTCTCAAGAGCTCTCTCACCTTTTTTTGGAAATTATCTCCTCTTCTCATGGAGCCTCTCTTCGGGGAAGGAAGCCTAATCTCTAAACCCTAACCAAAGCCTCTCGCTCTCATTAGCCGAGCCTAAGCCCGGATTATCAAAACCCTAAGCTAAGCTTTCATAAGCTCCGTTAGCCAAGCCTAAGCTCTAATTATCATGAGATCTAAACCAAAGCTCCAATCTCATTAATTCATCACTAACCTTGATAACCATAAGCTCTCCAACCGAAATTTCCTCCCGATATCATTGAGCAATCCTATTCTCAAACTCATTAGCCGTCAACCTAAGCTCTAAACCAAATCCTTAATCCCCTTAACCCAGAATTAAGCCATAAATCTTAAGCCAAATCAGACGGCTATTGGAAGTCGAAGCTCCTGAAGCCATAGCAGGAAGAAGCAGAAGGAAACGAAGTAGTTCAAGGTAGTTCAGAATTGATTTTCTTGATTAGCACCGGGATTAAAGCAAGATAATCCTTGTAAGGAGCATAAAATCCTCCCAAGGGTACTATTCAATATTCATTTTGAGTTATCAAGTTTCGATCTGTCTGTTTTAAGCTCTGTCTTCATTATTTGCGTCTGCTACAACTCTTTTCCCCACACCTATCACAGCCAGGGGCCCCGAGCCTTCCCGACTCATCTTTTGAATACTTATCCCCCGACATTCTTGATGAACCCGATACAAAATGAGCCGGGGTGGGAGGTAAAGATGGAGATTCCAACAGAGTTGAAGAAGTTTATTGAAGATTACAATCTCAATAGATTTGATAAAAAATCTAGCAGCAGCAGATCTATCAAAAATGTTGGGCTTAGTTCAGAGATGTTTGCAAGAAGTAAAAGCTATGAAGATGAAAGAGCAGATTGATGATGCAGTGGAGATGGCACTTGATGCCGTACATGAACAATATGGAATTTTTCAAGGACATGATCCAGATGGACTCCTTGTATGTTACAAGGTGGAGATGAAGAGCCGAGGAATTCCAGAAGATCAGAGATTTCGACCTTTGAGGAAGTGGTAGCCTCTGAGTTTAAAGATAAGGTCTGAGAACTGGCAGAGACATACCCCACACAGTGGGACTATTTTGCATAAGGGTTTGTTCATGAAAGCTCAAAAATTATCGAGTTAACAATGAAGGAGATTATTGAACGAAGCAAGATTGTTTTCTATAAAGAAGAAGGGGATCATATGCAGTTCCTTAATTATGATCAATTTTGGGATCATATTTCTGCAAGAAGTAAAGCCAAGGAAAATACAGCTTTGGAAGAAGCAGTTCAACTTCAAAGGACCATATTTTGAGCAACCTAGCAAAGGTACACAATGAAATTAATGCTGAAACACAAATATATGATTTTTTTTCAAAAATTACTCGCATGGAAGTTACCTCGAATAATGGTTCTAGTGAAGAGCTAGACTGTACAACAAAAAAATTTCAAGCTACTAACCTTGGCATGGAATGCTCTCAAAACATTTATCAAGAAGATGAGCCACTACATGCTTCTAATGGATCTATCGGCACTATAGCTGAGCAGGACATCAGATTTACTACAGATGATTGCATAAATAAAGCTATTGTATATACAATAGTTGATGAAGTGGCCGAGATTGTGGATCGAACATAGGATGATCCTGATATTGTCAATGAACCTATGGTTGCTCCTAGCAATATGCTTGCTCATTCTATTATCACAGAAGAAGATTCCATAATTGAAGGTTTTTTGGCCCAATCTGAAGGAGAAGATTATAGCAGTATAGGAAAGCTTTGTGATGCATGTACCCTTTAGAGGGGGTGCCTGATGAACCTTTTTCAAGTTATAATGGCTTGCTAAATAGCATGGATGCAGATGAGGAAGCAGAGGACGATATTGAAGATTGCCTAGAACATGTTGATTGTGAACAGGATCTTGACATGGATTTTACATCTATGCTTATATACGGGTTGCAAGAGGAGCCAACTCCTATAGCTTTGATGAATGTTGAGACTTCCAAGGGTGATTTTCCATGCTATGGATGAAGATCTTCAGGATAAAGCTATTCTCCATTATCAAACTCGAAACCCAGGTAAAATCTCTCTGATGATATAGATCCAGAAAGTCCTAAGATTTTTCGTAATGGCTATGAAGCTAGAGGGGGTGATGATGCTAAATCATCCTTGATACTGCATAAAGTGCACAGGGTTTTTCATTTTCTTAGACAATGTGCCAAATGCGGCTGGATTTGGATACTATTCCTAATAGTTCTTATGTCAGTGATCTCCTGGCTACCAGTAAAAAGGAGTCAGAATTCTTTAAGTCTTGCTGATAATGACCTTAAGTTACCAAAAGGTTATGAGATGCGGGTGCTGCATTACACTTCAGGTGAAGCTCTAGTATATTGCGGAGGCCATCAATGCTATGTGATCTTAATGGTATTTGATCCATGTGATTTGACATATCTTCAAAAGCAGGTTCACTATGGATGAATATTTTTAAGTATTTATTGTGGTTTCTTTCTCCTAGATCTTGGAATAGCATATTTGGAGCAGAAATGCTTGAAGTTGATTGATACAGGATATGTATGCTCATGTGGATATTATGCTGCTCCACTATTGGGGCAATTTCTTATTGTCCCATTTGATCCTGGGAGCTATTGAAGAGCAACTTGCAGATTTAGGGATATCATTTATTTTCCTGTAGCAGGTTACTTGGCAGTAGATTTGTTTTTGGATGTATGCTAAGACAGGAGTGTTTTTGGTTCTATGATCAATAAGCTTACATGGCTAGCTTCTTGACATCTTTGGACAACTGTAATAGTATCTTCACATCTTTTGAGATGGTTCTGCTACCAGAACTTGAAGTAAAGGACTTGACTACCATTCCGTGTGCAGACAGAGTAAGGCATACTTGAGCTTGACAGGGTACCCTAAAGCGATCTGATGGTTAAGCCATGTGCATAATTAATTGGAGCACTTCAGTCTGGCGGGTTTCATTAGACAACTTTTTCAAAATTGAATGCTTTGGAGGTACGACCACTACGGTTCAAAGATTTGTGATGGGACAGCTACCAGATAATTGAGCTTGACTATTGATGCTATGGTTTAAACCTTCTTTTGTTTTACATGTCTTTACCAACAAGGTGATCTTGATGACAAGTAGCTTAAGATGTTTATAGCACATGCAGCTTGAAGACCGGTTGGCATAGACCGGAGGCTGTGCAGGTTCAGAGGGGATGAATGTTGTGCCGCTCCGCTCCCATGACAAGAAGATGGGAAAAGGAATTCCAATCAAGAGTATTTGAATCCTAGATGATTAATCAGCAGTTATAAGGGCTTGCTAACAAGCCAATTTTAAGTTGAAAGTGTGCCAGATGTGGCTCTAAGGGCCAAAAGATGTCTTGGTAATGCTAAAAAGTGAGTATTCCTGAAGTGGTCATAGCTGGGATTTTATTAATCAAAGTTGAAGTACTTGAAGGGCTCAATGTGCCTGTCTTTACGGCTCGTCGATTGGAGCTACGGTGAAGAAGTTATGGCAGTTTGAAGTTCAAGTTGCAGATCCTACCGGTTTGGGCAACTGCAGCTGAGGGGACATAATTGAAATGAATGCATGGGCTTGAAGTGCTCATTTTGTGGAGCACGTCGATCTTTTTAGATCAATGATCGGAGTTCAGATTGCCAAGACATTAGTCGTTAAATATTCATCGGGGGTTGGCTCCATACCAGTTCGGTTCGCTCAATCGGAGTACCATCTGGGAAATTTACAGCCTCAGTAGGGTTTGCATACGTTAAATATAGTTCGAGGCTAGTGACAATTGACGTCACTGCTAAGTTGGATAATTTTGGCATTATCTGAGAAGCTGATACAAGAAATTAACAACCG
>NC_140953.1:145099875-145149875 GCF_014529385.1 Adiantum capillus-veneris | reverse complement strand
CACAATGCATTTCAAGCACATGGGGTAGTCTTTGGACAAGTGTCCTCCTTACCCCTTTGAGAGCGAGAGCTTAAAAATATCTAGATATTTGTTGAATTGAGCTAGAAGCTCATTGGACCCCTCTTTAGCCCAACCAATAGGATTCAAGCACACCATGTGGCTAAGCATAGTGAGAGTCTGACATGTGTCCATGTGCCCCTTGAGAAAGGGGGTTGCCTTTGGATGAGTGGGAGGTTAAGTCAAAGATTCCCATAACTTTGGGGCTTTCTCCCTCCTTTGTAGGGTCTCTTTTTGACTCAAACACCTTACCCCCCATGCATGGGACGCTTCTCAAGCACCTTCCTCATCAAGCATGACAAGCACCTTAGTCAGCAAGCACGACAAGCACCTCAAGCTTATGTCGGGTTCCCACATCAAGCTCATTCCTAGCTTGCCTAAGGTCAAAGGACTTTTAACACTAGCCATTGGAGGTCTTTAATGAAGCTAACCCTAAGGTCTTTTAAGCTCCATTAGCTAGCCTTGCTCTTTGACATACCATCTCTCATTTGGACCCCCTTTACCATTGGCCCCGTGTTGAGATAGATCCGTAAGCACATGTCTATATTCTAACCCTTGTTCCCGTTTATTATCCAACACTAAATGATCAGTTTAATATGAGAAAATCATTTGGGTTGGTTAGATATTAGATTTTATGACATAAGCCCACATTGGGTAATTGTCCCCATCCAATTTATCCTCAACAGCAAACATCTTGAACACAGATCTGTTGTTGTCAGCCATGGCAAGTACCTACACCTGATGTGAAAAGTGCATGAAGAGAGGAGAAACAAAGCGGGACTAACGTGTCCTTCATAGCACAACCCAAAGAAGACTTTAAGGGACCTATTATGCAAAAAATAGCACTCACAAAAAATTTGCGCAAAAGGACAATAATGCATATGCAGTACTGCTTGTAGTGTAAACGGAGGCCGGAATGAGCCTAAATGGAAAACATGAGGAGACAAGCACTACGAGCACACCCAAAGTATTTGTCGACCTACTGATGCTCACCAAAACTCATTGAAATCTGCTAAAATGAACAGGCGTGTGTTGGCGATGTTGGCGACTAAACCTGAGAGGATGCAACCTGCTTTGATACCAATTGTTGGAAATAGGGTTGCAGGGAAACACACACAGCTTGGAGCATATGAAGAAGCTCAAGGCAGAGAATAGGGAGTAGTATTACTTAGTGTGCAATGGGAAGATAAGTTAGCCCTACAGTGCTGGGCGTATATACAATGCACGGGGAGAGAAACCTCCTAGTGAGGGAAAAAATGCTCCGACGGTCCTAAGTGTGTTCACACACATCACTGCCACATGTATATGGTAACACTGAGTGCATTGACTGAGTTTTCATGCAAATCAATCTAGAAATATGGAGTGTTTTTCTTTCACAGGAGAGTCAAAGAGTAGGCCCTGTACTCAAAGTTGTAGGAAGACTCATGTAGTAACTTCACAGTCCTAGAAAAGAATGTAATTTATGTTATTTTTAAGGTCTTGGCTATGAGCAAATTGTGTCTAATTTTGGGTCAACATGAATGTCTTCTTTAAAAACAATGTGTCCTACATACTCAATGCCAGACTGGAAAAAAATATTACTTTTCTATGGTGTGTCTACAATTTAAAGTACAGTCGGTTTTGTTTAAATTAATTCAAACACATGTTTTAAATGTCCCTTTTGCTCTTGTTCACACTTACTAAACACCAATATATCATCAAATAAGACAATGCAAAAATCATGGTGATCAATAAAAATTATGTTCATCCTTTATGTGGAAGTCACAGGTGCATTTTCAAAACCAAATGGCACAATGGGAAAGTCACAATGCCTTATTTGTGTTCTAAATGCAATTTTATAAAAGTCTTCTTGTATCATTTTACTTGATAGTATCTTGATTTAAGGTAGATAACGTACTCTTACGAATACGAATAATCGAGATCATACTTCCCACCATAGTCAGCTTCAACTTCATTGTCAATTGGAGGATCTTCTTCATCACATCAAGTGTTGCACCCTTGATACGATTGTTTTTGTAGCCTTATTGATTGTTTTTTTTGTGGTTTTCACCATTTAATTGACCATTTTAAGCCATTACCTCTACTTTGTTGTTGGTCGGACCAAATTGTGAACATTTAAAACATTTCACCTTCTTAGAGTCATTGAAAACTTGATTTGGAGTTTGCACTTATTGAAAATTCATATTAGCATGTTGAAAATTGTGGTCGCTGTTGTTTTTCTATTGAGATGTAAAAAAGAAAAGCTCATCTCTTAGCTTGAAGAAAGTACAAATCTGGTTCTGATTCCACTCAAAGGGCTTGTTGTTCTTGTTATTAGTAACTGATGAGAGTTTAGTATTTTGTTGTTGACCTCCATTCGCACTCAGTGCCAAACTAATAGACTTAGATAGATGATGTGTTAAGCATGAGATGAACTTAAGCTTCAAATTCCTTTGCTGACATACTTAATAGCCTATAGCTAATTGAATCCAGCAATTCCAAAAACATGCCTTCGTGCCTTTCATGTGCAAGTATAAATAGTGGTAGAAACAACTTTTAAGATGCCGATCATGTTATTTAATAGCATTCCACTATAAATGCAACAACATTAGTAAAATGATTATATACACATTTAACTTTGTCACGCTCAAAAAAAAAAAATCATCATAAAAATAATTATATAATTGACTGAGCCATGCCAAAACTATCCTTGCATCTTTGGTATTGTCAAAATCATTAAAACTAAAGGCTTCTCTACTAATTTACTCGTTTTGGGCATTAGGCTGTTTTCATGCATGCACAATGCAAGTATCTATCCTCAAGCTCAATGTGTCGCATGCGCTCGTATGCAAGGCTTTGTTGCAGATTTACTAATTGTTCAGTGATCATGGGTGCTTGCAGTAAGTGTGCCATAAATGTGTGAAACAATTAAGAAGAATATATATGCATGCAACAAAATATTATAGAGTAAACAAAAATACTTCGATGTGGTGTAGCAATTTGACGTTGTAATCGATTTTAAGAACAAAATGGCAATTGGAAAATTCAAAATTTTGTGTGTAAAGATAATTCAAAAAGAAGGCAAATCTGCTTTCTAGGATCCGATTTGTCCCAAGTTTTGTAGCTTTTATCCTTAGAAACTTAGTTGTTCATGAAATCAATGAGAAGACATCTTTATTGCAAGCAACAATTTGTACGCTCAGTGGCAATCCGATGGGCTTTAACTTTTCTTGAAATTTTTTGGGCAGTTTTGCAAAAGATGAAAATCATTTTAGAGATTTTCAATAATCGGTGTTTGAATAAAGTTCGAGCCTTTAACAAAATTTTAACTAGCTTTGATAGCCAATCGTTGTAGGTGTTAAGTAATCACTCACTCTGTTTGGGTGAGTATGGCACAATTAAAAAAGAATGAAGGCTTGTAAAGTAATGATTGATTTTTAAAGCCAAGACTTTGGGCTAAGGCCAAATTGTAGAAAGTGTGAAAGCAATGTTTTTTTACGAGCTGACAAGGAAAGAGGTATTGCCAATGGCATGAGACTCGAGAGGAAGAAAAGCTCACAACTCTATAGGAGATCATCTTCTGGAAACCAAAGTTTTGGGTGCTTTTCCTGTATGAAGATAGTACAATAAGTTTCCAATGTATGAGTTGGATAGGCTATGAGGAATCTACTATACCACTCAATAGGAAAATCTCAAATTTTGGAACTACTAGATTATCAACACAAAATAATAGATATGTGCACTTCCCATGTTTGATCAAGCTATTTGAACCACTAGACTCACGAGAACGAGCTCGTGTATTCACTTACCCCAGCTAAACCAACTAGCATTTGGAAGTAATTCTTTCAATGGTCCTTCACCTGGCACTTATTCTAAGCTAGATCAATGAGATTGTAGAGTTTTGCATTCTTTGCTAGGTGGTGATGAATCGCAAACTAACCAACTTTTGGAAGTTATTTTTTCAATCGTTCATCATCGAGAAATTAGTATACGCTAGATCAATCAGGTTGTAGAGTTTTGCAATCTTTGGTGGGTGGTGAATGAATTGTAATTTGTTGTCCACTTGGTCTTTGAGTTCTAACCTTACCACGATATTGCCCTACCTTCTTAATAGTGATCTCGTTAACTCTTATATGTTACCATATATGTGGTAGTGATGTGTATGAGCACACTTAGGACCATCGGGGCATTTTTTCCCTCACTAGGAGGTTTTTCTCCCCGTGCAGTGTATATACACCCATCATTCTAGGGCTAGCTAATCTTACCATTGTGCACTAAACAATATACTCCCTGTTGTGTGCCTTGAGCTTCTTCATCTTCTCCAAGTTGTGTGTGCATCCTTGCGACCCTAATTCCAACAATTGGTACAAGAGCACGTTGCGTCCTCCTGGGCATAGTCGTCAATGTCGTCAACACGTGCTTACTCACTTTCTCCAATTTGGGTGAGCTTTGGTGAGTGTCAGTTGGTTGACAAATATTTTGGGTAAGATGTAGCGTTCAACGTTTCCAAAGGATGGTTCAACGTTGGAAGAAGAGGAATGTGAAGAAGAAGGAGAAGAGGGTGACCTCTTTCTTGCCCTTTTCTTCCTTTGTTTCCTCTCTTCCCTTTTGAAGTGACGAGGAGAAAGACTGTGGGCTGATCATTTCCTCTTGGGAGGAGTTGGCGATCGTCTAGACCGCCGTGTTCATGGAGCCATATCTTCAGAGGAACTTAAAGATTCACTACTTTCTTGCTCTTTGGATTCCTCCTCTCGTATGGGAGAGAGTCTTCTTTTGGGGGTCTCTTCAAGAGGCCTTCTAAGCTCTCTCTCCTCTTGGAGAGGAAGGAAAATCCCATAAGCGCGAAGTTGTTGAGTAACTTCGGCTTGCAAAGCAGGGTTGCCCATAGCTTGATGCAACCTAGTAACAAGATAATTCACAAACATGGGGGCATCATCATTAGCACCTTCACGTGCAACATCAAAGTTATCAATGTTCATTCTACTCTCTTGGTTATTGTCAGCCATGTTAACAAAATTTGTCTGCTTACTTAGTGTAATCTTTGGCAATTTAAAACCTTAGTTGCTACTCCTCATAGCCTTTGAAAATCAACACTTCAGTACCTACACCCACGGCTCGAATTGGTTTATTATAGAGAGGAGAGGAGTCGGTCTAACATTGCAGAGTTGCCGAGGGATAGCTCCTTTCAGACTTCTTATGGCTCAATAATGGTAAAGCCATAGGCAAGTCTAAAAAGACTCCATTATTAAGACAAAAGCTCCCGAGGTGTGCACCATATCCCACATAATGGACTCAACAAACCGATAATAGATCCTAGTCCCACTTATCCTAATATAATTAACAAAATCAACCATTTATAGGCTACTTAAGGACCTCTCTTCTTAATCAAAAAAAGAGAAACCAAATGCTCTGATATCAATGTAATGGAAATGGCCTATGAACTTTGAGAGTAGCGGAATTAGGAAAGATAGAGAAAGCACTTTTATGAGGATACTTTGAGAGCATACAGGGTGAACTTAATTGATAATAGCAACATAAAAATAGTACTTAGTTAACTTGGCATGAACAATACTCTTGCAAGAGAGAGAGTTTAGAGAACATGATAGCAGTTGAGGATCAAATTTATGTGGAGCCGGTCCCCCCTCCAATAAGCATTTGTATTATAGTTTCTCCAATCAAGAGAGACTTGGTAGAATACAATATTTGTGTTCCTTGTGACCTAGGTGATGCAATGAAGATGGAAAGCTTCATGCATCACGAGCATAACATAAACTTTGCAAAAAGCATTAACTATCCCAAGCCTCAGTCCCGAGGCCTCAAACACCTTCGAAGGTGGAGAGAGCTAGCAGAGAATGAGGGTAGGGAAGAGGAAGAAGAAATATTCCATAGGAGAAAGAAGTAGTTCCTCACTTATCATCACTCTTCTTGCTAGCATACATAATAGCATAGTAATGAAGATGGAGAAGATGGCAAGCTTAAGCATTAAAGAATGGTTCTTGATTGGATTTGCATTCCATAGCCAAGAGTGTTGGTGTAGGCTCTCAACTTCTCTACTAGCTTGGAGAAGGAGATGGAGCTCTAGCACTTTGCACTTTGCACTTTGCACTTCACACAATGAGGGTGTGTGTGAGTGAGTGTGGGAGAGTATACCCCCCAAGCAGCCCCCCTTCTTGTTTTGGTCGACCCCCCCCCCCCTTGGAGCTCATGCTTGAAGCTCATTAGACCTTCTCGGGCCTAGCCAATCACATACAAGAAGCATATCAAGCAACAAGGGTAGACTTGGGATAAGTGTCCCCCTTTCCCCTTTGAGAGAGAGGACTTGATAAATGCTAAAATAATTAATTAAATTAACTAGTTTATCATTGGACCCCTTGAGAGGCCAACCAATAGGCTTTAGGCACACCATGAGGGCAACATGGGTAGGGGCTTGGCATTTGTCCTTGCTGCCTCTTGAGGCTTGGCTTATCTTGTGGGTGTGGGTGTGGGTGTGGGTGTGGGTGTGGGTGTGGGTGTGGGTGTGGGTGTGTGTTCTCTCTCATCCCCCTAGCTTTAGGGCTCACCCCTCTCTTGTAGGGATGCTTTGACTTTGTGGAACACAAGCACCTTAGTCAGCAAGCACGACAAAGCACCTCAATCTTGGGTAGTGTTCCCACAAGCACCTCAAGCTTCCTAATCGGCAAGCACCTCAAGCATCTTAGTGAGCAAGCACGACAAGCACCTCAAGCTTGGGCCAGGTTCCCACCTCAAGTACAGCCTTTGAGAGAGGACATTTTAACAGTAACCTTTGGAGGTCTTCAATGAAGCTAACCCTAAGATCTTTTAAGCTCCACTGGTTAGCCTTGCTCTTTGACAAACCATCTCTCATTTGGGCCCCTTTACCATTGGCCCCATGCTAAGATAGATTTGTAAGCACGTGTCTATATTCTAACCCTTGTTCCCGTTTATTCTCCCACATTAAATGATCAGTTTAATATGAGAAAAACATTTGGGTTGGTTAGGTATTAGATTTTATGACCCAAATGATTTTGGTTAGCTACATAAAGACATTACTATGTAAGTTTGGCCTTGAGGATTGAAAATTATTGTTACTCCAATGGAAACAAATTTGAAATTAAGTCTTCATGATGCTAGTGATCCTATCGATGTCACTCTTTATCAGCGGATGCCTTATTTATGTATGCATTAGGAGGCCAGATATTTAGTTTGCAGTCTCATAGATTAGCAAATTTATGCATAGCCCAAGGAATAAGCATTGGTAAGTTGTTAAGAGAATCTTTAGCTACTTAAGTGGCACTTTACATCTTGGGTTGTTTTATCCCAAGGGGGATCATTGCCGCCATATTTTCATGCCTTTATAGACTCAGATCAGGCTGGTCGTTATGACACGCGAGTGTCCACAAGTGGTTTTTGTTTCATGCTCATGCTAAGGGCTAGGTTAGGTTCAAATTTCACAATCAAATGCGGGTACTCATGAATCACGATCCATGGGGTCCGTCCGTCAACTCATAGCCCATGTGACACTCATCGCTCCCCACCTCTACCTTTTGAAAGAAAGATTGGGGTCAAAGGCTTCTTTGACCTGTCTGCCTTGGCCAATCCGGATTCATTCGAATATGGCTATATGGTTGTTTTGGCTTAACTTCAAATATATTCGAAGGCAAAAACAAGGTGAAGATCTTCTACAAGTCCTTGTGATTCTCCTGCTCCCCTTCCCCCGCACTTCATTGCTGCCCTTGCACGCATCTTTCCCTCCCCCCTCCTCCCCTCACTACTTGTCGCCCGTAGGCAATAGCTCTCACCCTTGCAATAGAAGTTGTACCTCCATCTTCTACAACAGCCTCATCTCTCTCTTAGGGTGTGCACATGCACCCAAAAGGAGCCGCCGGCCGTTGCAGATTCCTGTTGACCCCACCAGAAAATTGTACTTTAGTGTACCGCCGCTCAAACGTGATTCCACCGCTTTAATCGGAAAGCCACGCCTTCCCCCTAGCCGTTTGAAACGGTGCTCAAGCGGTGGCGTACTAAAATTAGTGTTATTTGCATGTGAAGCTCTGGCAGGTTACGTAGACTCCCTCGCCATAGCGCCTGTGCATAAATAGCCTCGCCATAGCCCTACAAAATAACATGGGCAAATTTCATGTGACTGCTATGGAGGCCTACTGCGCCAAAAGCTAAGCCTCAACAGTCCCTTGCTCGGCAACGCGCACCTGCCCACTGCAGTAGGAGAGCTAAACGCCGCTGCAACAAGCCCTTTGACAGCAGTAGGTAAATGCTTCATATCTACTGCAGCAACGCAGCTTTCAACTTATACTTTATCATGCTTAATCCAATGTTCTGCTGCAGATCTTCGCGCAGTATCCCCCAAGTGGCAACATCCGAATTGGTGCAGCATAGAAAACAAGCGTTTGGTATCTTGAAGAATAGATGGCACATACTTCGTGAGTTGAAAGTCGATCTGGCACTAGCACCCACGGTGATAGGAGCTTGCTGCCTTTTGCACAACTTTGTGCAGTTACGAGGGGAGGCCGAACCGAATGAGCAGGTTGACCCCCATCCAAATGATGGCGAGCCTCTGCACGATGAGCATTACAACTCAGAATCACGAGAGAAAGCTTTGCGTGTCAGAGCAGCTTTATTTCGAAACCATGCCTTGCAAAGCATACGACGGCAAGCGAACATGCTACAAAATGTAAGAGGGAAAGCTTTGCGTGTCAGAGCAGCTTTATTTCGAAACCATGCCTTGCAAAGCATACGACGGCAAGCGAACATGCTACAAAATGTAAGAGGGACATCCCAATAAATTTGTTTCGTGCCTCACTAGTTTTTTGTTATGATCTACTTGTTAGTTAATTCGACTTACTAACTCTCAACTGTTTTGCAGGTTGCTCAAGGCTAGTTGGATGCAACATTTCCCCCGAGATTGCAAACAAAAATAGAAGTTCTTGTACCGAACGACAATTTTTTTAACCTTATGATATGATCATCCCTTTTGTGTTGATCCCATCTTCCATTCATGCTTAGTTGGAAGTTGATCCCATGTTCCATCTTTTCCAATTAAGTTGATCCCATGTTTTTCTGCCTTTGCACATTTTAAAGTACTATCAAGAATTTTGTTTTTCTGCCTCAAAGTACTACAAAATTCTGCCTCAAAGTACTGTGAGAATTACAATGTTTAGCATTTCTTGTTTTCTTCTCTCTTCAACCGATACAGTTGGCTACTGTTGTAATTCAATTTGATAACATACAAAATTAACGTGCTCAACAAAATTCGCATGGAGTGCAGGACTCTCTAAACCAGAACCCTAAACTGCTGGCAGTTGGCCTCATTCGCCTGAACGATTGGCTGTGCAGTCAATTATAACCTGCAGGTTGACGAACAAACCGCCGGTTCTGGGCCGGAACAATCGCATGTGCGCAGCCTCATGGCCGATGTTGTCTGGTAAGTCAGCAGTCGACGGTGCATGTGCGCAAAGCGGCCAATACGGCCGGTGGAGATTCCTGTTTATTTTGACCGGTCGGCACATGGCATGTGCGTAGTCTCTCTCTCTCTCTCTCTCTCTCTCTCTCTCTCTCTCTCTCTCTCTCTCTCTCTCTCTCTCTCTCTCTCTCTCACACACACACACACACACACACACACATAGCCCCCTCCCCCCCTGCACATCGATGGCCCTTGAACTCAATCTCCTCATCAATTTTCTCTGGGGAGAGAGAGAGAGAGAGAGAGAGAGAGAGAGAGAGAGAGAGAGAGATAGAGAAAAAAAATTAGATAGACGGGATGACTATAGAATGCTAAAAGAGAGGGAGGGCTACCTACTTGTATGTGCGCGCAACACACACACAGAGAGAGAATTAGCTAGACGGAATGAGACGATAGAAGGCTAAAAGAGAGGGATGGTTGCCTACTTGTGTGCACGCACACACACACACACACACACACACAATTAGCTAGACAGGACGAGACGAGAGCAAGCTGAAAGAGAGAGACGGTTGCCCTACTACACTAGAGAGAGAGAGAGAGAGTACTATGGTAGTGCGATAGAAAGGGACAAAATGAGATGAGGATGAGAGAGAGAGAGAGAGAGGGCTACCCTACTTGCACGTAGAGAGAGAGAGAGAGAGAAACGTGGTGGCTCAAGAGAGAGAAACTTCGAGAGAGAGATCGCTTTTTCTTTTTGGTCCATTGAAAAATACGAGGGAGAGAGAGGAAGCTCATGGAGCATCCACAAGAAGAATCATCGTTTTTTCTTTTTTAATAAAACGCCTTATACGTTTTACGACGGGCTCTCTTAAACAACAAGGTTAAAGGATCACATTTATTTAAAACAAAATAAAATAAAGAGACTCAATGAAAAAATAAAGCAAAATTATATTTTAATGCTCTCAATTTATTTATTTTTGCAAAACTCACAATTGTGAGAGAATTATATTGATCAACCCAAAAATTACAAGGTCTTGTCATGCTCGTGTTGAGCCATGACATCATCCAGGGAACATAATTACATCGCTTATCAGGGCAGCCACCCCTACCAACCCGCCCCCTTATCCTTGATACACAAGGTCCATTATCATTTTCTTCTGACATCTTTTAATTACTGATGGCCAAGATTTCCCCCCGTCCTAGGCATTCCATCTGCTGACAACAAGGCACAAGTAGTCCTAGACCAATCCTTCCAGTGTTGCTTGCACCCAAGCGTCCATATTAGCACTTTTCTTTCTTGTATAATTTCTGGGAAGCTTACCACCTCAAAACCTCCTTCAAACACACGGCGGTTCCTTATCTGCCATACATTATGTAAGAAGTACTACCTTACGATTTGAGTGCTGATCAGGAGGGCAGGACTACCTGAATTCATACCTCCAAGGAATAGATCGGTCTTGAAAAAACCAATTTTCCACATTCTTTGTACCCACTTGCATATTTTCACTGCGAGGTCTTTGATAGTTGGGGATTCCATGAATAGGTGGGTCAGATCTTCAATAGCCAAAAGCATCGATCTGACCCAATCCCTCTCTCCTAAATCTTCACCCCCGTCGGTAGAGCACCCCAAATTACCTTCCATAAAAATACCTTCATGTGTTGCAGAACCTTTGGCTTCCATATGTTCCACATTACTTGCTCCCACCTTTCCTCCGGCCATTGTTTTTTCCATATCTTTTTAAGGGGGCTAGACCAATTCTTCGTATGCATCATTATATGATAAATGCCTTTAGGATGGAGTTTCCAAAGAGACTGCTTCCGGGCCATTTCCAACCATTCCGGTCAAACTCCGAATCACAGATTGGAATCACTCAAGCTCTTTCATCACTTTGTGGACAAGCAAGACAGGTATTTAGTAAACTTAAGAAATAAATTTAAATCAATTTAATGAAATGGAATCCACTCACAATTGTGAGTATGGCAAAAAAAAACAATTTAAAGAAATGAACTTCTAAGAGGTCCTTAAATGAAAAGATTCTTTCACAAATTAAAACATTGCAATATCTCACGTCATGTGATCAAACTTCTATGAATGCACTCCTTAATGCCTTGTGTGTGTGTGTGTGTGTGTGTGTGTGTATATGTGTATATATGTGTGTGTGTGTGTGTGTATATATTTATTTATTTTTTTATTTATTTATACATATATATATATATATACATATATATGTGTGTGTGTGTGTGTATATACATATATATATATATTATATTTATATTTATTTATTTATACATATATATATATAGACATATATATATATATATATAAATATATATATATAGACATATATATACATATATATATATATGTATAAATAAATAAATATATATATATCTATCTATATATATATATATGCTACATATAATGGATCTTAAAATTTTCAAGAAAAGAGAGGGCCTCCACTTGTCACTCATTTGGGGTGTGTTTGATTTAGTTCAAGCGCTCTAGACCAAAGAGTGTAAGCGTGTTTCGGTGAAAGGGCAGTCCCTTTGAGGACTTAAATTACCCTTCAGCTTACTAAGCTCTTCTTGGTAGATTGGTTACCACTCTCACTCGTTCATAGATTTTTTTGCGAATTCAACCCCAACATTTTTGGGGTGTGTTCGATTTAGTTCAAATGCTCCAGTTCACTTCAAGGCAAACCTTGCAAAACATCTAGTCTAAAAATGCAAAGGTGAAGGAGAAGATTTCAAATGCAAAGAAGGAAGGATAAAATTGTAGGAAATCATGTCCATCAGCTCTGCACAGGGTGCATGAGCTTAGGGGGACTCACGGGAAGCTGTTGCAGGGGATGGGAGTAGTGGGAGGTGCTAGGGGACACCTGGCGTGGAGGCGTCAATGCTTGCAGGGGGAGAATCTACGTTGCAGACGGGTGGGGGATCTCCTTGGGTGGGAGAAGCTTGGCCACTCTATGCCTCCTGTCGCATGCGATCTGCTCGATTATCTTATTTTTGGCTTCGGGATTTGGCGGCAACCCCTCCCTTGATCAATGATAAATCCAGCACGCCCTACCTTTTTCGTGTCCTTGATGTGCGATGGTTTGACAGAGGGTTGGTGTGTGGCAGTTCCTTCTTTCTAGTGGCATTGGATCATTGTGTGGATTGAGGCTTTGCCCCCCTGCTGCATTGGCGTGTATAGCCTCGGTGGAGCTCGGACTGAGGCTTTCGAATGGTACTAGGCTCTCCAAAAAAAGCATGATGTTCAGTGGGCTGCTTCTTGTTTGCGGCGGCATGTTCTTCTTCAGCAGTTGATGACTTGAGGTGATGGAGTTTAAGGCTCCGCCCTGCGTTGGCTCTACTTGGTATGATGTTCGTCATTTTTTTGGTGGCTGGCTCCCGGAACAGTTTGTCTATGTAGTGGGGTGTGCGGTCGTTGCTTGAGAAGCGAGTTCCCAATGATTGTGCTTACATGGCGTGTGGCACTCAAGCAGGGTATGTCTTTGGTGGGTGGCTCCCAATCTAGTCAATGTACTGGGTGTTTTGTTTTAAGTTTTGGATGGATCGATGGAGTCTTTGTAACTAAGGTCAGCTTGTGGTGCCATGGCTCAATCTGAGCATGGCCTTTGTTTTTTTTATAATATAACATACTCACTATTGTGAGTTTTGCAGAAAAGAAAAAAGATTGTAGGAAATCAAAATCCTTTTGAAAATGTAAAGTCAAAAGACTTTTTACTTTACATAGAATAATTATACAGGTCTGAATATACATAACAAAAAAGGTAATTTTAGTGGGGATTTTGTTATTTAATGAAGAATTGATTTTTGAAGACATATTAGATTTTATCTTTTTAAAGGGCATTTTTCAAAACCAAAATACTGATGTTTTTTAGAAATTTGTGCAAGTTTGTATTTCTTTAAAGAGAAAAAAGAAAACTCGTATATACATGCATTGGCTTAGGGTTGTCCAGCTTTGAGGAAATACACGCAAATGAAGGGGTTGTTATCCACGTTACTAAGAGAGAGAGAGAGAGAGAGAGAGAGAGAGAGAGAGAGAGAGAGAAAGGCCATCACATTGCCTACGTGTGTGTGTGTGTGTGTGTGTGTGTGTGTGTGTGTGTGTGTGTGTGTGTGTGTGTGAGTGTGTCGTGTGTGTGTGTGTGTGTGTGTGTGTGTGTGAGAGAGAGAGAGAGAGAGAGAGAGAGAGAGAGAGAGCATTGCTTATGTGTGTATGCACTTGTGTGTTCAAAAGACAGTTTGCTTTAGAAAAAAGACAGAGATTAGCACAAAAATGACTCGGTCTTAGATTCATTTTTGCACATTAACAGTCAGAATGACGTATCATTCTAGTGTTTTGTTGGAATTAGGGTTGCACAGAAACGCACACAGCTTGGAGAAGACGAAGAAAGCTCAAGGCACACAATAGAGAGTGTGTTACTTAGTGTGCAAGGGAAAGATAGATAGCCCTAGAGTGATGGGCCTATATATAATGCTCAGGGGAAAAAACCTCCTAAAGAGGGAAAAAATGCCATGGCGGTCCTAGTGTGTTCATACACATCACTACCACATGTATATGGTAATAAATCCCCCATGGAGTGATGCGGTGAACGAGAGTTGGCACATACGTAAAGGAAAGTGCCATCCTCTGAGGAAATGATCAGTCCACAAAGGGGAGTAAGCCCAAAGCTTTGCGGAAAGCTTCAAGCTTCTCACAAGACAATGCCTTTGTGAAAAGATCTGCAAGGTTATCCTGTGTTGGCACATAAGCCAAGCTGATCTCTCCTGCTGAGAGCCTCTCCCTGACATAATGGTAATGCACCTCAATGTGCTTTGTGCGAGCATGAAAAAATGGGTTCCTCGGAACTGCCAATGCGCTCTGACTGTCAGTGTAGATAGTGTTGGTAGTGTCATGTGCAACACCCAAATCAGCCATAAGGCGTTTGAGCCATACACACTCAACCATAGCTGTGAAGACTGCCCTGTTCTCAGCCTCACAACTCGAAGTGGCCACAGTAGGTTGCTTCTTGCTCAACCATGATATACATGAACTGCCAAGCATGAAACAAAAACCACTTGTGGACACTCGCATGTCAAAACAACCAGCCTAATCTGAGTCGGAAAAAGCATGTAAGTCTGGCATCAATGATCCCCTCTTGGGATAAAACAAGCCAAGATGTAAAGTGCCACTAAGGTAGCGAAAAATCCTCTTGACAGCCTGCCAATGCTTAGACCCTAGGCTATGCATAAATCTGCTGACCTGTGAGACTGCAAACTGAATATCCGGCTTCGTGTTGCATACATAGATGAGGCAGCCAACAGCAGTTTGGTAAAGAGTGACATCAGCAGGATCGCCAGCATCATGTAGACTTAACTTCAAACCTGTTTCCATGGGAGTGGCAATAGGTTTGCAATCCTCAAGTCCAAACTTACATAGCAATGTCTCTATGTAACTTTTCAAACACAAGCCAACACCACCATCACACTGTTTAAACTGTATACCCAAGTAACGATGCAACAGCCCCAAATCTTTCATCTTAAAAGTAGCATTCAAATCAGCCTTAAATTCAACAATATGTCTGTCATTTGGTCCAATGATCAGCAAATCATCAACATAAAGAACCACAATGAGAAGTACATCACCCTCACGCTTTACATACAATGTGCTTTCTGTTGGACTGTTACGAAAGCCTCCTTTGACCAAATGAGTGTCAGCTTTCTCATACCAAGCATGAGGAGATTGCTTCAACCCATACAAAGCCTTCTTACATCTGCACACTTTGTCCTCTTGTCCTTTTATGACAAAACCGCGAGGCTGCGTTACATAAACTTCCTCAAATATGTCACCATTCAAGAAAGCAGTAACAATGTCTGATTGATGTACATCCCAACAAAATGAGCTGCCAATACACATAGAAAACGCACAGTAGTCATACGACAAGTGGGAGCAGAAGTCTCTTCATAATCTATGCCTTTTTGTTGTGCATAACCCTTTGCAACAAGTCGAGCCTTATGGCGATCGATCTCACCATCCAGCTTGCATTTCAACTTGTAAACCCACTTCGTACCAATGGCCTTTTTGCCATGAGGCAAATCACATAAAGTCCATGTGTCATTTTCTATAAGTGCATCATATTCTGATTGCATGGCAGCCATCCAATTTTTTGAATTATGTGCTTCATCAAAAGATAGAGGCTCCTCAACATCATGTAAGCTAGACACAGCCAAAGCATAACAATCTGATGCATAAGATGCATGGCGAGAGCCTGAACGAGTACGACTAGACAAAGGTGCATCCAATATACTATCACGCAAAGTGTGCACCAACCATTTTGGCATACCTCTAGCCTGCTCATTTTCATCCCTTTCCTCATCAAGTACATCATGTACATCTGCATCAGTAATAGGCTGATCTGTAACATTTTCAAAAAACCCCATAGGTTGTACATTTGCCTCATTGGAACTTACATTCGTATTTCCACCACTGAAAAGAGGCAACAAAGTGTCATAAATGTCCTATGAGCTTACATTAATGTCTCTAGTACATGACAGCAAGGGCTAAACAGAATCTTCCACAAACACTACATCTCGTGAAACCAGAATACGTTTTGTTTGCGAATGATACAACCTGTAACCTTTTCTTTCAGCAATATAACCAACAAAAATACATTTGACAGCCTTATCATCCAATTTTCTACGCTGTGTTGGTGGCACCAAAGCATATGCCAAACAACCAAAAACACGCATGTGCTCAATAGAAGGCTTTCTATCATGCCATGCTTCATATGGAGTAATAGACTGCAAAGCTTTCATAGGACACTTGTTTAGTATATAACTGGCACATATGATGGCTTCAAGCCAAAAAGAATGGGGCAAAGCTTTACTTTTGACCATACATCGTGCCATTTCCGTAAGTGCCCTATTTTTCCTCTTAGCAACACCATTTTGCTGAGGTGTATAAGGCACTGTACATTGGTGTTTTATACCACGACTAGCCAGAAATTCATTGAATTCATGAGACATATACTCCCCCCCTCGATCGGAACGGAGGGTGCCTACAGTACATTTCGAGACATTTTCAGCCATAGCCAGAAATTGTTTGAAGCACATAAAAACTTCGGACTTCGCTTTAAGCGGAAATACCCATGCATGCCTGGAGTAATCATCAATGAAATTCACGAAGTAAAGGTAATTGCCCAAGGATGGAGTTTGCATGGGCCCACAAACATCATTATGCACAAGCTACAACCTGCATGTGGCCCGAACTGAACCATCCTTGGGAAACTTAGAACGCTGCATCTTACCCAAAATACAGCCTTCACAAACATGTTTGACAGGTGCTTCAAGAGGCGGCAAAGAAGCAACCATATCAGATTTCTGCAAACGCAACAAACTAGCAAAATTCAGATGACCAAAACGTGCATGCCAAAGTTTTGCATGTGAAATAGCCCTTGAACATGCAACAGCATTTGCAAAAAAAAATCGACACTTGTCATATAAAGTGATCTTATACAGGCCATGGCACAAAAGGCCAGATGCAACTATTTCATCACCAAAACTGAGATTATGAATTGTACATCTGTCATCCACAAATTTGACTACAAGTCCAAGTCTAGCAAGTGCAGATACATACAAGAGATTCTTCTTGATACCAAGTACATAAATTGCATCAACAAGTGTGAAGGAACTGCCATTTGCATCAGTAAGCACAATCTTTCCAAATCCTTAACCGGATAAGAGGCATTGTTGGCACAAGTGGCTGAATTCCCATGAGGGACAGGCTCGAGAGAGGTGAACAATTCACGATGTGAGGTAATGTGCTTTGTAGCACCACTATCGAAATACCACACATGTGAATCTGCAGCAAATGACAAGCATGCATCATGGATAGCAGGATTGTAAGTTCACTATGTGCTAAAAGCCCATTCTGCATCAACATCAGCATTATAGTCTCCTTTTACAGAAGACTCAACAATGGCTGCCATTTGTAGTGGAACCAGCATTTGCAATGGAACCACCCTCTTTCTTCTTAGCCTCTTTGGCCTTCAACTTAGGACACAACTTGATCAAGTGATCATTAGCTTTACAATAATGGCAATGCATCTTTTTTTTCTCTTATCACCAGAAATGCCAGACGAAGTGCTGCTAGCAGAAGCATTGGGAATAGAAGTTTTGCTACTCGCAGCAAAACCATAAGAAGTGACTGCATTGTTGTTACCACCCTTCTTTGAGAAGCAATAAAAGCCTGTTCAATTGCACGCTGCCTAGTCCTGTTTTTTCTAGAAAGTGACTCTTGCAACAGCAATGTGCATAATGCATCAAACTTGACAACTTCAGGATTTCCTTGGGTCATCATTCTCCAAGTACTAGCAAAAGTCTGGTATGAATCTGGTAAGGCATCAAGAACAGTTTGCACAAGGGAACTGTCTGAAATGACTTCACCTGCAAAAATAAGCTGCTCATTGATATCCTTGACACCAGCAAGGAAAGTGTCCATATCATCTTCCTCATGCATAATCTTCGACTCCAACTCTTTACGCAGCAAAGCAATTTTAGCCTCATTGCGACTTGCATAAAGACCAGCCAATATATCCCAAGCTTGTTTTGCAGATTTTTCTGAACGGATGTAGGAACAATGGTGTGCTTCATAGACAACGCAATCAATGCATGAGCCTACGCATCCTTTACATCCCAACGAGCTTGTTCTACCGTAGGAAAAACAACTCTAATAGGAGCAATCCTTGCAGCAAGACCCGCAACATCCTCAACATCGCCTGCATCCTCAGAACCAGGACGTACATCAATGCCCTGCACAATATTCCAGACGCCCTTTGACACAAGAACGTGTTGCATCATATAAGCCCACATAGGGTAATTGTCCCCATCCAACATGTCCTCAGCAGCAAACATCTTGAACACATCTATGTTGTTGTTGTGAGCCATGGTAAATGATGCACCTGATGTGAAAACTACCCGAAAATAGGAGAAACGGAGCACGAACAACACGTGCGGCACAAACCGTAGAACACTATAAGGCACCTGTATGCAGAAAATGGCACTGACAGAAATTCTGCATAAAATGACAAAATTGCCTGTGCAGACCTGCCTGTAGTGGAAATGGAGGCCGAAATGAGCGCGAATCAGAAATCTGAGCAAACTAGGCTCTACGAGTTCTCCCGAAATATTTGTCGACCTGCAAACGCTCTCCAAACCTCACTGTAATCGGAGAAAGTGGAGCAGCTGGCGACTAAGCCCGGGAGGACGTAACCTGCTCTGATACCAATTGTTGGAATTAGGGTTACAGAGAAACGCACACAGCTTGGAGAAGAAGAAGGAAGCTCAAGGCACACAATAGAGAGTGTGTTACTTAGTGTGCAGCGGAAAGATAGATAGCCCTAGAGTGATGGGCGTATATACAATGCTCAGGGGAAAAAACCTCCTAAAGAGGGAAAAAATGCCCCGGTGGTCCTAGTGTGTTCAAATACATCACTACCACATGTATATGGTAACATGTTTTTATACAAGGGATAATAGAGTTCACAAAGTCTTATGGATAAATTCGACCAGGATCTTCAGTATCAGACATTAGCTAAGCCAAAATTCTTTTTAAGTAAAGATAGAATTCTTACCTACATCCACACAAACAAGACTACAGATTAGTTAGCTTTGAATATGTATTACAGGTGTTGATGAACCTATTTGTTGTTATCTTTGCCTTACTTAATAATATTTTAACATAAACTACTATCTACAAATATTTTTATTGTTATGTGGATCAAAAAGCCATCACCCCTTCCAATCTAAGTGGCAAAACCAAAGTTACCAATATTTTTTTTTTGAATTAATAATTATGGTCTTTAAGCGTGCATGCGTACGTATGCACTTGGCCAGACTTGCATATAAAATTATTGTTTCAACCTAAGAATTGTTTTTGTTGTGTGGATCAGAAGGTCATCACCCCCTTCTAATTCAAGTGGCATAACCATAGAAAATGTTTTTCTTTCAAGTCAAATTGGTTTTTTTTAATCTTTGATTATGGTCTTGTGTTATCTATTTCTTAAGAAAATAAGTTGCTTAACCATTTATATGCCTTCAAAGCGTCAACACATATCAAAATAAAAGGTGAAAAACCTTCAATAATCCATCCTTAAAAAACTGAAAAAAAACTAGCTTTCTAACATACCCATACCATCAAGTATCTTCAATAGAAATCGTCAAGAATCACTAATATTTTAATTTTTATGTGAATAAGAAGGCCGTCACCCTCTTCTGACTCAAGTGGTATAACCAAACTAATTTTAACTATTGTGGATCAAAAGGCCATTACTTCCCAAGTAGCAAATCCAAAGTTTTACTTTTAACCAACGAATCAGGTCTCTAGTTAAGGGTTTTCTCTATCAGTATGGACTTTGCCAATGCAGCAATATGATATTTTGTTTATCAGAGGAAAAAAAACATGCGCTAGAATTTAGAGTTCTTTTACAAAAAGCTTTGATACTTGTTTAGCAAAGATGTCTATAGAAAATTAGATGCCTTCAAAGTATTAGCATTAAACAATTAGGTAAAACAAACAGTTACATTCCCACTCTTTCCTTTTTGAAGATATTATAAAAAACCGGATTCTTTGGAATAGCAACAAGAGCCTTCAATAGGGTTTGTGAAAAATAATTCGGTATCACGGTGTCATGCATTTTTTGGATAACCATGAAGTCACTAAGTCATGCCAAAAAGCTTGCCCACTTGCCTCATGTATATATGTGTACATACCCCTGCAAGATTTGGAAGTGGCCTTGTAAAAATCCATGTACAAAGGTGTGATTTTTCAATCTTTAATGCTGCTGTTTTGGGTTGTTTGAGACTCCGAAACATGGCTTTTGATAAGCATTTTCAGACATACTTTATAGCTTATGAATCGGATTTGTACATCATGAGTTATGGGCATCCGAAGCGGGCGGTCTTAACTTAGAAGGTAATTGCGAGTGCATGCGACAAGGGAAATTGGGACAACTTGGGGGTTTTAATATTAGAAATGATGAAGTTTTATATTTTTGGAGATAGCCGAGGTGATGGGCTTCGAGCCGTGTGTTACGGCGCGTCATTCGGTGACCGGAGCAGCAAGGTATGCCTTGGGGAAAATTGTCCGAGAAGTCCTCTCATGCTTTGGGAGAAACGGGAAATTTTTGGGGAAGTTGGGAAGCTTGGGGAGAGTTGCCATGTGGTATGGAAGTAATCTCACATGAGAAGAGGAAAAGGGGAAGTGGGGGGTATATAGGGTACTTTGGGTGCCCCTTATGGTGTATCAAAGGTGAGAGGAGCTCTCTCAAGGCTTGGCTATGGGGGCTCATGGGCTCACCAAGGAAGAAGATGGTGCAATTTTTGAGTTCCCACTACCTAGACAGGCGTCTAGCCCTTTTTTTGGTCCCCGGATACTTGCCCTTATCCCATTCCTTGGTCAAATGGTCACTGACAACTCATTTTTCACCCAAAAAAGACCAAAATTAGACCAACTAAAAGGTGTCCAAGGAGAGAATCATGTCGGCTAAGAGGAGAGAGAAAATACCTTGGGATAAGAGCCAAAAAATCATATATGTCTCATTCATACCTTTGGCATCACGGCTATTGTATCCATTGTAGCAAACAGTTAAGAATGACCCCTTGGAATGGTTTCCTAATTGTGATGATGTTTTTGACAAAGTTAAAGAGGTTTTGAGTACCTTACTTATTATGCAAGCTCCTGATTGGGAAAAGGAGTTTTATATTAACCCATCAATGGGAGATGATGCCATTGGGGCCATGTTGTTGCAAAAAGGAAAAAAATCTCAGTATATGAAGCCTGTTCATTATGCTAGCAGAGTGAAGGCTCCTCATGAAAGAGATTTTTCTGAAATTGAATTGGTAATGACCAGTATGGTTTATGCTTGCAGGCAATTTAGACACTACTTCTGTAAAAATCATTCACCTTTCTCACCAGTTATTCATTGCTTCCCCAGTTGTTCAATAATGCAAATCTGTCAAAAACAGTGATGTGATGGGTTATTGAGCTCTAGGAGTTTCCATTCACCTTTTTGGTGGAGGAGAGTACACTAGCTACCCTGGCAGATCTTCTCACTTATAAAGACACTCTTGTTTTGGTTAAGGAAGAGGTGGTGCGGAAAAAGAAGGTCGAGACTCTTGCCATCTCTAATGCTTCATTGTTATACTTTGATGGTTCTTATCGGAGAAGTCATGATGCTGCTTTAGGAGGCATTGTCATTTATGATGCCATGTTTATCACCAAAGCATTTGCAAAGTACCCATAAGGATACTCTTCTACATGGAGTTCTACTTTGAGTAAAACACAAACAGACAATACCAAATCTAATTTTTGTTGTATGGCACTGATCCTTCATAGTGCCAAAGGTCTTTGTATAGACCCAAGACTCTGTAAACTACCAGAATTGGTACTCTCTTGCATGCCGATGGTTGTTCATAGTACCAAAAGCCTAAAGGTAATACCAAAAACTATCCACTTTGGTACTATCCTACATGCCAATAGTTGTACATAGCACCAAAGGCTAAAGACAGTACCAAATATGGAAATAGTTTGTTATAGTACCAAAGGTTGCATGAATAGTACCCAAGCATCTTTGAACTACCCAATTTGGTACTCTCCTATAGACCAATGGTTGTACATAGTACCAAAAGCATAAAGACAATGCCAAATATGGAAATAGTATGTTATAGTACCAAAGGTTGCATGAATAGTACCCAAGCATCTTTGAACTACCCAATATGGTACTCTTCTGCATGACAATGGTTGTACATAGTACCAAAAGCCTAAAGATAGTACCAAATATGAAAATAGTCTTTTATAATACCAAAGGTTGCATGAGGAGTACCCAAGCATCTCTAAAGTTTACAATTTGGTACTCTCTTGCATTGCAAGAGTTCAAAATAGCACCAAATGCCTGAAGACGCTGCCAAATTCTAGCCTCTCATTAAATGCCAATTGTTGTTAATAGTACCAAATGTCTCAAATTTGACTAGTTTTAGTGGTGTCCAACTCTTGAATGCTAATGTGTTTCGTGGAGCAATGGTTGCATACTACCAAAGGCTCTTAGAATAACCCACTTTGTTGTGTATTGATGTGTATGGTCCTATATTGTATCAAAGAAGGTAGAAATGAATCATTTTGGTTACCCAACATGACATTTTGGTACTCTGGATTAATACCAAAGATGGTTCTACAGTACCATATTTGGTACTTTCTATAGAGCCAGTTTTGGCACTACTACACAAGTGGCATTTTACCATCTGCATAAAGTTGGAATTTTCTAACCTTTTTTGTTTTGGTGCCATAGTTTGAGCTATACCAAAGATTCAAAAAGGCTCACCCTACAATGGGAGTGTCTCTCAGATTCTTTGATGCATTAAAGCCATACTTTGTTTGGAAGTTGAAAAAGCAGTATACTTGTTGTTGTGTATCCCATGTGTAGATGCTCTATTTCAAAGAGTCTTTTAATCAAATGCGGTAAAACAAATTTGGGCATCACGGGAAAGGTCTCCTTTGCACTTGCTCCATATGCTGTAGAAGTGATGATATAAGAGTTGTTTTGAAACCAAGCAGTATGTTAACACATCACTGGTATGTGGGAATCCATCATGTGCCAAACCCTCCTAGTGAGTACCATGCCAAGAAATGCTTGATGGGGGGCTTCTCCCAATGTGGTGAACGGAAGTTGACATTTTGTCCCAATGAGATAGGAGAGGATAGCAGGGAGGTGTCTTTGAAGGTTCTCATAGATGCTAGAACAAGACAGGTCAATGCAGGTGGGAGTGAGAAGAAGACAAAGGATTTGATTGTGCAACGAATGAAAAATTCGGCTTTTCTTAGCCTATTTTTATCCCTCCTCACAAGCTTCATCAAGCTCAACTTTGTCTTCCATTGGCAAGCCCAACAATTCAAGGATTGTTTGCTCAAGGTTCCAAGCATTGTTGTTGTATCAGTTATTAACTTTGCAAAGAATTAGTCAATGAGATTCAGTCAATTCATTGGTGGTCTACTCATGTCACAAGTATATAAGAAATGCAGCGGGTGGTGTTCAAAAGACGCTACACTTTTACATATCGAATGACAGGCAACATGATACATTGTTTGTACAACATTGTTTCATGCTTCATGACAAGTGGATGAAACAGCACGGACATTGTTTGCAACACCATTGGGTGTGGTCAGATGATGCTTCTTCGCAATTCAAAGCCCGTAGACCTTACTATTTTGTGGACAAATACTATCAAATGAGACAGGCTTGCACATGATGCATAAGTTCTCAACATTCGACGTGGAAAAGGAAAGCATTATGGGGCAAGGGTAGTCATCAAGAGAACCTTGACACATGAGGAAGTGTGCGACTGATTTGGTCAACTTTTTGAATGAAAATTTTCATCCAAGAGAATACTCTCACAAGTGTAATACACAGAGAGTCTTCTGGCTTACTTTTGGCACGGATTATGTGCAACGCAATCTCCAGTGGGATTGTGAGCGCATCGTGGGGTCCCGCCCGTTTCATTGTTGGGTATTCAAAAGACAACCCGTGCACCGTACACTTTCATTCTTTTGTGATCCATGTATGAGTGGCCTATGAAGAAGATGCAAAAATAGAATGCACATAGAAGAATGGAAATGTGTTTCCATCAAACCACTACCAAAATCTGGTAATACAAGAAGGGATGACGAAGTGGATGATGAGGAGGATGATTGGAGCCTCAAGCATAGTCTCTACCTTGAGGAGCCAAGAGATACAAAAGTTTATAGGACTTAGCCTCATCATAGCTACTTACACAATTACAATTCTAGATGTGGTACAACCTTAGAAACCACTTTCATACTAGCTAGTGTCTACAAATGCTTGTTTCCACTCATTAGAATTTCTTGTTTTTCTTGATAGAGAAAATCAATCCTTATTCACTGGTATGATTTCTTGAAATATGGTTGTCATAGGATTTCTTTTGAAAACTTGAACGTTTCTTGCTTTCCAAGTTTGCTTGAGAATGCAGAAGCAAACAATCTATGTGCATGCCAAAATGGCCTAACTTTTAATGATCTTTCTTCCTAGAAACATATCATTCTTAAAAAAGGGGATCCTCCAAGTCTTGTTCACCCATTTACAAAATTTTCCCACAAGCCCTCTTGCAATTGGGTAATGTAGAGGTGGTTGGGATCTTCAATTGCCACCTTGCTTCCTGAGCATATGTCTGTGTTGATTCCTCTGGTTTTTACATTGATCCCAATATGAATGGTCCTCCCATAGCACCTTCCAAAGGAAAAACTTTGTTAAGCTAGGAAATGGATGATCCTAGATGTTCCTTGTAGCTATCGTCCACTTTGATCCTTGCCACAATAGCCTCCATTGTTTTCTAAGAAGAGAGAACTAATCTACTTTGTAAACCAAGTTGATGTACATTCTTCTGCTTTAGGGGAATGCAAAATTCCTATTTATGGGAAAATGAAGGCTTTCCAATCTAGTCCTACCTCACATATAGGTGCGCTAATTGTGCTTGGCCTTCAACCATTGTGCTTACCTGAAGAGTTTCATTTTTATTGAGGTTGTATTAGGTAGTTAGTTGGTCAATCCAACTCAAGTTTTTTGTGTCCACAACTATGTTAGATGTGTTGGCCCTTTGTTGTTTTTTTTTTTCTATTTCTCTCCATAAGATACTCATTGCAACACCTTTTATCTTAGAGAGTCAAGGGTACCAGTGGGTGATAGAGTTTTTGAAGTATCTAGTTGCCTCTCCTCATTCAAGAGCTTTTACTGCTTTAGCACATTTATGCACCAACTCACCCATGTTGCCGCCTATCTTTATGCAAGCCCAACGTAGAATTGTCTCCTTGACCTAACAATCAGTGCGGAGGCCCAATGTGTCAATTTTGTGGTGTCAAATGCAAATAAGGACTAGGCCTTGGCCATTATGCCTTGGGATATGTTAAACAAGGTAAAGCTCTTCTCCCAAGGGGGGCCATGGAAAGAGATAGAAGCTCATGAAAAACTAGTGTCCAAACCGAATTTTCTCATTATAAGCCACCTAATGTGATAAATCAGGCCTTTGGTTATTTTCACATGATTTTTTGTCCAAGCTCATGAAAAACTAGTGTCCAAACCAAATTTCTTATTATAAGCCACCTAATGTGATAAATTAGCCCTTTAGTTATTTTCACATGATTTTTTGTCCATGAAGAGGACTAAAAAAAGTGGGACAAAATGAAGTGGCCATATACGAGCCTCTTAAGTGAAAGAGGACGTCCCCTCACAAATTTAAAACAAGGTAGGACCAATCAATATAAGAAATAATAAACTTTTAAAATTAAAAAATCAAAAGTGCTCAGTTGAGCTTGATTGCTAAAAATTCAGAAAGTTACAAATAGCCCTGGCATTCTCCACCAGCACATTTCTAGAACAACATTTGAGATTAGTGGCTCACACTTCCCTTGAAACAGTAGCGCATTCCTCGATTTTCAAATAGCTCTCGATATCGTGGCTCTTACTATGCATATGTGAATCAAAATATCCACATCATCAATGAACTTGGAGCCCATAGCAAGGTAACACCTAAAGAAGGGAGCTCCCAAATGTGTGTGCACCCTCCTGCAGATTGTGCCCATGAAATTATGATTTTTGTACATCCTTAGGGTGCAAAAGGGATTCATTCGTCTCATGTAAGAACCTTTGGCAAGACCCCTAGCTTTGGCTTTGTCTCCACTCAGGATGAGGCCAAACAAAGCTCTCCACAGAAAGACTTTGTCCCTTTCTTCACACTTGACCCTCTAGATGTTTTGAAGAACTTGACCCATTTGCTTGTAGCCCAATTTTTGGACCAATCCTATTGAGGTGATCAATCCACTCCTCCATAAAGCATAGCTTTTTGTAGATAGTCTTAGTCTTGGGCGAGCTAGACAATCTCTCTCTAGGCCATTTTCAAGCTTTCCAATCCAACGATGTGGAGGAGGGAGGAAGGGTTAGGATTGATAACTTTTCTAGTAGCCTCTCAACGAGGACTTCCTTCTGGAGCAAGAGGCTACAACAAATTTTCAAATGCACCAAGTTTTGCCAATCCCCGTTTTTATCATTTCACTGAGCATCCAGGTGTCAAGGCCCTTGTTCTTCAGACTCATGGCAATTTCCAACCAACAATTATCAAGGCTCAAATATTTTACAATTGGGCCCCATGGAGATTAGTGCCTAGCCGTCCCTTTCCAACATCTAATTTCCTCTTTCCACCTGAATGCCACGGTGGATTTACAACATTTTTTAATAAACTTTCTAGTAAAACCACCTACTTGAGCCTTCACTCCAGAGGGGGGAAGAAGTATGTTTTGTAGGCTGAGATTGGACCATAAACCACCTTTGGATTTTATATGGGGTTCCATTACCATTTCCAATACCTAGCCATCCCTTTCCAATATGTAATTTTCTCTTTCCACTTGAGTGCCACGTTGGCTTTACAACATTTTTCAATAAACTTTCGAATAAAACCACCTACATGAGCCTTCACTTCGGAGGGGGGAAGAAGTTTGTTTGGTAGGTTGAGACTGGACCATAAACCATCTTTGGATTTCATGCGGGCTTCTATTACCATTTCCCTTGCCATGACAACCCAACTCTCATCATAATTGGCGAGGGTGCAAAAAAAAATTAGCACATAAAGCTAGGTCGTGAGTAACAGAATCAAGTATGCCCTATCCACCCTGAGCTTTCGGTTTGATGATAGCCACCCATGGGAAAAAAAACATTTTAAGAAAATGGACCCATTCGATACTCTTAAGGGTGTTTCACGTCAAACTCCCTTTTCATTAAGGCTTGTTTTAGAAAGCCACCAATAGCAAGTCTCATGCAAAGTTAACCCGACATGTTGCTTTGGCCATAGAAAGTGTGGTCATTGATGCTTTTTTGTGTCCCCACTTCATAACACCAATCATAGAATAAATGCTCCTTATTGTATAAAATGTTGCTCCTTTGCATCAATGAGTCTCTCCATTAAATTATTGATAGTAGTATCAGCAAGGCAAGGAAGGAGGACCTATGAATCATTTGATGCACTCATGTGCATTGTTGGGGCATCATCCCTCCCTTCTCCCCCCCCCCCCCAAAAAAAAAAAAATCCATTGATCAAAATTCATGTTTTTTGCTTTGACATTGAGAATGCAATGGGCCTAGGAGTCTCTCTTGATTACTTGCATCTCATCATCTTTTTTGCAAGAAAGATAGGTTTCAATACACATCATCACATAAATAGTGGTTTATAACCACTGATACAACTAATAAAGCTTCGACCAAGAGTGAACTTTCTATGGCATCGGCTTTAACATTTGGAATGTAATTCAACACAGCATCTCTACTACATTTAATGACACAACATCGAAATTCAACGAAGGGCCTCACTAAGAATGTGTGCAAAAACACACACACACACACAGTCACATCAAGCATGGCAATGGCCTCAATCCCAAGTGACATCAAAGATCTACATTACAAGTCTTGAACTCAAGAACCAAAAAGCAAGAGTGAATTTCTTTAGATCTCTTTACTGTAAATTGGATGAAAATTGTACAATGCTCACAAGAAAGTGATAAATGTGTGAGAAAGAACCAGAAAGTAGTAGAGATGTTGTGTTGAATTGCATTTCAAACGTTAAAGCCGATGTCATAGCAACCTATGTGATGATGTGTATTGAAACCTATCTTTCTTTCAAAAAAGAGGATGAGATGTATATAATAAAGAGAGACTCCTAGGGCCAATTGCATTCTCAATGTCAAAGCCAAAAACATGAATTTTGATAAATGGATAGAGAGAGAGAGAGAGAGAGAGAAAGAAGGGAGGGACACTCTTAATCAATGATGCACATGAGTGCATCAAATAATTCATAGGTCCTTCTTCCTTGCCTTGCTAATACTACTATCAGTAATTTAATGGAGAGACTCACTAATGCAAAGGAGAAACATTTCATACAATAAGGAGCATTGATTCTCTTATGCAGTGGGGACACAAAAAAGCATCAATGAAGACACTTTCTATGGCCAAAGCAACATGTCGGGTAGTTAACTTTACATGAGACTTGCTATTTGTGGCTTTCTAAAACAAGCCTTAATGAAAAGGGAGTTTGACTAATGAAAAGGGAGTTTGACGAGAAGTATTGACTTGATTGTTTTCTTTGATATTTTAGTTTGTAAAACTCCTTTAGGAGAATGGGTCCATTTCCTTCAAATGCTTATTACTATAATAATAAAAAATTGTGAGCGGCTATCGCCAACCAAAAACTCAGGGTGGACTGGGCATACTTGACCCTATCACTCATGACCTAGCTTTATGTGCTAAATTTTTTGCACCCTCTCCAATTGAGGGTTGGTCTATCATGGCAAGGGAAATGTAGTTGAATCTCTACTACATCGACACAACATCTCTACTACATTCAACATCTCTACAACACAACATCAAAATTCAACATCTCTCTAGACCCTTGGTTGAATTTTGATTTCCATCCTTGTATCCACAATCTTAAAGCATTAAGAGTCACAACATAAAGCATCTTACATGTTTTATATGGTTCCATATGTCGTATTTCACTTTTGTGCATGATAATACTATATACAACAGATTGATTTTGTTCATTTTCCTTCTACACAAGCAACTTTTGCATCAGATGCAGTCATTGACCATGGTTGATAACAATGATGTTTTTCACATGCTGTTTACCAAGGATGGGAACAATTACCCACTTTGGGCATATGTGATGCAACATGTCCGCATTGCAAAGGGCATTTGGAACATTTTGTGTGGTTACGATGTAAGAATAGGTTTTAAGGATAGAGTTTTTGTGAATGATGAGGCAGGTTGTTCTAGTAGCTCTCGTGCTAGAGTTGTTTTGCCTACAATTGAGCAGACACATTGGGATGTTGAGGATGCACAAGATCATGTTTTGACTATTCTTTTTATTAAGTGTTCGCTCAACATGAACAACAAAACAAGCACGAGATACACTAGCTTCTTTGTATGTAGGTGAATATTTGACAAAAAATGCTTACCTATGTAATGTCATTAAATATCTAATACCTAACCAACCCAAATGATTTTCTCGTATTAACCTGATCATTTAATATGGGATAATAAACGAAAACAAGGGTTAAAATATAGACACGTGCTTACGGATCTATCTCAACATGGGGCCAATGATAAAGGGGCCCAAATGAGAGATGGTCTGTCAAAGAGCAAGGTTAACTGATGAAGCTTAAAAGACCTTAGGGTTAGCTTCATTAAAGACCTCCATGGTTAGTGTTAAAAGTCCTTTGACCTTAAGCAAACTAGGGCTGAGCTTGAGGTGGGAACCCGACCTAAACTTAAGCAAGCTAGGGTTGTGCTTGAGGTGGGAACTCGACCTAAACTTAAGCAAGCTAGGGTTGTGCTTGAGGTGGGAACTCCACCTGAGGTGCTTTTCATGCTTGATGATTAAGGTACTTGAGGTACTTGTCACATTTAATGAGGAAGTTGCTTCAGAAGCTTCCTATGAATGGGGGGGTAAGATGCTTGAGTCAAAAAGAGAACCTATACACTTAATGAGGAAGTTGCTTGAGAAACTTCCTATGCATAAAAATCTCAAAGTTAGGGGAATTTTAAAAAGAGCACATGGGACACATGTCAGACTCTCACTAAGCTTAACCACATGGTGTGCTTGAATGCTATTGGTTGGGCTAAAGAGGGGTCCAATGAGCTTCTACTTCCATCTAACAAATATCTAGATATTTTCAAGCTCTTTCTCTCTAAGGGGTACGGAGGACACTTGTCAAAAGACTACCCATGTACTTGACTGCATGCTGCGTGTGATTGGCTAGGGGGAGAGGGGTCCAATGAGCTTGCAACATGCAGAAAGGCCACCACTCACCCAAAGCAAGGAGGGGAGGTGCTAGGGGGATATACTCCACACACACACTCATTTGCAAAGGAATTCTCACTTGGTGAAAGTTGAGGAACACCACCTCCTTCTCCAAGCTTGTGAGAGTGAAAGCTCACACCAACACTCTTGGCTATGGAATGCAAATTCAACCAAGAGTCGTGCTTCAATGCTTAAGCTTGTCATCTTCTCCATCTTCATTACTATGCTATTATGTATGCTAGCAAGAAGAGTAATGATAAGTGAGGAACTATTTCTTTCTCCTATGGAATGTTTCTTCTTCCTCTTCCCTATCCTCATTCCCCGCTAGCTCTCTCCACCTTCAAAGGTGTTTGAGGCCTTGGGACTGACGCTTGGGATAGTTAATGCTTTCTACAACGTTTATGTTATGCTTGTGATGCATGAAGCTTTCCATCTTCATTGCATCACCTAGGTTACAAGGAACACAAAGATTGTATTGTACCAAGTCTCTCTTGATGGGAGAAACTATAATACAAATGCCTATTGGAGGGGGGACTAGCTCCATATGAATCCGGTCCTCAATTATTGTCATGTTCTCTAAACTCTCTCTCTCTTGCAAAAGTATTGTTCATGCCAAGTTAACTAAGTACCATGTTTATGTTGCTACCATCAATTAAGTTCAACCGCTATGCTCACAAAGAATCTCTCAAAAGTGCTTCACCTAATTTCCTAATTCCGCTACTCTCAAAGTTCATCGGCAACTTCCATTACATTGGTATCAGAGCATTTGGTTTCTCATTTATTGCTTAAGAAGAGAGGTCCTTAAGTAGCCTACTAATGGTTGTTTTTGTTAATTATATTAGGGTAAGTGGGTATGGGATCTATTATCAGTTTTGTTGAGCCCACTATGTGGGATATGGTGCACACCTCGGGAGCTTTGTTCTTAATAATGGAGTTCTTTTAGACTTGCCTACGGCTTTACCATTATTGAGCCATAAGAAGTTTGAATGGAGCTATCCCTCGACAACTTTGCTATGTTAGACTCACTCCATTACTCTCTATAATTAACCAATTCGAGCTGTGGGTGTAGATACTTAAGTGCCTATTTTCAAAGGCTAAGAGGAGTAGAAACTAAGGTTTTAAATTTCCAAAGCATACACTAAGTAAACACATAAGTTTGATTATCATGGCTGACAATAACCAAGAGATGAGAATGAACACTGATAACTTTGATTTTGCATATGAAGGTGCCAATGATGATGCCCCCATGTTTGTTAATTATCTTGTTACTAGGTTGCAACAAGCTATGGGCAACCCCACTTTGCAAGCCGAAGTTACTCAACAACTTCATGCTTATGGTATTTCCTTTCCTCTCCAAGAGGAGAGAGAGCTTATGAGGCCTCTTGAAGAGAGACCCAAAAGAAGACTCTCTCCCATACAAGACGAGGAATCCAAAGATCAAGAAAGAAACGAATCCCTAAATTCCTCCAAAGATGTGGCTCCACAAAGGAGGACTAAACGATCGCCAACTCCTCCCAAGACAAAACGGTTAACCCATAGTCCTTCTCCTCGTCACCCCAAAAGGGAAGAGAGGAAACCAAGGAAGAAAAGGGCAAGAAAGAGGTCACCCTCTTCTCCTTCTTCTTCACCTTCCTCCTCTACCGATGAGAGCTATGGCTATTCTCCTAGAGAATATAAGAGGGGAGGACATCGCAAATCTTACCCTGCATGGCAAAGGTCACAAAAGCTCAAGAAGTTCAAAGAGGGAGGAAAGAGTATCTCTTTTCTCACCTATGATGGCACCTTTGGTGCTACTGAAAAAGTATTGGCCTTCATCCAACAATTTGATGCGGCCTTTGGAGACGAGGGCTTCACGGAGTCCTCCAAGCTACGCCATGTAGCTATGCACTTCCAAAAATCGGCTCGTCAATGGTGGGCTAGCCTTCGAGGCAATGGCGAAGCCCCAAAGACATGGAAAACTCTATGAGTTTCCATCATGAAGCAATTCCTTGCAAGTGATGCAAAGGAAAAAGTGCTCACCGAATAGCGGAGTTTAAGGCTTCTCTCTCATGAGTCTATCCACAAATATGTGGACAAGTTTTGGGATTTACATCTCAAGGCCACTGTCTTTCAAAAGATAGGCTTTGCTGAGCAAAAACAACAATTCTGTGCGGGATTACTTGAAGAGATGGCCGAGCATGTCAACTCTCAACGGCCTAACCCTATCAGCGAAGTAATCCACCATACCATGGTTGCTTCACGCATCAATTTCCAACAAGGTGTTAGACGGAATGTCAAACCCATGGACAATAAAGACAAAAGTGATGCAAAGGGAAAAATTAATGCCCAAAATTTTTCCCACGGCCATTCCAACAACAACAACAACAATCGGTCCAAGGAGAAAGGAGTTTACAAAGGTAAAAATAAACTCTCTTCTGAAGAGCTTGAAAGTTTTTGCAAGGATCACAAATGTTTTAAGTGTGGGGAGCAAGGACATGGCTATCGTTCTTGCCCCAAAAGAAATGCTCGCAATGAGACTCCTAGAGCTTCCACTATCGAAGCTCCAAAAGAGGATACTCATTGCAAAGGATCACCTCTCTCCTATGCTTGGGGAAAGGTAAGGGAGCATGATGATTTCATCTTGTTTGACCCTGATTCTACTCTCAACTTCATATCAATGGAGTTGGCCACCAAGTTGGGCATTCAAGCTTTTGAGATGCGAGATGTTGTAACTACCGATGCCGCTTTCAAGGGACAACAAGCCTCCGTTACTCCCTTGATTGGGAAGTTGAGGCTTCATGTCCAAAGCTATGTCGACAAAGAAGACTTCTTCATCTCTCCAACATGAGGATGCTATCCTAGGGATACCATGGTTCAACCGCATGGATGCCAACATGAAGTTCCCTGAAAGGAGAATCTACTTCACCTACAGGGGAAAGAATATGTATATAGATGCTAATGAGTCTGGTCATACTATACCACTTGTAAATCCTCTCACCCTTGATAAATCAATGAAAAGCTCAGTTTCTGCATACATGATTTTTGTCAAAGAATCCCTAAAAGGTCCTAATGTTTCATCAAAGGTGAATGGTAGGAATCAAGAAGAGTTAGACTTGTCTAACTTTCTAAAAGGATTCCAAGATGTGTTCATTTATGATATCCCTATGGACTTACCTCCAAAACGAGGGGATGATGACCATCGAATTGAGCTCCTATCAGGAAGCTCACCGCCTAACAAACTTCCCTCTCGAGTTTCGCAGCTCAACAAGAGGAGATCATGAGGCAAGTACAAGAATTGGTAGACAAAGGAATGGTGAGGCGTAGCCCCTCTCCCTTTTGCTCTCCAGTCCTTTTAGTGCAAAAGAAAGATGGTACATACCGCATGTGTGTGGACTATCGTGCACTAAACCATATCACTATCAAAAACCGATTTCTGGTACCTCGGGTAGAAGATCTGGTTTATAAGCTACAAGGCTCTACCTACTTCAGTAGGATTGACCTTAAAAGTGGCTACCATCAAATAAGGATAGTGAATGAAGATATCCTAAAGACCGTGTTTCGTATAACGTTTGGCCTTTATGAATACCTAGTCATACCTTTTGGCTTGACTAATGCACCAGCTACATTCAATCGATCAATGGAGAAAAAATTTAGACCCTACCGCAAATTCACTGGAGTGTTCTTTGATGATATCATTATCTACTCCAATTTCTTGGAGGAACACAAGCAACATCTCCAAGTGATTTTTCAAGCATTAAGGGAGAATAAGCTTTTTATCAATCAAAAGAAAAGCAAATTTTTCCTTCAAGAGATTCAATACTTAGGTCATATTATCTCTCAAGATGGTATCCGTATGGATCCATCAAAGTTGGAGGTAATAAAAGCATGGCCTAATCTAAGAAATCTACATGAGCTAAGAAGCTTTATTGGTATGTGTGCATACTCTAGACGCTTCATAGCAAAATTCTCTCAAATAGCAGGACCATTACATTGACTTAACAAAGAAAAAAATTAAGTATTCATGGACTGCTAAGGAGAAAAGTGCTTTTGACAAGCTCAAAGAGAAGCTTATCTCCCAACCAGTCCTTATGCTTCCGGATCTCTCAAAGCCATTTGAGGTCCAATGTGATGCTTGTGGTGATTGCCTTGGAGCAGTCTTGCTTCAAGAAGGGCATGCCATAGCATATGAGAGCCGAAGGCTCAACACGGATGAACGTGTCTTAGGCATTTATGAGAAAGAGTTGTTAGTTGTTCTACATGTCCCAGACACATGGAAGCACTATCTATTGGGGACTCTGTTCATCTTACGAACAGATCATCAAAGTCTCAAGTACTTCATGACGCAAACAAAGCTTTTCGACAAACAAATGAGGTGGGCAAATTTTCTTTCACAATTTAATTTCCACATTGCTCACATTGTTGGTAAGCACAATCAAGTGGCTGATGCACTTTCACGACGACCAAGAATTAATGTTGTGTCAATAGCAACTCACAATGATCTATCTTCTATGATAGATGAGTATGCTACTGACCCTGACTTTAAAGACATAATGTCAGCCCTTGCTTTGGGGAAGAAAGAGGAACCATTCACCTTGCAGGATGGTTATCTTATCCATGGCAATAGGCTATGTGTTACCCACTCCCTTCGTGAGAAAGTCATGTATGAATCCCATGCTCCTCCCTATGCGGGGCATAGAGGCATTCAACCTACTCTTCAAGGAGTAGAGACGTACTTTTATTGGCCTACCATGAAAGTGGACATACAAGAGTATGTTTCAAAATGTGTAGTATGTCAAAAGACCAAGTATGATAGAGGGAAGCAACCTGGATTACTCCAGCCATTGCCAATTCCTAATTCACCATGGGAGAGTATATCCATGGATTTTATCTTCCGATTACCAAAATCTATCCATGGGAATACGGGAATATGGACAATAGTCGACAGGTTTAGCAAGCAAGCACACTTTATTTCTATTAAGAAGACTATTAAGGCACACCAAATGGCAACTCTCTTCATATCACAGATTTTCAAGCACCATGGATTGCCAACATCCATCATGTCAGATAGAGATCATAGAATGACCAGTAATTTCTGAAAGGTCTCTTCAAAAATCTAGGTAAAAGATTGAATTTCTCTTCGGCCTATCACCCACAAACGGATGGCCAAAGTGAGATAGCCAATCTTACGATTCTTGATCTACTAAAGACCTATGTTACAGAAGTAGATCAATGCTCACAATGGGAAAAGTACTTACCCCTTGTAGAGTATGCATATAATAATACTATCCATACTTCTACGAGAAAAGCACCTTTTGAAATCATAGAGGAAAGACCTAAAAGTCCCTTGCTACTTAAAGTACATGGGAAGATCTTCGTTGCCAATGAGTAGAGCCGTGACCTGCAAACATCTTTTCAAAAGATTAAGGAGGTTATATCCATCTCCCAACTAAGGCAAAAAGCTATTGCTGACAAGCACAGAAGGTCCTTAACATTCAAAGAAAATGATTGGGTCTTACTTAAGTTTCCTAAGGCTCGATTGAGGCAAACGACGGGCAAAAATCCTACGGGCCATCAAAAGTATTCTGTTAAACTAGCAAAAAGATACTATGTTCCTTTTCAAATTTTGAAGCCAATCAATGAGGTGGCTTATCAACTCAAGTTACCTAACCATTGCTCATACACAATGCTTTTCATGTGAGCCTACTCAAGCCCTACAAAGGAGAGCCTCCAAATGAACCAATTATTGAAGACCCTCCCGAAATCGAAGATCAAGAAGAGGTACTACAACCCGAAGCTATCCTTCGGCATGAAGACAAGGTACTACGACATGTTAAGATTATCCGAAGATATCTTATTAAGTTCAAAAATTATCCTTTTGAAGATGCTAGATGGATGCAAGGAATCCAGCTTAAGGATAGTATGAACCTTGTCAACGCTATGCTACAATGAGTAACCAAATTTACATGTTTCTTTTAAATGATCAATGTTTTTGTCTTATAAGACTAATTCTCTCTTTATTGTGCACAAATTCTCTTTATTAGAGTAACCAAATGTACATGTTTCTTTTAAATGATCAATGTTTTTGTCTTATAAGACTAATTCTCTCTTTATTGTGCACAAATTTAAGTAGTGCATACTAAGAATCATGTTTGGGATGACGACGTCTCTCAAACACCATGTAGAATTTGTCACTCTACTTGGGAGGATGAAATGGACTAAAGAGCAGACATGCTTGCGGCAGCTATGTCTCCCAAGCAGCAAATGGATTAGTCATCCATCTTGGAATGATGTCGTAGGGTAAAAAGGGATCCTCTACCCGCTAAGACAAATTGACTAATGACTATGACTTTATCTCTTTTACCTCATAGTCGAGGAGGACTATGATTTCAAGAGAGGGGTAATGTCATTAAATATCTAATATCTAACCAACCCAAATAATTTTCTCATATTAAACTAATCATTTAATATGGGATAATAAACGAGAACAAGGGTTAGAATATAGACACGTGCTTACGGATCTATCTCAACATGGGGCCAATGGTAAAGGGGTCCAAATAAGAGATGGCCTGTCAAAGATCAAGGTTAACTAATGAAGCTTAAAAGACTTTAGGGTTACCTTCATCAAAGACCTCCAATGGTTAGTGTTAAAAGTCCTTTAACCTTAAGCAAACTAGGGCTGTGAGCTTGAGGTGGGAACCCGACCTAAACTTAAGCAAGCTAGGGCTTCCCTTGAGGTGGGAACTCGACCTAAACTTAAGCAAGCTAGGGTTGTGCTTGAGGTGGGAACTCCACCTAAGGTGCTTATCATGCTTGATGACTAAGGTACTTGAGGTACTTGTCACATTTAATGAGGAAGTTACTTGAGAAGCTTCCTATGCATGGGGGGTAAGATGCTTCAGTCAAAAAGAGAACCTACACACTTAATGAGGAAGTTGCTTAAGAAACTTCCTATGCATAAAAATCTCAAAGTTAGGGGATTCTAAAAGAGCACATGGGACACATGTCAGACGCTCACTAAGCTTAACCACATGGTGTGCTTGAATGCTATTGGTTGGGGGCTAAAGAGGGTTCCAATGAGCTTCTACTTCCATCTAACAAATATCTAGATATTTTCAAGCTCTCTCTCTCTAAGGGGTAAGGAGGACACTTGTCAAAAGACTACCCATGTACTTGACTGCATGCTGCATGTGATTGGCTAGGGGGAGAGGAGTCCAATGAGCTTGCAACATGCAGAAAGGCCACCACTCACCCAAAGCAAGGAGGGGAGGTGCTAGGGGGATATACTCCACACACACACTCATTTGCAAAGGCATTCTCACTTGGTGAAAGTTGAGGAACACCACCTCCTTCTCCAAGCTTGTGAGAGTGAAAGCCTACACCAACACTCTTGGCTATGGAATGCAAATCCAACCAAGAGTCATGCTTCAATGCTTCAACACTCCTAATTTTCATTAAAGAGATAATAGTTCTTTTGTGTAAATAGTTCTTGATGCTTTGCTAGATTTTTATCAGACTTTTTCCTCCACCTTTAAGCTTGAGAAGGACAAAGATTTTTGTGAATCTTTGGGCTTACTCCCCTCTATGGATTGGTCACATAGGGTCTAGCACTTCCCTAGACATGAGTGCTAGCTCACGTTCACCACATCACTCCCAAGGGGGCTTTGTCTGGTGCCATATTGTGGTAGTGATGTTGGTGGACGTGAATGCACTTAGGACTATCAATCACTTTTTTCCCTTGTTAGGAGGTTTTTTCCCTTGGATTGTATATCATTCTCGGGCAAGCCTTATTTGTGTATTAGTACACTAAGTAATAATACTTCATGTGTTGTATGCTCTTGAGCTTCTCCTTCATCTTTTGCATCTTCGTGTGCATTCTTGCAGGCAAATTTCAGATAACTCCTTCAACAATTTTTTAACATAACCCTTTGAAAAATGAGAATGACATCATGAGATAGAACTTTCAAACCCATAAAATAATGCAACAAACCAACGTATGCGAACACAAAAGTGGACATGAGTTAAACTTTTCACTCAACCAACAAGTTCCTCCTCTAGAGTTGAGACAGTGATACCATCCACATAAAAGATAACTATACAAATATCACCATCTTTAAGAAGCACATAAAGGTTAGCATCGGCATAGGATTATCATTGCGCACATATATAAGCCCATGCACTTAGGTAGTGAACTTACAAGTTACACAACAGTCTTGATGGCAACATAAAGATAGAGATCAATACAACTACACATGATTAAAACGTCCAAATTTAGGTTGAGCTTCACCTATGGGATATTTTAAGCATGTGTTTACAGTGTATACTCAAAACTTTGCCAAAGTGTCCAGTTTTGGCCCAAAAGACCAGTATCGTGATACTATACTTTTGTTGTAGATTTTGCCCAAACTTATCAAAACAATAGTCCATAACTTAGTGAACCCAATGCTACCCCTTATGGTCAAGCTGAAATTAGTTTCAAGCAATTCACTTGTTTTCGGTTTGTTTGCATCTTTTGACTGGTTTTCTCTATTTGTTACAGTCTTAAGGTCCAAATTGACCAAATTTTGGTATACAAATGTACATAGCATGTATAACGAGTGTGCAAAGTCAAAGTCAAATTTAAGTCCCAATGTGTAATATTGCAATACTGAACAATAGTAGCAAATTATGCAATTCAAGATTTTGGTGGTTCCAGTTCATTTACACAGGGATTTTGCAGCTCTATTTGACCTCAAATTTGAAAAGAAAATTAACACAACAAATTTTGAAGCTAATTATTAAGATGTATCCATGAAAAGCACTTTGAGTGTTTTGATGAATAAGACGATAATTAGAGGTGGTTCACACCTCTAATCAGTGATTATTTACACTACTCCTATTGCAAAAATTGAAGATATCAGAAGATTTATAAAACATCAAATCAACACAATTCTTAACACCGAGCCAGTGAATATCCCTTTCCCTCACCCCAAGATCCTAATGGATTATCCCACCGATCAAAATCCTAATCTTTAGGTATTTGTCAATACCCTAATATACCCAAATCCCTAAACATAGATAACCAAACCAATGGTCACTTATGTGTTAGAAAAAAAAGGATCACTCTAGAAATAATAAGAATAAGTTTTAAGAGATAAAAACTATAAGTGACTGTTTTTGCTAACTTAGGTGCTACATCTCCGGCAACAACAGCAAATGTTAAACTGGTTTCCACTGATCTAATTGCAGATATAGTAAGAACCTCACATTAATGTCAATACAAGGGATGTAGTATACTCGGGTAGGGCATGGAGGCAGCAAGAACTTGTCAAGTCCTTGGAAAACAATATCGATGTAGGCTGCAATCAAATTTCCACTCTCAAATGATCCCAAAATTATCAAAGGCTAAACTATGACCGCGAATCAATCTCTACTATTTTGTTGACCAAATGATACCCAAATGCAACCAAAATTCTAAGAGGGATAATCAAGTCTTGGATGACCAATCTTATGGTCTTAGATTCATTAGACAACAATCGGTTGCAAAAAGGATACTAGACCTTGGACTTAATTCCCAATAGGTCAGACTTAGCATTTAAGGTACCGTATAGCTAAGGAATGCTAATCTCTACCTAACGTGGCTAATGATTCATCAAATGAATGCTTTAATTGCAAGATAAGACAACAAACAACTCATAGGGAGTCATAAACCAAATTT
The DNA here is from genome assembly GCF_014529385.1 of Adiantum capillus-veneris. Taxonomy (NCBI): domain Eukaryota; kingdom Viridiplantae; phylum Streptophyta; class Polypodiopsida; order Polypodiales; family Pteridaceae; genus Adiantum; species Adiantum capillus-veneris. Next base: position 145,109,853 of record NC_140953.1, on the reverse strand, counting down.
AGAAACAACGTGAGAGACTTACATCAATGTGAAGAGCCTTCCCCTAGAAACACATGGCAACACTCAAAATCACAATGCGGGAGAAATCAAAAGAGAAAGCCTAGAAATACAGACATCTCATTGTCAGGTGCTTCAACAAAACTTTATCTCATTACAATGTAAGAGGCCAGGTTACAAAAATGACCTATATACTTGGCCAAAGCTTGGGATTTGGTCATAGGACGATTCGGCTAAGCAACTTGGCAATATAAGTGCCAACAAATGTGATAGGTACAAATCGGAAGCTTATAGACATGACTAATCAAGTAAAGCTCATATGTACACACATAAAAATACAAAATTACAAGTTGAGATGTCAAATTAAGTGGTCGATATTATATAGAAATGGGAAATTTTGTGAAAATAAGACACATGATCCTTAATCAACTACTCTTGTTAGCCTGACAGATAGCAAAAATCAAGCAATCTCTAATTTATTATAAGCACACCCTAATGTAGGTTGTGATACCATTGTTAGTACAAGAAGTTGTAGAGGGTGTACACGGGGGGATTCAATAGTCTGTTCTGTACGGCACCACATGAGTGTACAATAGGGGGGTTTTGGCACATACGCATAAGCGTGTACAATAGGGGTAGCCCCACAAAACTTGTATACATGAACCATATGATTAAGGGTCTAATAACAATCATGCAAATGAAGAGTCTAATTAAGCTCTAATATATTGTAAGCACATATGCATAAGCATGTACAATAGGGTTGCCCCATAAAACTTGCATACACTTACCATATGTTTAAGGGTCTAATAAAAATTAGGCAAATCAAGAGTCTAATTAAGCTCTAATCAATTGTGAGCACACCCTAACCTAATCTATTGGGTTAGGAGTCTAATAACAATCAAGCAAATCAAGATTCTATTAATCTCTAATCTACTTTAAGCACACCCTAACCTAATCTATTGTAAGCACACCATAAGTGTGTACAATAGGGGTAGCCCCACAAAACTTGCATACAAGTACCATATATTTAAGGGTCTAATAACAATAGGCAAATCAAGAGTCTAATTAAGATCTAATCTACTGTAAGCACACCCTAACCTAGGTTGTGATACCATCGTTAGTGCAAGAGGCTATAGAAGGTTACATGGGGGACTCAATAGTCGATTTCGTACAGCACCACGTGAGTGTACAATAGGGGGTTTTGGCACATTTGCATAAGTGTGTACGATAGGTGTAGCCCCACAAACTTGCATACATGTACCATATGTTTAAGGGAGGGGGGATGGGTGTGGAGGAGGGATGGAGGAATGGAGGATACTTTAGGGTGGTACACAACTTGTGCTATCCCTTTTGAGTCTATCGTTGATTATTATGCTCTCTCTCTCTCTCTCTCTCTCTCTCTCTCTCTCTCTCTCTCTCTCTCTCTCTCTCTCTCTCTCTCTCTCTCACACACACACACACACACACACACACACACATGGCAGGCCCTTGAGAAGAAGAGAAGAAGAATAATAATAAGAAGTAGAAGCAATGGACATGAGATTAGAGAGGGAAGAGGGATCAGTTCGATGCAAATGGTTGGTAGCCATAGCATACTGCCCACTCAAAATTCATGGGCCATGGCTATGAAGAAGACGACTAGAAGAGCTGGGAGGATAAGGAATTGAGAGGTGAAGTAAACCCTAAAAAATGAAGACTACAACGGGGTGCAAGTCCATCCAAGCCTTTTGAGAAAGGCTCACCCCTCGTCTGAAGTTGCGGCCGAAGGCCTAGATCAAATTTTGTCTTGCACACTTTGAAGGCTACTTGGGGGTCTGAGGTCTTCAAATTCTGTGAAGGGGACTTGACTCCCAAGTAGCAAGTTTAAACCATCAAGTATATAAAGTAAGACTATATATCATATTGTATGTATCATTTTCTTTAGTGAAGGGTGGAATTTTGGGCGCAAATCTGAACCATTGAAAAAAGCTTGTCGATATATGTCACTCGACAAGCTAATGATAATTTTGAATTATTTTTTATATGGCCTTATGAGAGGGTGTTGACATTTGTGTACCTCTCTCTTTAAAGAGGGGAATTGACTTTTGTGTCACATTATTTTTTATGCCTTTGGAATATATTATAATGTAAATAGTTCATTGTTACACATTAAAAAAAAAAACTAATATTGTATTGTGACACTACATGTTTAAAAATAATAGTGTCACTTTCTATTTTTCTCAAAGAAGCTTTTTATTAGGATCTGGTGGACTCTCAAGGGAGCTAATGAGGAAGTGCAAAAGAGCAGCTGAGGTTTTGGAATGGGGGGGAAGCAACCAGATACTTTAAGAACTCCATATTGCCTTGGTCCCCTTGGCTCTCTAAAATATTGGGGCAGCCGTAAAGCCCCTATTGGATAGAAATGGCCAGGAATGTGAATAATAGGGGGCTCGTTCGACTAGAGAAATTTTGGGATGGGAACAGGAAGTGCTGGAAAATTGCTGACTCTTTAGCCATCCAATTTCAACTGAATGGCTTTGAGATCTTACTAGTCTACAGGGTGATGAAAGAGCTTGATAAGGTGGTGATGCCAATTTGTGAATCCAAATTTGGATGGGACGCTTGGAGATGGCCCAGGAGTAGCCTCTTTTGGAAACCACATTCTAAAGGCATTTACCATGCATTAATGCACGAGGCTAATTGGTGTAGCCCCCTCAACAAATTATGGAAGAGGCACTAGACCAAAAAACGATGGGAGGGAGTCATGGAGAACATCTAGAAGCCAAGGTGGCCTCAGTATATGAAGATATTTCTATGGAAAGTGATGTGGGGTGCTCTGTCAAACGGGCGTAAAGATATAAGAAAGAGGAATCGGGTCCGATCGTTGCTCGGGGTGCTAGTGAAGACCTAGCCCACCTTTTCATGGGATGCCAGGCAATCAGTGGCATGGCTAGGAAAATATGCAAGTGGATTCAAAGGACATGGAAAATTAAGTTCTTGAAGACTAATCTGTTCTTTGGTAGTAACAGGTTGGGAAGTCCTACTCTTCTTGTCTGCACTCAAATAATCAGGTACTACTTCTTTCACCATATTTGGCAAGCAAGGAGCCGCCACGTGTTTGAGGGGGATTTGGCTATGGCAAGCTTTTGCAAAATCATACAAGAGAGCAGAGTGACGATCCACAGGATCGGAGGCAAACAAGCCTCAGCGGACTAGTCTGGAACAATACAGGTCACGATTACATCTTGTAATAAGTAAAGCCTAGGAGTAGTTGTGGTTTCTCTGTAAAGCAGAAAACTTGTAATCCTTTGACCCTCAAGGCTCGAGGTTGGTGTATATTTCTGATGTTCTTGATACTATCCACTCACAATTGTGAGTTTTGCACAAAAAAAAAAGGAGTTTCTTGTCAATAGCCTTATGTAGGCCATAGTGAATTTTCACCTTGTTTTGATATTTTTGAAATCCACGTCAAGTACAAGCTCAAAAAATATATTCTGTTATCACGAATAAGGTTCCTCTGTTTTTTGCTTTCTAATTTCTGTCTTCAATTTTTTTGAAGGACCCGAGTAGGTCTCTCCAATTTTGAAAGTGGGGTTTATTAAGGAGAATCTCGGCAGATCCTCCTATGCCTTGGAGCAGAAAAAGGGAGGAGACGGCACGTGGGTGGAGAGAGAGACATAGAGAGAGAAAGCTCCTGTTGCGCATCTATCAAGTGCAGATTTTTTCGGCGGCATTGGGACAGACGTACAAGTTGAGATGCACCTATAGGATAGAGTGGAGGGACAAAGGTGACGCATGACAAAGAGGCAGGAAGCGGAAGTGAGAGGGGGGATGTGACGTCTGAGTGCAGGTGCAGAGGAGGCCATGGCGAATGCATGCATGTGTCCTCGCTAGAGATTAAGGAAGTAACCATTGTGAGGGCCATGTCGTTCAATTCTCGCACTGTCTCTCTCTTTTGTTCATCGTGTCATGTTCCTTGGTGTTGGAGGCGCCATGCAGGCAGCAACAGAGGAGGCTGTACATTTAGGTTTGTCTCACAAAACTAGTACCCGTGGCCTGGTGTTGAAATTATCTAAAGCATAAATCTGTTTCATGCTTATGAACATACTCCAGAGTGTGCGCACAACACTGTCTTCCATGCTTATGAACACACTCCGCCATGGCTTCCTTCTCTACTCGTGTTGCAGGCACTGCTGAGTTACAGAAATAAGAGTGTTTGAAGAGGAGTTAAATTGAGAGAGAGAGTCCATGGCGGAGGACCTGCGATGGAAACCTGCATCGCATAAGGGGCTGAACAGAAACAGGCGCGAGCAACTCCGCAGATCGGAGCTGTGTTGCTTTGTTTTTTTTTCGCAAGACCTGGACTGCGTAAGTGGACGTTAGGGGCATCTGTCTAGATTCGGCTTAATAAGGGACGTAGACCCAATATGAACATATAAATATATTTTTAGCCATTATATTTATTTAATGTTCTGTCCAGGAAAGCTTGAAATCCAGGTCATTACAAGCCACAGTCTATTATCTAAACTATAATGTTTTTTCTTTTGCTTTCTTCAAGGAAAGGGTTACTATGTATGTACGTACAACGAATCTCGCTCACTGACTCGTGTGCTTTGCTTTCAAGTTTGTGGTTGACTTTAAGGCCTCAACTTTCAAGCCTCAAGGGGTAGCCTTGGCACTAAGTGACACCTATATTTAATGCAGGGAGGGGTAATGGGATTGATGGTCAGAGCTGGGAGCAATATCTCGAGGGGCACTAAACCTGGCCAGTGGGAAAAACGAGGCGCAACGAGGAGATTTAAACCCATGACCTGGCCGTTCGAGTTTAGGGTCACATAGGCTGACCACGTCACCCGTGCATGCATTGTGTAACCACAACCGTTTTCACAACATTATATTGTAAGTTAACATGCATTGCCCAAGCAGTCCAAGTTTAGTGTTTGTCCAGGTTTAGTTTTTGATTTGATATTTATGGATGCGATCTTCTCGGCTTTTGCACGTGAACTTCTCCGCCTTTGATCGCATTGCCTCTCACTCTTAAATGTAGGTGTTACTTAGTGCAGGAAGGGGTAGTGCCACTTTCCATTCCATAATTATATATGTACTTCTATTAGTGGATTCAAGAAGCAACGTTGAGGAGGTCATGTAGCACCCTACTCGTTTTCACCTTTCCCCTACCTAGGCCAAGCCCCCAAGCAGTTTAATTTTTGGCTTGCCCAAAGGGCTAAAGCCATAGTGATGTGTTCCTTTTTTGTCAGCGAAAAAGCGAGAATATTTTTTAAAATACTTATTTTTGGCATGTCCAAAGGACAGAGGCCATTTGATAAAAACCAGGGAAAGGGTCACGACGGCTTTCAAAAACAATAAGAAAGTGATAAAATTGTTAGGTTGAATTAAACTGGTATTAGTGTTTGGGAAAGGATTGCCTCAGCTTAGTCTTGAGCCGATTGAAAACGAGACTAGCTAACTGCAAACCATGGTAAACGAAAGAAAAACCGATGAAATATGTGAGAAAGTCATCCAAAAATTTTGCAAACCTCAAAATTTCTGCTAGTATTTCTGATTTTCTTCTTTGTGAGGAAGAAACTCGATTAGCAGCCGCTTAATAAAAGAGACTTTCTCGTACGTTAACACTGACTGAAATCAAGCTATAAAATGCAAAAAATGTAAAGCCATGTGAAGTTGTGAAATGAAAGGTAAAATAAAAAGAACTAATTAATATATATGTGTGTTTATAGAATTCATTAGAACTAGTATGTAACCCGCACGTTGCTGCGGCTACATGTGCGTCAATTGAAGCAACCATTGTTCTCCATCCCTTCAAAGAGAGGGCAAATTCCCATGATTCTCAAGTGAGATTTTATAGCTCTTTAATACACTTGTGCATCAACCACCACTATAACTACTTCTAAATGACAATGCATGAAAACACACAAGGTCTAAGTGCCCTCCACATTCACATCAACCAAGCACAAATTTATCTTTTGGATCAACACTATATCTACCTTTTCGATCGTAAGACCGAACAACTAATGAAGTGTGATTACTCTCTACATTCTTGTGGATTGACCAAGGACAAATCTCCTTCTAGTTGTTCATGCCAAGCTCCAACATACTCCTCCTAATCATGGCAAGTTTGTCCCCCCCCCCCCCTCCCTCCCTCCCTCCCTTCTATGTGTGTGCGTGTGTGTGTTGAGTTCAAGAATTATCACGTCAATTTGAGGTCTCTTGGGAATGAATTAAGTAATGGGCTCCCTTCGCATGATGTCTTGTCATAACATCCTATGTTTCTCTCTAAGGAGGTGACAAATTTGCGATTAGGCTAGAGAGGTCCCCCTCACACAATTGATATGGGACCCTGGTGAGTGGTAGTGGCCCTCTAAACAGACTAATAGAGAGCTCGTATCCTTCTTTGGATATAGTGTTTGCATTGAACGACGAATTCTTTAGATGCATTAGCATCCCCTCTCACCATCCTTACCAATCAAGGCATTGGTCATGATCGCAACTCTCCTGTAGTTTTGGTCTTGCATTTGGGGCATCATAGTCAACTAAGTTATCAACCGCTATTTGTTGGCACTTAAGATGCATGTACCAACTATGACCCAACATGCCAACATTACACCACATAGTAGTAGAAGAAACTTTCCATTGGTATGCACAACTGATTTAGTGAGTAGTGTGTTGTTTGCTTCTCAAAGGCAGTATTCCAACTTGCTCTCTATATGTGGGTAAATTTCAAAATTTACAGGTTGGATTGCACTCAATCTAGCTAGCATGTACACTTGCATCTACGTCGCATGGATGTTGAGGTCTCTTGCAATTGACCATAAGCATGCTAGTAATATAAGGCGCATATTGTTTTTTTGTGTACATTTGGGCACCATTGGCACCTTAAAATGTGAGGGCAATGAAAGCAGAAAAGTTCACTCAATTTTTTCTCTTTACAAGAGTTCTGGGCATCATGATAAAACAAAGGGCGTGCTGCAAAATACATACACACATGCATGTTCTTCTTTGAAAGAGCAGACTGTATTCAACCATTCACATGCTTGCCCTTACCCATATTTTATACCATAGAAGCCATTTGGCTTAGCTCCCAATCCCTTAAATGTGAGAGAGAGCATTGAGGCACTACATGGAGGAGAGTCTCTTTTTGTACGCTTTTAAGCCGAGAGAGAGAGAGAGAGAGAGAGAGAGAGAGAGAGAGAGAGAGATTTCTTCCTACTGACGTGGTTTGAGACCTGTTAATCTTAAGACTGACTAATCTCAACTCTTAGCGATTAAGTTTAGGCAAACCTTATCCAATCCAAACATTGTTGGCAACAAGTCGTCATGTTGCATAGCATGCTAGAGAGAGAGAGAGAGAGAGAGAGAGAGAGAGAGAGAGAGAGAGGTGAGCTTTTTTTTTAAATCTCTCTCTCTCTCTCTCTCTCTCTCTCTCTCTCTCTCTCTCTCTGGTTGCATGTCTAGTTTGTATTAAAACGAAGCATGTGAGAGGCACAGTCTTTCACGTGGTTGACTTTTGTTTCCCTCTTGGTTAGCAAGAACCTTCTCAAGATCTGTCTCATCACTCAGTCAAATCAAGCATTTATCTTCAAAAAGCCACCGATTTTCTTGACTTGCAAACAAAGCTAGAAGGCTATTTAGCCGTTCCAAAGTGACCAGGCTCTAAATATAAGCAAAATGACATGGAGGCAGTCCTACAATGGAGCCACATGCATGGAAGTAGCCCTACAATAAGAGACTGGAGTCATCATTTCTAGGGGGAGGCAAAGGGTCCACATTAGGTATGCAACACCAAGGAGGATCCAAATGAGCAAAGGATTGCTAACTCCAAGACCAAGGCCAATACCCTCGACTGGCAATGATCATCCTCCAATGCAAGCACATCAATGTTCTGGAAAAATCTTATTTTCAAACATACAAAATTGCTTTCCTTTAATTTTCCAAGAGGAAATTTAGAAAATTAGGTTTATTTTGCAATTTTTAAGACTGTTTTTATCTATTTTGGGGCGGAATATCTCCTTTCCACTTGAAATTGAAAACAACATGATATTAAGCTGAGACACATTTTTCCCAAACACTAAATGGAAGACCCGTTTTGCATGATCGTTGTCGTGAGCACTGTAGCAGCAGTCAGGAGTTCGAGATGTGAAAAGTTGGGAAAGCTAAAAAGCTTGGATGATCACGTTGGAGCTCTCAACATTATAGCATCCTTTGAATGGCCAAAAAAGACGAAGAAAGTGTGGAGACGGATGTGGGACTCTCTCTCTCTCTCTCTCTCTCTCTCTCTCTCTCTCTCTCTCTCTCTCTCTCTCTCTCTCTCTAGTAGACGATTGAGGTTGTATAAGGGTGTGGGGCTTGTGGTGGATCAGGTATTGGCAGCCAGGGGTGTTGATAGAGTAAACTACATGAGGCATGTTGTGGCAACATTTGAGAAGTTGTACATGAAGTAAGCGGTGGGTTGTGTTCATGATCGAGTTTGGGCTGGGGAGGGGGGGGGGGGGGGGGGGGGGGGGGGGGGGGGGGGGGGGGGGGGGGGGGGGGGGGGGGGGGGGAGCATTCGTTGTCAAGCATCAAGGCCAATCAATGGCACTCTCTCTCTATCTCTCTCTTTCAAATAGAAATAGGTATATGGCACTGCTCAGCAGGACTAAATGGGATTGACCCTCTCTCTCTCTCTCTCTCTCTCTCTCTCTCTCTCTCTCTCTCTCTCTCTCTCTCTCTCTCTCTCTCACGCACACACACACACACATACACACACAGCTACAACAAATAACAAAGTCGTCTATCTCTCTCTCTCACACACACACATGAAGACCTGCGAGACACACGGCGGTGCCGTAGAAATTGAAACCTACTCTCTCTCTCTCTCTCTCTCTCTCTCTCTCTCTCTCTTAGACCTGCGATATGCCACATCTCTCTCTCTCTCTCTCTCTCTCTCTCTCTCTCTCACACACACACACACACACACAAACACATGCACGTTCGAAGCAAACCAACTTATCGACGTGTGGTATAGCTCGCTGCTCGTTATTTTTCGAAGCTGCGAAGTAGAGTCATCCTTTACAAAAACAAAAGTAATCACCTTTACAAAATTGAAGGCTGGATTGAAACTCTATGGCCTTGTTAAAAAGTTTAAATAATATAAATATATATATGGTACTAAGTAATGTGACTTTTTGACAAAACTTAGAAGTCAAAACTGACTCTTTTCATTTTCTACTGTCACTAGTCCCTGCACTTGCTACTTACCCTTCACTTTTACATTTCAAACCAAATGATTTATGACTTACCTTTCACTTTTACATTCAAACCAAATGTTTCTTAAGTTCTTGAAAAGAACCATAGAGTGACACATGGGTGCCCTCTCCTTTCCACTTGAAATTGAAAACAACATGATATTAAGCTGAGACACATTTTTTCCAAACACTAAATGGAAGACCCGCCTTGCATGATCATTGTCGTGAGCACTGTAGCAGCAGTCAGGAGTTCGAGATGTGAAAAGTTGGGAAAGCTAAAAAGCTTGGATGATCACGTTGGAGCTCTCAACATTGTAGCATCCTTTGAATGGCCAAAAAAGACGAAGAAAGTGCGGAGACGGATGTGGGACTCTCTCTCTCTCTCTCTCTCTCTCTCTCTCATGATGTGGAAGGTCGAAGCTAGGCAAAAACGGAGCTCATCAAGATCAAGGGTGGCGGACAGGCAGCGGTAGAGGAGTCGATGGCTCAGCAAGCGCTTGTGGCGAGTGGGACATGTATTGGATCCACAAACTTGGCATCCTGGCCAGCAGAGGATTGAGGTTGTATAAGGGTGTGGGGCTTGTGGCGGATCAGGTATTGGCAGCCAGGGGTGTTGATAGAGTAGACTACATGAAGCATGTTGTGGCAACATTTGAGAAGTTGTACATGAAGTAAACGGTGGGTTGTGTTCATGATCGAGTTTGGGGTGGGGAGGGGGGGGAGCATTCGCTTTCAAGCGTCAAGGCCAATCAATGGC
>NC_140953.1:144857375-145097375 GCF_014529385.1 Adiantum capillus-veneris | reverse complement strand
TCCTTACCCATATTTTATACCATAGAAGCCAATTGGCTTAGCTCCCACTCTCTTAAATGTGAGACAGAGCATTGAGGCACTACATGGAGGAGAGTATCTTTTTGTACGCAAATTATATTTCTTAACAATTTGAGAGTGAGATCATCATACCCCACATGAGTGCTCCGCTTTTGATCACATCAAACTTGGTTTACCCACATTTTAGCCCATACCATGGCCTACGTGCCTTTCTCTCCTAGCCACCTCATGGATTCAACTTGTCAGTGGCCACCCTTATATCCATAGTCTTCGAGCATGTTCCATGTTGTACTCGGTCCCATAGGTCAATCTCGCCTTTAAGGATGATCTCTCTCTCTCTCTCTCTCTCTCTCTCTCTCTCTCTCTCTCTCTCTCTCTCTCTCTCTCTCTCTCTCTCTCTCTCTCTCGCGTTAACCTTTGAGGTCACTGTGTCCCCCTCTCCTTGTATAAGTATGTGAGCATGCAAGCCCTTGAGTTCAAGAATCAACGTTCATCGGCTAATATTTTTAGGTCTGTTGTGATCTTCTTCTTCTCTCTCTCTCTCTCTCTCTCTCTCTCTCTCTCTCTCTCTCTTCTAACTTGCTATGCAACATACGACTTGTTGCTAACAATGTTTGGACTGGATAAGGTTTGCCTAAAATTAATAGCTGAGAGTCAAGATTAGTCGGTCTCAAGATTAACGGGTCTCAAACCACGTCAGTAGGAAGAAAAACGTATGTGTGTGTGTGTGTGTGTGTGTGTGTGTGTGTGTGTGTGTGTGTGTGTAGTTTGTAGTATTAAAAAAAAACATGTGAGAGGCGAAGAGCTTGGTCATGTGTACCAGCGAGCCTACTTTCTGCTCGATCATGAGCCGGCTCTTTTCTCTCTATCTATCTAATTGTGGTGGTTAAGAGCCTCGAAATGGGCATAGACTTTCACATGGTTGACTTTTGAGGCCCTTTCGATTAGCAAGAACCTGCTCAAGATCTGTCTCATCACTCAATCAAATCAAGCATTTATGTTCGAAAAGCCACCAATTTTCTTGACTTGCAAACAAAGATGGAAGACTATTTAGCCATTCCAAAGTGACCAGGCTCTAAATGTAAGCAAAATGACACGAAGGTAGTCCTATAATGGAGGCATGAGCATGGAGGTAGCCCTACAATAAGAGACCGGAATCATCATTTCTAGGGGGAGGCCACATTAGGTATGTAACACCAAGGAGGATCCAAATGAGCAAACGATTGTTAACTCCAAGACCAAGGCCAATACCTCGACTGGCAATGATCATCCTCCAATGCATCACATCAGTGTTTTGGAAAAATCATTTTTTCGAACATACAAAATTGCTTTTCTTTAATTTTCCAAGAGAAAATTTAGTTTATTTTGCAGGTTTTTATACTATTTTTCTCTATTTTGGGGCGGGATTTCTCCTTTTCCCCTTGCCCTCAACCGACATTTTTGAAATTGAAAACGGCATGATATTAAGCTGAGACACATTTTTCCCAAACATTGAATCGAAGAGCCGCCTTGCACGACCGTGGCCGTGAGCACTGTTGCGGCAAGCAATGCCACCTGTCCCCTTTGCAAAACCCCTTTTTTCTTCTATGTTAGGAGTTCGAGATGTGAAAACTTGGGAAAGCTAAAAAGCCTAGATGGTCACGTTGGAGCTCTCAACATTGTAGCATCCGCTGACTGGCCAAAAAAAGACGAAGAAAGTGTGGAGAGGAATGTGGGACTCTCTCTCTCTCTCTCTCTCTCTCTCTCTCTCTCTCGTGGTGTGGAGGGTCGCAGCTAGGCAAAAATGGAGCTCGTCAGGATCAAGGGTGGCAGACAGGCAATGGTAGAGGAGTAGGTGGCTCAGCAAGCGCTTGTGGCGAGTGGGACATGTATTGGATCCAGAGTCTTGGCATCCCGGCCAGCAGAGGATTGAGGTTGTATAAGGGTGTGGGGCTCGTGGCGGATCAGTTGTTGGCAACCAGGGGTGTTGATAGAGGAGACTATATGAGGCCTATTGCAGCAACATTTGAGAAGTCATACATGAACTAAATAGCGGGTTGTGTTCATGATCGAGTTTAGGGCGGGGGGGGAAGGGGGCATTCTCTGTCAAGCGCCAAGGCCAATCAATGGCACTCTCTCTCTTTCGAACAGAAATAGACATACACACTCCTCAGTAGGACTAAATGGGATTGGCCCTCTCTCTCTCTCTCTCTCTCTCTCTCTCTCTCTCTCTCTCACACACACACACACACACACACACACACATAGACCTACGACACACACGATAGTGCCGTAGAAAATAAAACCTAATCTCTCTCTCTCTCTCTCTCTCTCTCTCTCTCTCTCTCTCTCTCTCTCTCTCTCACACACACACACACACACACACATACACACACGCACGCGTACACGCGCGCACATGCACACGTATATGCACATTTGAGGCAGACCAACTTATCGACATGTGGCACAGCTCGTTGCTCGTTATTTTCCCAAGCTACAAAGTAGAGCCACCCTTTATAAAAACAAAAGTAATCACCTTTCAAAATTGAAGGCTGGAGTGAAACTCCATGGCCTTTGACTTTAAAAAATATAAAAATATATATAGTACTAAGTACTATGACTTTTTGCAGAAGAAGTCAAAACTAAGTCTTTTATTTTCTACCATTACTGTACTTACTACTTACCCTTCACTTTTACATTTCAAACCAAATGATTTGTGACTTACCTTTCACTTTTACATTTCAAACCAAATGATTCGTGACTTACCCTTCACTTTTACATTTCAAACCAAATGTTTCTTAAAGTAAGTTCTTGAAATGAAGGAGAGAGTGACACATGGATGCCCTCTCTTTCCTTGAAAATTTTAAGCTCAATTATATATAGTATAGATAGATAGATTATGCAAAGTGAAGCTTCACTTTAGCATTCTAAAACTATAGAATGCAAAAAAAACATGTGTGTAAAATTTACTAAAATTTATGCAAGGTGAAGCTCACTTTAGCATTCTAAAATAATAGAATTCAAGAAAAGTAAAGACATGTCAAGATGTGAAATGAAAAGTAAGTCTCCATCATGTGAGGATGTGAAATGAAACAAGTCTCCCTAACCCAACACAACACTAAGGGTTTCTTTTAGAAAGCCAAAAATAAAATGATACGAGAATTTTCACATCCCAGGATTTGTGTTGTGTCTCGGCACCATATTGTAAGCCTTTTCCAAACAATGTAAAGAAAAATAAGAATTGAAACTTGTGTAAAGACACCATCTCCACACGTGGCGGAGGAGACAAGATACTCGAGTCTTGGGACAAGGATAGAGATATGCCTGGCAAAGTATATGTGATTGCTTGAAAGATAATTAGATAACTTTGATAATACTAGAAAAAAGGAAGTAAAACATTCTAAAAAGAAAAAAGGTAGGAACGACCTGATAAATGCACACTTATAAGGTTATGCAATAGTTTATATGGTGCTTTCAACTGCTTGAAATGTATTCTTCATTCAACATGGTTGGAATATTGTTTTCTAGTATTATAGTACTACCTTGGAAAGGTGCATTTATCGAATGGTTCAGTGGGAGGGTGGATTCCGGAGAATTAATTTGTTGGCCAAAAAGTTGAACCCAATTTTTATGTTGTCTATTAAGTTAAGTTAAGAACGAGAAACAGGGATTCCGATCTACAAACTAGGGATCAAACTTGGGAACGAGGGATTTGTGCAGTTAGTAGATACACTCATCTTAGGGGAACGCATTGACGAATGTGCTCGATCATAACCTAGAAGAAAGTGTCAGTGACCTTAAACCAAGGGTGAATTAGAGAACTCTCACCAGTTGACCCTGGAAGGTAGAGTTCAAATTTAGTTTGAAGGCTTCATTTGGAAAGTTTTGAATCGATAAGGAAAGATATTTCAAGGTTAAGGGTTCCATATGAAAAATATTGATTATTATCACCCCCTTGAACTGGCATCGAAGAGCACGAAGAGTCATGTCTTGGTGTCAGTCTCAAGCGGGAGGGATGTTAAGAATCGTGGTGCATCCATTTGGAGATGGTGCAATTGACGGTCCTTGGCACATTGATGGGTGCCACCTGCTTCTATTTACACAAGATGAGGGTGATTTCCCTTCACTTAAGACTTAAATCTTGTTTTCTCTTTCATTTTATGAGAAAGGGTCGTGGTCTGCTTGCTCACTTACTATCTACAACATGGATATCATAAAGAAGGATGAAGCTTCACAAGTTGGTGACAAAAAAAGACTGTACTTTAAAAAAACAAAACAAAATTTGTTTACTAATGTGGAAAGGGTAAAGTTCCTCTTTTTTTTTGTGTATACAGAGCCTCTCTCTCGTGAATGTTTCACAACAAGCAAGGCTATTGGCATAATCGGTTGCTTTATGTAAATTTCTAGGTTATTTTTTGGTCAATTGTTGATATGATGGGTCAAGCATGTATATAGTACTACATTTATGTTTCTTATGGTTTTTACCGTAATTGAATCATTATCTCTTGTTTGCATATTCGTAAACATTTATTCTAAAACTTTTTGCTTGGCCTTGATGATTGGTGAAGCTAGATAATAGAAAGTGTGGTGCTCAATGCTTAACATGTTGATTAGGTCCTTGAATCCATTAGGTGCACGCGCGCGCACACACACACAGACTTTGCTTTTATGATGCTTATTTACATAACATTTCAGCCATGAGGTTATTTCTTGAATAGCATGTTGATTATTGTTGCTGCAATTCATTAACTACAACTATTGTACAATTTTGATTCACTTTTAAAGTGAAATTTGCTTTGCTTTTCTCTCTTAGCTACCTGAGCTTACCATACTTAACATTGGTGGCTACATCCTTGATCTTACTGGTCATAATGCTTTAGGATAAGCATATGGTAATGATCTTACTTGTTATGGGATTTTTTACTGGCTACATCTTATTGCTTGATCATAGTTGTTACCATATGCTTTAGGATAAGCATATGGTAATGATCTTACTTGTTATGGGATTTTTTACTGGCTACATCTTATTGCTTGATCATAGTTGTTTTGATTAATGAATATTAGATCACCTGTACTTTTTTTATGATTCTCTGGTCAATGGCGATAGGGGTTGAATCATTTGTACATTGGTTGTTCCCACTTGAAACATGGTGTTGAATAATGATCTCTGTTGACACTAACCCTTTGAAACTAAATATATTCTACCCTTTTTAGAGTTTCACATGCTCCACCCTATGTTAGGTTTATTTCTAGAATGCCTACTCCCTTAGGGGTAATAATGGGGATGTTTTACCTGCATTCTAACAAACCTTTCTAAATAATTGCTTAAGTTGTGTAGATTGAGCATAAGTTAGTGACAATTTTTACAGATCCTGGCTAGTGATGGCCATGAAAGATAAAAACTCTAACCTAATTTACATAGGTAGCTTATAAACTATGTCGAATTAGATGGGTTCCTAAAGCCGTTCATTTTTAGTTGTATGGAACTTTGTAGCTTAACTATGAACCACCCCTGAGGTAGACTGAACATTATGCTTTTACTATTTGATTTTTTCAAAGCAAACATGACTTTGGCCTGATACGGATTGGGCAGTAGCATTAGCTGGTGGTATTAATGATTTCCTATCTCATATTGTAACAACATCTTGAAGTATTAGGAGCTTTTGTACTACTATTGGGTGTTTTTATAATGGCTTCTCTGGATGGAGCACATATTGAGGAAATTCTGTTGGTTCCTATTATTAATGGCTACTGGAAGTTTTTGTACTGCTATATTTCAAGCTTGGGAACTCTCACATTTGTAAACTCTGTTGATTTATGCAAATGGTCTTCAAGATAGGTAGATTATTAAAGGAAGTCAATATGGCTATATTGTGGATTAGCTGAGATTGTCACTTAGAGTTAGGACTTTGGCGGGGATGGAAATGGAGGGAGCTTTTTCCAGATTTTGCTCAACTAACTAATTCCAAAAAAAGCTCGCTTCACTGCAAAATCAGTCTTTGAAGCGAGCTTTTTTTTAAAATCCCTCTCTCTCTCTCTCTCTCTCTCTCTCTCTCTCTCTCTCTCTCTCTCTCTCTCTCTCTCTCTCTCTCTCTCTCTCTCTCTCTCTCTCAACCTAACCTAACCCTTAGCACACACAGGACGCCGCCGTCCTCTCTCCCCCAGCCTCCCCCTGGGCGAGGGGCTTCCCTATGGGGAGGTGTTAAGTCGTAGCCCCGCCCGCCCCAAACTCATCTGCAACCTCCATGACGTGTGGCATCCCTGCAACTGCTGTGACAACTTTCCACTGCTACGATGACCTGCACAACAGAGATGACATCAGTGACATTGAGGACGACTCTAGCAACAACATGCACGACATCAACTGGAATAGCCGCTGGCAACTTTGGCATTTGTGGTACGACCCCAAGAAGGGTATTTTCCTCAAGCCTGCATTTCATGGCTACTTGAGCCTCATCCCGTGGGAAACTCAGTTTTGCCAATGTCGTGGCCACACCTCCGAAGGGAGACAATATCACCCACCTTCAAACCGAAGTCGACGTACTCTGCAAGGAGAATGCTGAGCTGACAGCCCTCGAGACTCATCTAGTTACAATGGAAATCTACAAAGAGGATCTGATAAAGATCGTAAATCAATTCTACAAAGGCAAAGGACAAAATAGAGGTCACCCTCACAAAGGAGGTCAAAAACCAAGTACAAGAGATCATCTCTCACAAGGTCGAAAATCGGGTGGCATCTACGCTACGCGAACAACAATGACAAGAGGTTATTGCCCTCAATGTTCGCATTGGCAATCTTCCAAGCGACTGGAAAGGGGAAGGGGACCTCAAGTTTCACGAGTCCTTTACCCACATCCAATTTGTAGTACACATGGTACAGTGGGATCCAACATCAATCAATTCTCTTGCACACGAGCATCGTACCAATCATGCCATCCTCACCTTCAGAACTAAGGCGGACCGAATCAAACTCCTTGAGCAATCAAGGCTTCTTAAGGATACAAAAATATGGTTTGCAAAAGATCTCACACCCCCTCAAGTCAAGCAAAAGAAGGTAGAACTCCCAAAAATGCGAGAAGCGCACGCAGCAAGGAAATGGGAAGTTTATCGACGAGGAGGTAAAGCCATTATTGAAGAGTTCTGAACTCCCAAACCGGTTCCTCTTCACCTCTCTCCTCATAGGTTTTTGTTCATCCTATCACCCCCACCCCCCCCCCCCCCCCCCACCCCCCCACCCCTTTTTTTGATGTACCCCCAGTCCTTAACTGAGATGTATTCCACAACCCCCCACATTTTGCAAAATTTGTTGTAATGCTTATTTGCTTGATCCCATAGGTTATATCTGACCTCCTGGATGATAATTCAATCTCTCTCTCTCTCTCTCTCTCTCTCTCTCTCTCTCTCTCTCTCTCTCTCTGTGTGTGTGTACACACACGCACGCATATATATATAGAGATATGTGTGTGTGATATATATATATATATATATATATATATATATATATATATATATATCCTCTCTCTCTCTCTAGAGAGAGAGAGAGAAGGAGAGATCAAGGGATTAAAAAAACAACTCTCTCTGAAAAGCTTGCTCTAAAAGCTGATCTTGGAGCGAAGAGAGTTTTTTTTTTAATTTATTGGTCAATTGAGCAAATATATAAAAAAATTCCCCTTGAAACCTCAACTCAACTTTGGCTTGTACTTATCACTCATATAAATAGGCACTATGGGTATTGTTTTTGAACTATGACCTAATGCTTGGATCATTTTGGAACTTGTATGCTAGTCTAATACAAGTTGCCGATTGAATGAGGTGTTGGTTGGCTAATGAACTGGCTTGGGATAAATGAATAAAATCTTGGTTTTAATCCTTTCTTATTTTTTGAAAACACGTGCTTCAAAAGGATTGAATGTTTATCCAAAAAACATCTTGAAATGGTTTTGCTAGAGGCTTCATTGTTTGATTACTTCACACTTCAAAAAAATGGAAAAAACACTTGGATCACAAGGGGTGATGGCCTTGTGATCACAATATAAATTATTATAAATTATCTTTTGTGGGAAAAAAAGCTCTCCTTTAAGCTTCAAGCTTCCCTTAGTGGTTCTAAACAATTCATACCATGGGTAATCTTTCTGTCATACTCCTTAAAACTCAACTAGACCTTGGATCTCAATTATGATTGGATCTCCTACTAAACTCCCCCACCTACCCTTCTTGGACTGGAATTGCTTGGATATATATACATATATACTTTTAAAGGGAGGTATTATCTGTGATTGAAGCTCATGGATAATCCCCTAGTGCTGACTTGCTTTCTTCCTAGCGTGGTATTCTTGGTTGCTCCCGATTGGTTCGTGCTTTGATTGCAACACTTGTTATGTCTTGATGTATTCCTCTTATTGGCCTTGATGCCGACTAGCTGCTCTATTGCCTACCCTATTGTTGGCTCTGTAATATTCAACTATGCATAAAACTAAAAGCATGTATTGGTGGTACAAAAAAGGACCTTTTTTGCTTCTACCTAGTTGGTACTTCTACATATGTCCAGGTTGTTTTGAAGGGAAACTTTTTTGTCCTCTAAATTTAATCACTCTAGGAGGGAAAATTCAAACACCATTCTTTTGAAAGAAAACGTGGGTGGGGCAATCATGGATGGGAGTTGCACGCTTGAATTTGTGTGACTCAGTCTTTCACTATCTACCCTACATCAATGAAGTAACACTCGGTATTGTCAACCAGCAGCTTTGCACCTCTCTCATAGACAACACGCGTTTTTGAGCAAAGGCTTTGCACCTCTCTCAGAAGAAGCAACACCTTCTTCATTCTATTGTATAGCTAGCGAGGTCTCCTGTTGTGCACCATCACAACTATGAGGATATCTATGAGGAAGTCTATTGCCAGGGCATCACCAGATAAGGACAAGAAGCCTAGGACCATGGATGCAAGTTCCCCCCTCACAGGTACAAAATCTCCTCGGAGCATCAACACCCCAAACATGAGAGCTAGCAAGGGGAGCTTCTTTGTGGAGAAATCAGCTAAGTCTGATGTGGTTTTTGGTGAGGAGGAGACTCAATCATCTACAAAATTCAAAGGTTGGTGTTCCTCCTTTGCATGTGTACATTGTTGTGTTGTGTCACCTAGATTTGATTTTCTTTCATGAAAGCTAGCTATTGTCATTTGAAGGTTTAAGGTTTCGAACCTATCTTTTTTCTTCTTAAATTGCATTCATGCAAGTATATGTGCTATGAGCCGAACACAAATTTAAAGCTCTATAGGACAATGAAGGTTTACATATAAGATGAAGCACTTTACAATACCAAATTTTGCATTAACAAGGTCATCCATGTGATACGAGCAGTTCGAAATCTTTGTGTTGAGTTTTACATTACTAAAATGTTGCCAAAATAAAGGCATATAGGAAGCATGCTTAGGTATTTGGTTGGGTAGAATGAGGGCATGTCTAATGAACTTCGTGTATTGTAGTTAAAAACAAAATGGAGGAGTACCCACTTCTGACCAAGTTTTGCAATACAGCCAAAGAGCTACCAAAAGAATGCGAAGGCTTACTTGAATCATGTGTAGCCAAGTCTAGTTGACACTTGTAGATTCCTGTTCCACAAGGTATAACAAGCCATGCGGCAACAAAGGACCTTATGCGCCATAAGATTGCATGGGCGAGGTTTGGAGAGACTGTACTCAATATGTGTGTCAGCAACCCGGGAGGGTTGGAGCGGAAGGTCGAAACTTGGTGAAGGGCAAACAGTGCCTCCCAATGAGGTCGCTCGTCATCTATTAAGAAGCCCCGTCTTATGCAAAGTGGTAGTAATCTCTGTACAGAGGTAGACCCCCCACAACATCACGTGTGGACACCTGACTATGTTACAAACCTGGAAAGTATTGTCGAGAGAGTGCCTCAAACATGTGTAGCTGCATTTGATAGGCTAAAAGAGTTGAGAGTGGCTCTGCAATAGAACACAAAAACTTTGTTGAGAACAGAGGATTCTAGTGTTGTTCCAAAGTGGATAAAAGATGACAAAGAGCACTATGAAGTGTAGCTTGCAAAATCAAATTATGAAACCCCTTGCAATGATGAGGACATCAAAGAGGTGGAGGCTAATTTGGGAGCCAATCATTGCATGCTTTGCCGACATGGAATAGTGAGGACATGAAGAAGCTTGACTGCAATAAGTAATTCTTGACATCCATGCCTTGAGAAAGTGTTTTGGTATTTTTGGCAGCTTTTGGTAGTGTTAATAACTTCTATTTGTTACTGCCTTGGTAGTTCTAATACATTTGGTGGTTTATGGCAATTTTTGGTAATCATTTAATTTTTTTCATATAAGTAGATTCTGGCAATTCGAAAAAAATTGATAGTTTGTCCTATTTGTGAAAGCTTTTGGTATTTTTTTAGTATGTGTAAATTTTTCTTTGATAGTTTTGTCAGTGTTTGGTCCTCTTGCTTCTGTATGATTGTTGCAAATTTTAGGTAGATTGGTAGCTTTATGTAGATTTCTTGAATTTTGTATATGCTATTTTAGTAGTTTTTGTTCATACTGGTAATTTTTGGGTCCTATTGGCTCTACTTTCTTATTCTGGTATCTTTTATCATGTTGTTTTTAGACGTTTGGTAGTCTGTTAATTTTTTTGTTTCAGTAGTTTTGGTAGTCTTGGTAGGTTTAAAGTTTTGGAGGCAATGGTAGTTTTGGTTGTGTTGCTAGTACCTCTAACCCCTTGCTAAAAGCTTTTGGTAGTTTTTGGTTATGCTTTGGTAGTTTATGGTGTGGATCTAACAAGGTTGTTTTGGTAGTTTTGGTTATATTTGGGTAGTTTATTTTTGTCTTCGGTGTATTTATAATGCTTTTGGTACTAACTAATAGCTTTTGGTACTATTTTGGTTTCTCCATTGGTGCTTTATGGTAGTTTTCTATCAATGGTGTTTTGGTGGTATTGGTAGTTTTATCTAGTTATAGTAGCTTTTGACAATGCTATTTTGGTGGTTGTTAGGGTTTTTGGTTTCTCTTATTATGTTTCTGCTATTAATTGGTAGCTCCTGGTTCTGATTTGGTTCTATTTTTGGTAGTTCATGGTTGTCTTTTGTCATTGATGACTTGATAGTTTTTTGTACTACTTGGTAGTATAATGCCTTCAATATTGTCTGCTAGCTTTTGGATACTAATTTGGGACTACTTGTATTGCCACTGGTTGGCAACACGCTGAGTTTGATATCTTGGAGGCAACATGGAAGGAAGCACAAGGCCATACCCTCTTTGTGAAGTAGATGATTGTTGATGTTAGGCTTGAGAACATGTTATATCCTAAGCCCCAACTTGTTGATTCGGTGGATATGATTCACGTGTTTGGTGTGTGTGTTGCATGTGGTGAGACGTTGGAGTCTGCAAGGGTTATTGGAACCTTTATGCTCAAGTGCCGACATCAGTATCACCCCGTTTGCTTCAGTGCTTTATTACAAGGCAGGGATCATTGCATCAAGCCTGGTTGTACTATGGTGATCTCCAAGGTGGCAAAGTCCTAGGTCAGTGGGCATCATGTTGTGAAGAGTAAGTATGTGCGTGTTTTGCAAATCATATGCTTACCTTCACTGAATGTGAGGTTGTTTGTAAGTACGTGATGTCTTTCTCTCTTTCGGCACAGGAAGAGGATGTTGCAGTGGTTGGGCCTAGGGGAATAAAAGGAGAGGTGGTCAGGGATGGGCAAGGTGCCAGAAAGTCTACTACAAGTACTCTATGGGAGGATGATGAGGTTACTAAAGAGATAGGGGATGTTCTCCATGATTTAAAGTATGGTAGTGTAGAAAGGAAAGAGACTAAGAAAGGACAACACTGTGATACCATGGGGGACATTGAAGGAAAGAGTGAAGGAAATGGTAACTATGAGGACAAACCAAACTTCGTGCTATGCAATACTACTTGGTGCCATGAAGTACCTTGAAACTTAATATTGTTTGTCATCACTTTGGTACTGATTAGCTCCCTTTTGGTACATGAGCTTATGCAATGAATACTACAATAAAAGTTTTGGTACTGCTTGTCATCACTTTGGTGTTGGTTACCTCCCTTTTGGTATTGGTTAGGGGCATGTTGGTATAGTGCTTGACAATTAATGTGCAACAATCTCAAATACTGAACAGAGGAAGTGAAGAATACAAGAACATATGTTCTCATATACTTCAGTTTATATCTTGAATTGATTAAGGACTCCTGCAATAGGCTCAATCAAGAAAAGTATGGCCCTTACAAGATGTGAGTAGATCATGATTGGAGATGTTTGATCCAATAGACTATATGTATAAGCTTTTCTTTTGACTTGGCCATAGTAGAAGCCTTCAACAACCTTCCCTCCTCTAACAACTTTGTTATGCCACTTATCCTTTTGTGCTTTCACCGTCTGGTACAACACTTTTGTGCATTTGATAAGGTAGCAGTCCTCGTTAGCTTTGACTGCTTTGATTGCAAATTTATCGCCAAGGACGACATTCCACATAACATTTCAAGGCATCCTTCATACAGTGGTAGGTTAGAAACTATTATTGTGATAATTTGTTTATGGACCATCTAGTAGTCCATTTAATTGCATACACATGCACGTGTGTACACACACACACACACAAATTTGTCAATAGTTGACATATATACTATCATAATATTCAAAGTCTTGAAATGAGAAATAGCAAAGATACAATTGGGTCTAGAAATCCCCATTGAGATGCAAGGTCAATTAGCAACAATCCACAAAATCTCTAGCCATGTGCTAATTTGTGCTACACAAATAACAACTTATATTGCTATAGTGATGATGAAACAATCACCGCTAAAAGTCCACCCACGTGAGATGACCTACTAGTATGGTTCTATCAACCAGACAAAGAATAGAAAGTAGTATTACTTCTTGTGTGCTCCACCTGCAACACTTACAACCATTGTGATATGTCTAGCTCCACCTACATGATCTTTAGAGCAAAGGATTGTCATATGGATGCACAGTCGTACTCGGTTACCATTCATTGTTTAATATGTGTACAATTATTGCTCATCATTGAATTTTTGTACAAAGAATCTGGGCATTGTAATTTACACTCTCTCTCTCTCTCTCTCTCTCTCTCTCTCTCTCTCTCTCTCTCTCTCTCTCTCTCTCTCTCTCTCTCTCTCTCTCTCTCTAAAAAACTATTCTCTATCCGCGTGATCATAAACATGTTTGCCTTCTCTTCCATGTGACACATACTTTATTTTCTTCTCCATATTTGCCTAAAACAAAAATTCCATGGACATTATCTTTATTTCTTTATATAGCTTTTACAGTATATCATGCATCTTTGTTTCTACTTTGTTTAATCTATGAATCCCTTTTATTCTCTCATTTTATGTCTATGTACTTACCAACCTTTCACATCCTAATTCTTAATTTTTTTATGTTTTTAAAAGTATGTGCTAGCTAATCCTCGATGACCTTTAGCAACAATGAGTATGCCTTTCGCAACCATACAAAGCTTCAACAAATTACCATTGTAGCGCTCACACTCCCTCTATCTCATCACCAAAGATATTGCCTTACTCTTGTGAAAATTGCTATAAGTGGTAGTCCAGATTAGTCGGTAGGCCGGTTTGTCTTGATTTACCACTCTCTGTGGCATTTAGAAGACGGAGAGATACATGCATGAATACAAATCTAGATATTTATATATGAAAACTATTACACCTATCTATCCCACGGTCCTTCTAATTCAAAACTTCCACACATAAATGCTTTTGCAAGATTTAAGTTTTGTATGTATATTCCATCTAGGGAACCCTAATTTCTTTCCTCATGATGGTTCCATTGGTCTCTACAAAGTTCCAGTGTGTGTTACTAAACTACATCTCAAATAAACATAGGAGAGGAAAGGGGACATAGTGAGTGTGTCCTCCACTAAATTGGGAGTTGATGATAGTGGCTTACAAAATCATTGCTAAATCTATTTCCCTAAGGCTGCCTCCCATCTTAGATAAGGTGATCACCCCCACCAACATGGATTTATTAAAGGAAGATCAATATATGACAATATTCTTGCAACAATAGTTAGCATAGAATATGCAAACTTCACCAACCAAGAATGTATCCTCCTCCAGCTTGACCTTGACAAAGTTTATGATTGGATTTTTTGGACATACATAGAAGACCTCATGAAGGCATTGGGCTTTGGTCCCCATATGTGTCAAAATGATACAAACCCCAAGAGCAAGCACCTGCTTTGAACCTCTATTAACAACAAAGTTGTGGGAGCCTTCAAAGCCAAGAGGTCGACTAAATAAGGCTACCACTAGCCCCTCTCTTCTTTGCAATTGACTCTCATCTCCTAGCTACCATGCTTGAGACAAGCACTGAGATAGGGGACATTCAATGCCTTTCTCTCCTAGATAACAAGCAACTCCTGGCCAAGATTTTGTTAGATGATTCTTTGCCATTTCTAAAAGCCACCCTGTAGATACTCAGATCCACCTTGGGATCCCACTAGGGGTATCTTTGATAGAAAAAGATTTCATTGGATCGTGGACAAAATTAAGAGCAAGATGAGAATATGGGAGTATGTGCTTCTTCTCTTTTACAGAACAGAGTAAAGGTAATCAATTCATTCATAATCCTGTACTTATCCTTCTTCTTGACAATCTTGAAACTAACCAAATGCAATTGGAAAGAGTTCTTGAAACCAATGAAATGCTTTTTATGGAAACAATTCGAAGGATACGATACATGGCAATGGGGAAAATGGAAGTGGGTTGACAACCCGACACTATATGCTAAAGCTCGATGTGTTAAGTTTGTGGCATCAATAGCAAACCAAGATTCGGCCTATGCCATTATGACATGAGATATGATTGACAAGGTAAAACTCTCCTCCCAAGGTGGCCCATGGAAAGAGGTAGGAGCTCATGGCAAATTTCTAGCCCCACTATGGCCAAGTGTTGTGAGTGCAAAAATGTGGTGCATGTGTGGAGAGGCAGAAGGGGGGAGAGAGAGAGAGAGAGAGAGAGAGAGAGAGAGAGAGAGAGAGGGAGGATGTGGGTGGAGAAATCCACCACAGTGTGTAAGAGAGAGCCCCTTATTCTTCTATCTAGTAAAGAATAAGGTGTGTACACGTGATGAGCGGTCGGACGACTTTGATGCATCCAACCGGGGTAAGAGGAACACTACCTCTACCCCAAGAATCTCCCACTTAAAGGCAAATGGGATGATAAATGGTACTATTATAGGATCTAGTAGTATGTACAATTGCTATAGGGAGGAATCTCGTCTCAACCTAATACCCACTAGCTCTTTCAAATTTGATGCATGCCGTCGTATAGGCTCTAGGGATGTATGGAAGCATATATCCTTGCTAGAGTCAACACTCATACCCTACAGGTATCCTCCATGATGCATAATGCTAGTGTCGGTCATTGCAAGACTAACAATCCCAACTGTAAATGCTCCCACTCCAACTTCTACTATGCGAGGTCTTGACACTAAAAGATCGTACATGAGAGTCTCAAAAGCTGATGATAAACACGTAATCTCTACCATTATATTTGTGCCAATCACGTCAATGCCATGTGCAATGACCTGTGCCATCATATCCATGCCAATCACATCAATGCCATGTACAGTGACCTTTGCCAATCTATCTGCAGTAGGTATCTCAAAACTCACTGTATCACCACCAGAAGTAGTCACAAATAGACGTATCAATCATACTTTAGGGTAGTCGTCACTCCCTCATCCTCCATAGGGACTGTATCGACATGTCCTAGCTTCACCATATCAACCTCTAGCATGAGTATGTCAAAGAACTCCATGTCGTTCATCTCGAAGTAGGAGGCATCTATGTCTTGAGAGGATCAATTTATTGTGTCTCGCTAGAGCATGGCCACTGTAACTCTGCATCTACAAACATGTCGTGCACAACACTCTAAATCTTATCCATGAAAGATATGTGTCTTTCATTGACATGACTGTAATGTAATCGGAGACTATGTCAGCTTGCACCTTAGATACATGCATAGGGTAGAACAAGCCAATTTTAGCTCCCTGTGCAATGACTAGCGATCCACATTGAATTTAGAAAAATTGCTCTCTAAGCAGTACCTGACATCCACTGTCTCTCAACTCTCACTGAGATCAAACAATGTCTCATTTGAGGAACGTATCGCACATGACAAAGTGTATATAATGTGCCGCTAGGCAATGACAAACATACGTCTCTTGCACCCTCTATGTCAAACATTGAACCGTTAGCAAGATGCTTACAAACAAGGCTCCCACTAGCAAAAGTGCTAAACCACTCACAACATGATGTGAGAGGTAAACGTGACATCGCCATCACTAGCATACAAAGCCACTCTCTAGTATGTGTCAAAATCGTCGTTGCATCATGTATACATCTGCACCACTACTTCATGCATCTAAAGCAACATGATCTAATGTGTCGTGGGTGACCACAATGCCAACATCTTAAGTGTCGATGTGAACGAGACCGCTACCTCACATGAGTCATCCTCGTGGACTTAGAATTGTCACACATATCAATTACAATAAGTGAATGTCAACGTGGGAAATCAACTCAATCACTACACAATCATAACTATGATCAACGCATATGCAACTTCTAGCTCAACATAGCTCTATCAAAGGAACCCATAAAACCTGTAAGATGTGACCACCTATAATGTGCAAGCAGTAGACTCACGATCAGAATATACATCAATCAAAAATAGTGCATAACCCATAACCTATAGCCACATTGAGCATTTTCTATAACTCAACCACTATCACAAAAAAAAATGATGTCAAAATGGGATACACATGACCTATGGCTCTACAACATGTACAAGGGCAGTGTACATAAACCAATGCCGAAGAGAAATGCACCAAAGTTGGATTGAGAGGAGCTCCCTATGGAGAGAAAATGCTATGAAAAGCTCACCAACACTTGTAGTGCTCAAGCGTTTTAACACACAAAATCTCCTCCATTAGTGTAACCATAGTGTGGTTTGAAATTGTGACACTTATGCAATGTACTTGGAACCTATAGAGCAAGTGGGAGAACAAACTCAACCACTACCAAAGCTCAAATTTGGCAACCTATAGCTCGTAGCCACACATGCATACATCTCATATGCACTCTAGTGAGTGTGGGTACGTAAACACCTATCTTGTCCAACAACAATTGTATGCTTGTCAATGTGAGTGTATGGCAATCAAGCCAATACTATGGTGAGAAAACTATGGAAATTGAACAAAGTCTCCCCTATAAACAAAGAAAAATTTGAATGAAAACCGCTTTGAAAGATGCCAAAGAGGCTCCACGATGTGACATACAATGTAAATCCACACTCAAAGTACATCAATGGAGTGACCGTGCATAAACAAACACCAAAATATATGCAAACCGGAAAAATTGATCAATGTGAAAACAATGCACTCAAGAGAGCTCACATGCACTCAAAGTGCTTGACAATATGCATGTACAATGGGCATGAACCATGCACCATAACCATATGCAAATCAATCTCCAAAGACCATGAACCAAGGCACAAAATCGTTGCCAAAGTGTCTTGTGCAAACCTATGAAAGAAGCTCCACTTGTAGTGCCAATGCTGACAATTTCACCTCGACCAAAAATGGGTATCCGTTGTCGGCCAAAACTACCTGCTTTTTCTTTACCCAAATCTATAACCTCAAGCTCTGCACAAGTTGAAATTTCATCTTCAGCTCAAAATTTATGCACTCAACTTCAAGCACGTGCCATGCTTCCAAAAGTTCATCAAACTCGCACAGTGGCATGAAAATAGAGAACTTGTAATTTCTTGCATATAGACAGTCTGAGCTAAATATCAGAAAATCAGTGAGAAATTTGCAAAAGGTTTCTTTTCCAAAGTTGTATACCACATCAATATAGATAGTGGGTGAAATTTCAGATGCATTCTACAAGGAGGAAAACGACATGCAAAATAGTGTTGCTATGCACATACAATTTTTTAGGGTAGCACCTTCACTTACACACTATCTTCCACGTTCTCTTCTAAGCTTTCACAAGAGCATACATCACTCTCAACTGATCTCACAAGCTCCCATTGCGTTCTCATAGAGCTTCCAAGATTTCTCGATCTCTCCATCATCGAGAGCGAGCCATCTATTGCCTCAAAGATCTTGACACCACCATGCTCCCCACCATCAACGACGAGCCGTAGTTGTGATACCAATTGTGAGTGCACAAATGCGGGGTGTGTGTGTGTGTGTGTGTGCATGCACACACACACACATAGCAGGATGTGGGTGGAGCAACTCACCACATTGTGTGTGAGAGAGCCCCTTATTTTTCTATCTATTGAAAAATAAGGTGTGTACAAGTGATGGGCGGTCAAACGTTTGGTGCATCCAGACCGGGGTAAGAGACACACCACCTTTACCCCAATAAGTGTGAAGATAGGTAGCACACGAGTTGGTACTAAAATCTGTCAAAGCATCAGAATCACTTGAATGGGGGGAAATGTTAGCAATGGCTAACATCTATACCCATTATGGACTAAGCAAGGAATGTGCACAATCTTTCCTACTTATAATGTATAGGGTCTTGGGCTCATTGGGATTCATTCAAATGTGTTGTAAAGAGGCTTGGAGTACATGCCTATAAAAGAGCCCTAAGCTAAGAGATAAGGCATTCTTGGGTGAGCTATGCTCTTTGTATATGTGATGGTCATAAGGTTTTTAGGATTTCCATGGCCTAATAACTCTTGATTTTTTAAAATCAAATTCTCTTTCTTTTTTGTTAATTTACATTGTGCTTTGATTATGTGCAGGTGAAGTGATTTTAGATCTCTAATCTCTCTTAAATTAATCTTTCCACAAAGTAAGAGCGAAGTGATTCTAGATCTCTAATCTCTCTTAAATTAATCTTTCCACAAAGTAAGAGCGATGCCTTCCTACTCTCTCTCTCTCTCTCTTTCCACAAAGTGTGTGTGTTAGTGTTTGTGCATGCAATTAGCATTGAGTGTTTGGACCCTTGTGTCAACACTATTGCAATTAGCATTGAGTTTTTGGGCCCTTGTGTTAACATTATTGCAAAAAGTAGACATGTTGTAAGTTGAAAAGTAGATTTGTGTGCTTGATTAGAGGAAGCTCCATGGATTCTTTTTATAATGGTAAAGTGATCCCTCAAATCCTCTTATTCTATCAATCTGAATCTCATGACACTCATGCCACCAAGCAGTAGTCTCTAAGATTGACATTTTTGTTTTTCTTGGGTTATGCCATTGCCTATGCTACAACCACCCCCCATAGGGTACTACCAGATACTTCAAGAAATCTACCATCAATTGGTCCCTCTGGATGTCTTAGGTTGGAGGTGCTCTTCTAAGCCCATTTTGGAGAATAATAGCCAGAAAAGTCAACAACAAAGGATTCATACATTTTAACTCAACTTTTGGATAGAAGCAACCTGAGCAAGAAAGAAGCCAACTTGTTGGCTTCCCACTACAACCTCAATGGATATAAAAGACTTATGATCAACAAAGTAGTCAAAGATCTAAGCAAGGTTCCAACGCCCATTACTAAGGCGGAATTTGGATGGATTTTGGGGCCCCTTGGGATTGTTCATGCAATGTTTTGAAATTCTCACATATATGTGTGCAAGGTACGTTCACATAGAAATGACCTTTATGTATTTTCATCAACTAATATTCAAAACTGTCATTTGATCCAAAACACCAAGAAATGTCCGCAAATCCTTGAAATTTTGACCTCAAAAGTTAGAAGAGCCCTAAGTCGATCGTTTTTCTCCTTGATTTGAAAAATGTCATTTTGGTGTGTGGGTGTGCATGCGCATGTTTGTGCGTGTGTATACACACACTCAATTTCAAGTCATAGGAATTTATAATAACTCTTCTATCTCCCAAGTGTTATCCCAACTGCCTCTCGAGAAAGAGGTCTAGAGATCAAGGTTCATTGGAGATCTTTCTATTTTCTTGGGACTGTTCCTACTATGTTAAAGCTTCTTCATTTTATTCCTCTCTCTCTCTCTCTCTCTTAAAAATAGAAGGTGAAAGTCTTTGACTCTGTGTGTCTGTGTGCACGCGCGTGTCTATGGAGTGCCAAGTGCATGCTTTGGCTCTTCAGCTACCCCTCCAATTCAAATCTCAACTCCATATCCAATTCTCTTGCTCCTTCATGTTCACTTCTTGACTCTAGCACTCCTACTCGTTGGTCCCCCTCCACCTCTCGCTTGCAATTGCTACCATGTGGCAAGCCTGAAAATGGCTCACCATAATAGGATAGATGCTTGATAGATGGTTGACACCATGCCTGCAACCTCCATACTAAAAAATAGCAGCAACATGTAGGGAACACACGTTTCCTAAGTCCACTTATTGAAGAGGCCTTGAGTTCGAGACCTATTAGGATGGATTTTTGAGGCCCCTTGGATTGTTCACGAAATGTTTAAAGCTCTCACATATTTGTGTGCAAGGTATGTTCACATAGAAATACCTTTATGTGTTTTCATCAACTAACATTCAAAATTGTCATTTGTTCCAAGCTTGCCTTGAAAAAAACCAACAAATGGCCGCAAATCCTTGAAATTTTGACCTCAAAAGTTAGAAGAGTCATAAGTCAATCCTTTTTCTCAATGATTTGAAAAATGATTTTTGGTGTGTGGATGTGCACGCATGTGTGTGCGTATACACACACTCAATATCGAGTCATAGGAATTTATAATAACTTTTCTATGTCCCAAGTGTTATCCAAGCTCCCTCTTGAGGAAAAAGTCTAGAGATCAAGGTTCATTGGAGATCTTTCTATTCTCTTGGGACTATTCCTACTATGTTACATCTTTGTCTTCTTCTTCTTCCCCCCCCTCTCTCTCTCTCTCTCTCTCTCTCTCTCTCTCACACACACACACACACGCAAACTCTTATCTTTCTCTCTCTCGAATAGAAGGTGAGAGTCTCTGAATGTGTGTGTGGGAGATGATTTGGATCTTCATCTACCCCTCCAATTCAAATCTCAACTCCATATCCAATTCTCTTGCTCCTTCATGTTCACTTCATGACTCTAGCGCTCCTACTCATTGTCCCCCTCCACCTCTTGCTTGCAATTGCTACCATGTGGCAAGCCTTAAAATGGCTCACCATAATAGGATAGATGATTGATAGATGGTTGACACCATGCCTGCAACCTCCATACTAAAAAATAGTAGCAACATGAAGGGAACACACCTTTCCTAAGTCCACTTATTGAAGAGGCCTTGAGTTGGTTGGAGACCCGTCCGGATGGATTTTTGAGGCCCCTTGGGGTTGTTCATGCAATGTTTTAAAGTTCACACATATATATGTGCAAGGTACATTCACATACAATTGACCTTTATATATTTTCATCGACTAACATTCAAAATTGTCATTTGATCCAAGCTTGCCTTGAAAAAACCAACAAATGTCCGCAAATCCTCAAAATTTTGACCTCAAAAGTTAGAAGAGTCCTAAGTTGATCCTTTTTCTCCCTGATTTGAAAAATGTTTTTTGGTGTGTGGGTGTACATGTGCACTTATGCACATGTGTATACACACACTCAATTTCGAGTCATAGGAATTTATAATAACTTTTCTATGTCCCAAGTGTTATCCTAACTCCCTCTTGAGGAAGAGGTCTAGGGATCAAGGTTCATTGGAGATCTTTCTATTCTCTTGGGACTATTACTACTACATTAAAGCTTTGTCTTCTTCTTCTCTTCTCTCTCTCTCTCTCTCTCTCTCTCTCACACACACACACTCACACACACACACACACACACACAAGTACCCTGTCTTGAGCTCAAGCCGCACTTGACACATCACTGAGAGCTCGTGATTGTTCGAACCTATGACATTAAAAACTTGATTTTCCTTCCTTTTCTTCTATTGCAGCTTTTTGTTCTGTGTGTGTGTGTGTGTGCCCCCATCCCCATGTCAACCCTCAAGTACCACTTTGTGAGCTCAATACTCATTTGACAAATTCATAAGTTCTTGTGCGCTTGTTCTAGCTACTGCATTGAAAGGTCTCTTTTCTATTGTTGCTTATTCTTCTTCTTCTTCTCCTCTTTCTCTCTCTCCCTCTCTCCAATCACGTCAACTTACCATTCATGCCACCCCCTCGGATGTCCATGTACTAAACCATCGACAACGTCAAAAGGTTATAGGAGAACTATCTCTAGAATTTTGCCCACCAATTTACCGCCTTGAATAGCATTCGACTGTGACTTGTTGCGAGAAAGTTAGTCAAAGCTTGTCGAAGACTTGCCATCAATAATGAGCAATGACAACACGTGATATTGCATGGCCTATGGATGGAGAGAGAGAGAGAGAGAGAGAGAGAGAGAGAGAGGCTTTTCCTCTCCCCCAATGCGAATGGCAAGCAATTATGTACACCCTCAAGCCTTTTGAGAAAAACTGAAAGAACTCTTTCTCTCTATATAAGTTCACCTAATCATCAAGCAAGCAAGTGGAAGGGTTAATGGCAATGCTAATAAGTTGTGCACACAATGGAGCTACAAGTAAGCGAAAGAAATAGCTTAGGCTAGGGTTAATAGGTTATCCATTATTGTAAGCAGATAAAAGTTGGTTGCCTGGTGCAAGGTATTCAAAGCAAAATTTAAATGAGTAGAGTGTTGGCTATGGAGTCTCTTTATCATGTTGCCATTTTTCAAACCCTCATCACTCTTTTTGGCATGGAGAAGGCCATGGGGGAGTGATGGAGCAAAGGGTACACTTTTCTAGCCATTGATGCAGAGCTTGCTAATGATGGACATGCCTCTTTGGAAAATGAAGGCTTTGTAAATATTATATATTCTTTTTATATTATGAATGGATCTTTCGATCATTGTAACTTGGTCCCTTCATTTAAGTTCATTCAAGGACCTACTGACTTTCTCTTTCAACTTTTTGGTTTCAATTGTACTTCTTTGATTGCAAATAGTCCTTTCATTTATGGGCCTCAAACTTTTTTGAACTTTTCGTTTTTATTATGCAGACGTAAACCTTCTCCTTGTTACCTCAATCCCACATGTATCATCATTCTAGGGATAAGGTTTGAACCTTTCCAATATAGATAAAATTGTAAAGTAACATTTCAAAGGGGAAACTCATATATATATATATATATATATATGTGTGTGTGTGTGTGTGTGTGTGTGTCACAAGTAACACTTGATTGGGAGAATGCTGCAAGAAGGAAAATGGCAATAATTAAAGCTCTTTTCATGAAATATTATTGTTGTTGATTCAGGATTTTGCACAAAATTACTTAGTATCATCATTTTTTATTAAAAAAATTACAATTTTGTGATCAATGTCATTCAATCATACTTCAAAGTCATTTCAATGCCGATATTAATTCTAAAATCCCAAATTATACTGAAATAATAAATTAGTTTCTTTACATAGTTTATTGCAACATTTATCTCTAAAAGCAACAAATCACAACTTCAATTTGCACCAAATTTGATAAATAAGAAACTTCTTCATGATTACCACTAAAACAAAGACCTAGTAAGTCTCCTCAATGTTCATTTCGGGCTTTATTAGGAGGTATCTCCAAAGATGCTTTTGTTTGAATGGCTTTTCAGGAATAAAGAGGAAGGGATGGCGTGTGGAGGAGAGAAATATATATTTTTCCTCTGCGAACATGAAGGCTGGGGGACAGAGAGGCATGTCGTACATCAACAAGCAAAGGGAGAAGGAAATTGTCAGGTGGCCGAGGTTCCATCTCTCTCTCTCTCTCTCCCCCCCCCTCACACACACACAGTGACATACACACAATTTATTACAGCTAAAAACATTGCCTTCTTGAGGCCAACGTAAAAACTTTACCTTGTTTTAGAGAGAGAGAGAGAGAGAGAGAGAGGGAGGTAGTGTTAGAAAAAAACGAGGTCCAATATATTTCAATCGACTAAAATTATAAAATCCCTATTAGATTTTGAGCTTGCTTTTAAGAAAGCCAAAAAATTTACACAAGTTTTTGTATTATTACCGGCAAAAGCTTCAATGTTTGACCTAAAAATCGAAAGAATTTCAAGTTTACCGTTATTTTAATCGGTTAGGGAGAATTTATTTTTCTAGCCGTGGTGAGGGAGAGGGAGAGGATCTTTTTTATACATTTTTAATGCCTCACATAAGCACCAACATAGAGACATCTTTTAAAAACACTAAAATGAAAAAAAGTCATATTGTATCTAATTTGACATTGATAGAAAGACTAAAGTGCAAACAAAGTTATATTACATTTAATGTGATAGTGAACCTTTTGATGGTGAGAGATTTGCACGTTTTCTCCACCACCCCTCTAGGGCCTTCTTGGACCAGCAATCCTTAGAGAAGATTAGTATGTGACCAGCGTGATGCTGCGGCCAAGAAAAGCATATCAATTGGATATCCCTCTCTCTCACACACACACACACGTATATGAAGTCATATAGAGGTAGGTGTGTGTGTGTATCTACACATCCACATGTGAGGAGAATGGAACTCTAGTCCTTGGAATCACTCTAAAAAGATAATAATGCGTAGGTTTTCCTTCTCTCTCTCTTTATCTCTCTCATATTAGATCTTGAGATCAAGACTCATCGAGTAGATCTTTACTATCTCTTTCTCCACCTTCTTTTCTCCCTTCCTCTATTCTTTTGAGTTAAAGACTTGCTAGCTCTCTCTCTCTCTCTCTCTCTCTCTCTCTCTCTCTCTCTCATAATGAGCACATGGAGTGCTTTTAGCTGACTGGTTGCAACCGACTCATCCTTCACCACGACTTCTAATAAATTCAAACTACCCATATCTCCCTACTCATCAACCATTGACAACATACCAGATTTTTACCAGCTTGCTATTGTTGCACAATGCAAATTATGGCTTGCCCAAAGATGGGCTTCTCACGACCCTGAGCTGTTTGAATCAAGACATGTTTTGGTTAGTGCCACGCTCCATGGTCACTTTTGAAGGGCTACCAAGTTGCCAAGGAAAGTCTCTCTCTCTCTCTCTCTCTCTCTCTCTCTCTCTCTCTCTCTCTCTCACACACACACACACACACACACACACACACACATACCAAGTCTTGAGTTCAAGACTTTCTTGTTAGATTTTCAATGTTCATTTGGATTTTTCCTATGCTGTTAAAAATTATGCTCTCTCTCTCTCTCTCTCTCTCTCACACACACACACACACACACACACACATGTGTATGCATGCGTGCACGCACACACATACCTTGGAATAGATGTAAAACATCTACATGTTCTTCAAATATGTGCATCTCAAGTAGTCAGAGGCAGTGTCTCCAGAATATAAAACAACACTGCTAGCCACAGAAAAAGCCCAAATGCATCAAATGCTAGGACACTCTGCACCGTTGCATCCCCATTAAAATCTTTTCGTATTCAGCATTATAGGAAAAGAACCCATTTTGACTTTTCACTTCAATTGCATCCCTGATGATGTGAGGATGGGAGATGGCATGTAGAAGAATGTGTCCCTAGGTTCGGATAGGCGAATGGAATTTTCTCTCTCTCTCTCTCTCTCTCTCTCTCTCTCTCTCTCACACACACACACACACACACACACACACACATAAGCACAGTCTGTTGAGTCACGGCTAGAGCTATTTCCACCCAAGCCATTATCTTTTTATCCTCTCATTACCAGCCCCAACACTGAATGGCTCGAGCAAACCCATGTACACAACACCCATCTACTACTACCAAGTGCTCCCCACCAGCGAACGATGCCTATCCCCTGTTTGCCTCTGCTTCACAACTGAGTTATTGTTGCTGAACGTTGCACGCCATTGCTTGGCCAAACATAAAAAAATACAATATCTCCATGCTCCAAAAGAGCCATGGTAGCAAAAAAATTCTACAAAGTGCAAAGAATTTTAGTGCAAAAACTTTCAAATATAGTAAATTTGCCTCTAAATGTTTTGGAAAAAAGCAAAGTATAACCAAATTGTTTAGTGTAATCCCACCTACAAATTTTAAAGATTATTTTGAGATTCTAGATTTGAAGGTGAGGCAACCTACAACGTATAGAGAAATTGAGTGTAAACACCATCATAAAGTTGCCCCTAAAATTTCTCATATATAAGTTTTTGAGAGAAGCATTCTGCCTCAATTTGATTTAGTGTAGCCCCCCTTACAATAATTGAGATTTGCCTCGAAAATTCTAATTTTCCTTTAAGCGCTCAAAAAAACTTAGATTTAGAATAAACCCACCTATGAATTTTGACATTCACCTTTAAATTCCAAGTCAATTCCATTCGAAGGCAAGATCACACGCCAAAGAAATCTAGCATAAAAACCTTCAAAAATAGCCGAGTGTTATAAGAGTTGCCTCCCATTGTCCACCTTTTCCATCGCTTGAGCTCCGCTCAAACCTTGGGCTTGCCTACCTTCTACCTTGGATTAGTCGGATCAAACTTTTTCAATTACGTCAATTCTCGATTTTGTCGACTCTGGTTTCTATAGATGTCACTTTGTCGATTGCTAATTGTAAGACCAATGCTTATTCTCCCTGTTAGGTAAAGGCGATGTGCCTGATCATGCTTTGCCCTGTGTCTGTCGGTCAGTGTCCGGCCGCCCACATTTATCTCCTTATTCTTTATACATACAAAGAATAAGGAGCTCTCACTCATTCTCACATTGTGCTCATACAGTGAGATTTGGGAGCTCCACCCACATCCTGTGTACTCTCTCTCTCTCTCTCTCTCTCTCTCTCTCTCTCTCTCTCTCTCTCTCTCTCTCTCTCTCTCTCTGTGCACAACACCGCATTTGGACACTCACATCTAGTATCAGAGCTTAGGGATTGGGAACACCATTGGAGCTTAGCGGGGAAGCAGATGGAAGTTTTCGCATTTTCGTGTTTTCGCATGGTCTACAACTTTGTAGAAGGAAGTTTCTGCAAATTTTGAACGGTTTTGAACATATGAGATGATCGACTGCGGGGTGTTTGGAAAGTTGAGGATACGATGTATGGTTTATGTGGTTTGATGCTCATGGAGACTCATGTGATTGCAGTTTGAGCTATGCAATGTATGCCTCGAGCATGTTTTTTGGTAGTCACAGGTAGAGCAGGTATCTGTGTACTAGATTTGCAAGTGTTTGCAATGATGTATGCAAAGTGTGGAGATTGGTGCATGCATTTGGAGTGTGTTTTGATGTGATTTTGCTCATGGTTTTGAGTGTGCAGTCACTTTGGTTAATGGTTCGGTAGTCGTTTTGCTTACGAAACTCTGGTGAAATTTTTCCAGTAGTTTTATGCGCATCGTTGGTGCGATCGAGATTGCGATTGCTTGTAGCACTCAAGATTTGTGGACAGTGTTTTCCTTTTTTAGTGGTGCATCGGGAGCATGTTTCGCTTTGCATTTTTTGTCTTGAGCTGTGAGTGCTCGGCCATTTGGAGCTTCCAGTTTTGACTCCCATCTATAGGTTGAGTCTAGTACTCCCATAGGAGTTGCCACTTGCAGTTGAGGACATCTTCTGCAGTGTTTTGACTTGCATACCAATTTCAACACAGCAGGTGTCTTGAGCTTTTGCTTTGTGTATGCTTTTGTGGGATAGTGGCTGGAGTTTACTCGCCATAGTTTGTGATCGAGCTTAGCTCTCACATTGACAGGTTTTGTCAGTTTGGTGTTCTTGTACCCACTCTCGCAAGAGTGAGGAGTTGTGTATGCTACGGTTTTCTAGCACATTGTTCATTCATTGACACATTTTGGCAACAGTTTTTCACTCACATATGTATGTCATTTGTGGCGCCGTTGAGTGCTACTCCGGCTAGAGCGGTTTGGCTCAGTGTGTGACTTTGTGAGGTGATTCTGGATGAGTACATTCCCGGATTGGCCATTTGGGCATTTGTTGTTGCCTCCATTGCGATTTACTGTTGAGTTTTTTGCTCCAGTTCAGGGGAGACTCTGCCGAAATTTTGCCAAATATGTGCGCTTATTGCAAAGCCTAGTGAGCTTGACCATTTGCTCACCTTCTTTGCTTGAGATAGTGGTTTGCTCTCCGGTGGGAGAGTCTTGTGATCTTGAGCATTGTTTACCATAGTTTTGGCATGGATATGGAGACACTTCAAGTTAGAGGTGATTCTCGCTCACAATTGCGACTGACATGTTGGCATTGCGGCCACGATGGGCATATTAGGTGTCATTGCTTCAGGCGTATGAGGCAACGAAAGAGGCAGACGCGTGGTGCTACTATGAGGATAGATGCTAGAGAGTATGCATGTGACGGGCATGTCACTTTTGAGTTTAGCTTGCCTTTAGACTACTTTATGTCTTGGGATAGCACATTGTCTACGCATTTTCTACTAGATGAGCATGTAGTTTTTCAAGTGATCCCACGTCAAGATTTGTTTTGCTCTTTCTCTAGTGGGAGACTTGGTTGTGTTTAGTTTGCTGATGGTTCAACATATGACATAGAGGGTGCTAGAGATGTATGCATGTCTTTACCTAGCGGTGCATTGCTTACTCTACAAGATGTACATTATGTACCAAGACTCAGCCAGAGTCTCGTTTCAGTGCGTCACTTGCAGAGTAGTGGACATTGTGTACTGCTCGGAGAGCGGTCATTTCACATGCATAGGGGATCACTGGTGATAGCCAGAGGTGCCAAGTGTGGTCTGGTATACCCTTTGCATATATTTGACACATGAGGCGGTGTAGTCTCTATGTATTTACAACCATGTTTGGAGCGAGAGACGAGGCGTGTCTCTTTTGCAGATATGCTGCATGGAGAGCAGGTTGTGCATTTGTCTTGTGGTGACGTTTACGCATACAGTGGTACCTCTGGAAATGCATAGCTTGGTCAGTCATCAGTTGAGATGACATCAATTCAGCCAGAGATCGATGCATTGTTCTATGATGCATTTGATACGTTTGAGGGCGACACTGTCCTTCAAACAGTTGTGTGTGATTGCAGTGGTGCTGATTTTTTGATTCTGCAGTCATTCTCAGCAGATATACCTTTGCCAGACGATGTTGACATGGTGATGCATAGTAGGGTGGTTCCTGATTAGGATGCATATGGCACTGAGGTTGCTGACAGGGATAGGTTGGCACACATGATGCATGTTTCGTCAGCTTTTGGGTCTCTCATGTCTGACCTTTTGGCCTTGAGACCTGATCTTGCTTATGCGGTTGGTGCATTTGCAGTGGGAGTTGTCAGTCGTGCGATGACCGACACTGTCATTGTCCATTGTGGAGAGACATGCAAGTCATCACTCAATACCTACATCAGGAGTGTCACCGTAGCTCTAGCCCTAGTGTTATGCATGTTGCATCTACACTAGAGCGGTTACAGAGTGAGCCAGTGGACATAGGTTGAGAGCCGTCTTCTCTCACCTCTTGTATATACTAGTTGTAGGCTAGTCTTCTCGCTACTTATTGGCACACAACCTTTAGTGGGAGAATGTTAGGTAAAGGCGGTATGCCTCACCGTGCTTTGCCCGTGTCTGACCGCCCACATTTATCTCCTTATTCTTTATACATACAAAGAATAAAGAGCTCTCACTCATTCTCACATTGTGCTCATATAGTGAGATTTGGGATCTCCACCCACATCCTGTGTACTCTCTCTCTCTCTCCCCTTCTCACTCTCCGCACATGCACCGCATTCGTGCACTCACACTCCCTCCCCTCTCTCTATTGTAGGTGTGAGAACCCTCTTACCCCCCTCCCCTCTCTCTCTCTCTCACACACACATACACACACACACACACTCGCATATGTTAGCGAATGGCGCTCTCTCTTACTCACTCACACATGCTCTCTCTCTCTCTCTCTCTCTCTCTCTCTCTCTCTCTCTCACACACACACACACACACACACACACACACACACAGAGGTTGAATTGAATGGACCATTCTCTATTTCTCAACAATCTCACTCACACACAAGAGCTTGTAATCAGCAACATCGCATTCTCTCTCTCTCTCTCTCTCTCTCTCTCTCTCTCTCTCTCACACGCGCACGCATGCACGCATGCACGCAATGTGTGCACCACAACAAATCACTAGACTTCCATCATTGAGCCGTCGAGCTCATTGTGCTTCATTAATGCAATGTAAAAGTGGAAGGCCTTCATGCAATGCTCTAACACCTCAACGAATGGCACGTCGACTCTGTTTCTCATACATATTAATCGCTAGACTTCCATCGTTGAATCGTCGATCTCGTTGTGCTTCATTAATGCAATGCAAAAGTGAAAGGACTTTGTGCAACGCTCTAACATCTTAACGAATGGCACGTCGACTCCGTCTCTCATACACACACACACACACACACACACACACAAAGGTAGCGGGTCTCTCTCTCTCTCTCTCTCTCACACACACACACACACACACACACACACACACACACACATAAACACAAACATGTGTATGCAAGTGTTGGCATCCAAGCATTGTGATCGAAGATCACTTACAACATGGAAGATTCGTGCAAGCTTCCAAAGAGAGGTTTATTGGGTGACGTAGAGGGAAGTTCTTTATAACCTTCAAAATTGAATTGAAGCCACCCCTCAAATGGCTTTTATAAGTAAAAGTAGTCAGAGTGATCTGTGTTGAAATTTGAGGGCTCGAGTGAAACTCCATGGCCTCTCCATAAGTATGATAA
This sequence comes from Adiantum capillus-veneris, assembly GCF_014529385.1. NCBI lineage: Eukaryota > Viridiplantae > Streptophyta > Polypodiopsida > Polypodiales > Pteridaceae > Adiantum > Adiantum capillus-veneris. The sequence goes on along the minus strand of NC_140953.1, from coordinate 145,066,724 downwards.
ATGTAGTACTAAGCTCACTTTACTTTACATTGGCATGACTTGAAAAGCCTTTTCATTTTCTACCATCTTAGTACTTACCCTTCACTTTTAGATTTCAAATTAAATTTTTCAAAAGGATCTCTTTGAAATGAAATGAAGAAGAGTGTGACATGTGGAGGGTCTCTCATTTCTTGAAAATTTAAAGCTCCATTATAAAGAGTATAGAAGTCAGTGAGACATAGATTTGAAGATCTATAATCTCTTAGAATGATTGGAAATATCTTTTCATGTGAAACATTAAAATCTTATTTACTTGTTAGCTTTTTAAAAAACGCCTTAGAGGAGAGTTCAATTAGGCATACTTTCAATGTTTTCAGTCATGATTGAGACCTACCTTAAATGCTATTTCTTTTCAAATAAATTAAGTAGATCTTTTTATTTCACCTTTCATTTTGCATCCTCGTATGGCTTAGACTTTTCTTGCATTCTATTCTTTGAAAACACTAAAGTGAAGCTTTACCTTGCATAATTCTAGTAAATTTTTATAAATACACACACATACATACATACATACACACACACATTAATGAGAAAACCATGAAAAATCAGTCGCTTAATAAGAGAGACACTCTCAAACAATTCTCCACCTTATATAATTGAGATCAAACTTAACCTAATGATTTTATCTCTCTCTTATTGTTTTAGAAAGCTATCCTTTGCAACAAGAAACGAGGGCGTGCATTGATCTCTGGATCTATAGCTTCGAGGCCAATAGTATAACCAGCTGATCAATATAATATCACTCACTATTGTGAGTTCAATGAGAAAAAACAAGGTGAAAATTCAATATGGCCTACATAAGGCCATGAGAAGAATTTAATAACAAAAGGTTTCTTTGTGAAAGAAAACAAGAAAGTGATATTAACTTTTTAAAACATTTATTATTACAATAGAATATTATATTTTTTGAAAAAAATGTAATAATAAACTATTTTAACTACAATATATTCAAAATACATAAAGAGTAATGCTTGAAAAAAAACGCTTGGAAGCATTGTAACAAATAAGAAGCAAAAAAAGTGAAAGGGTCATGGTGGCTTTCTAAGAAAGTGATAAAGTCATTAGGTTGAGTTTAAGTAGAATCAATATTTGGGAAAGGATTGTCACAACTTAGCCTTGAGCCGGTTGAAAACCGAGACTAGCCGGTTGCAAACCATGGTAAAGGCAATATAAGGGAAGTATGTGCCACTTCCCCCAACTTGCGAGCCCCGTTTTCATGTGATTCTTCGCGTCTTTTGTATTCGGCACTTTCTTATGATATTGATCATTCGTTCGCGTCCCTCACTCTCGTGTCCCTCCTGCGTTCAGTTTTCAAGTTGCGTTCTTGTGTATGCGTTTGCTTGCCTGCAGGTCCCATTTGCAACGCAGGTGAGCCGATGCGGCCCCTTTTCACCGACGCCCCGAACGAGGACGTCACACTTGGTATCAGAGCTTCGGCTCGAGTCCCCGCCGACCCGACGTCGACCTGTGGCCCGTGGTTGTCACCACATTCTCGGCCCGTTTGCCCCGTTTGGCCACGTTCCTCCGCGTTCTTGGCCCATCCCTTGCGTTTTCTCCACGTTCCCCACCGTTTTTTGCCGTTTTGCCCCGTTTGACCCGCGTTCTCCGCGTTCTTGGCCCTTTTTGCCCCGTTCCTTGCGTTTTCTCCATGTTCCCCATCGTTTTTCGTCGTTTTGCCTCGTTTGACCTGCGTTCTTTGCCGTTTTGCCCTGTTTTGCCCCGTTTCTCCACGTTGTTCACCGTTTTTCAACGTTTTACCTCGTTTTGCCCCGTCTTACACCGGTTTTCATCGTGTTTGAACCGTTTTTCACGGTTTTCGTCGTTTTGGACCCCGTTTTGCGCTGTTTCATAGTTTTCGACGTTTTCAAGCCGTTTTCTCGCAGTTTCTCAGTTTTCGACATTTTTGAGTTTTCTTTTCGGCTTCGGCCACAAAAGTACAGGAATGGCTGGAGATCAAGAATATGACGACGAATACAGGACCGAGCCTGATTTGAATAAGAAGGAGAAGAAGAAGAAGGAAACGAAGACACGACAAGATGCCCAAGACACAATAGAAAAGAGACTGGAGGCACGCATCATGGCCTCCGTGGAACAACAGATCAACTTGATGTCAGCTAACCTGGGCGACCTGATTCAAACACAGCTAGGCCAGCGATACGAAGACCGCCTAGACACCAGTAATGTCAACACACGACGTAACACACAAAGACGACCGCGGCCCGAAGACGAAGATTATCAGGATGATCAAAGTGAAACACGCTACTACAACCCTGACAGACATCTAAAAGATGAAAACAGACTGGAAAAATTCAAACCCATTCCCCCAGAGAAATACAAAGGCCACCACACCTCACTGTAACTCAACAAGTGGTTCAGCGAGGTCGAAGACTACATGCAGTGGAACAACATAGGCAGACGCAGATGGGTGCAAGTGGCCAAAACCTTCCTGGCCGATGACGCCTATGTATGGTTCCTCAAGGAACAGCTATCAAAGCACTGGGAGGACCTACAAAGAGACATGCTCAGCTACTTTGTCCAAGAGAATGAGGGCAACAAAGTCAGAGATTCGTGGCGCGATCTACGCCAGGACGGCCACATATCAGAATACATTGTCAAATACCGTCAACTCATGCTCCAACTCCCATTAATGCACACAACAGACAGGCTACATGGGTTCCTGTACGGCCTTAAGCCCTGGGCCCGTCGAGAGGTAGAAAAACAGAATCCCAACACCTGGGAAGTGGCCGCCAATATGGCAGAAAAGCTACGCGACACAAACCCCACACCAGGTTTGCCTCCAAATAACCCTCGCCCCAACAATTTTGCCCCCAACAACTGGTCTAACCCACTCGTCGGGCGAGGTCGCGGATTTGTACACAATAACAGAAGCAATGAACCACGCCCACCACCACCCAATTCCAACCCGGGATTAGGCCGCGAAAATGGAGCCTTAGCCCCCCGTAGCTATTTTGCTAACAATTCTTACAGCACCACATCCACCAGTTTTGCCCCCAACACTTACCACGGCAATAATAACAATCCGCACCACGATCGCATCTGGTGCAGTGACTGTCGAATTGCTCATGGCCCCAACTACGCTTGTGTGCGCAAGCGCAATCATGCCTCATCATCATCTAGCAGGGCCAACACCATCCAAATTGAAGAACCACCCTCCCCCCCCCAAAGAAGAATCGAAGAAATGGATGACCCTGCGGCTGACCAACAACTTCGGATTGGAGCAGTATCCCTCCATCCTCAATGCATGGCAGCAGCTATCACGGACATTCAGAACTTATATGTCCAGGCAACAATTGAGTCCCAGCAGCAATGGATCATGGTAGACTCAGGCGCTACACACAACTTTCTATCCCCGCAGTGCGCCGCTCGCCTGGGCCTACGCCTCACCACCGTAAATGAAACCACTGTCAAGTTTGCCCAAGGAAAGGATAGCAATGTCAAGGCAGCCCGTCAAGTCAGGATTGAGATGGGTGAATTCACATGTCGACTTGACTTCATAGTGGTACCAATGGACGACTTTGAGGCAATTATTGGTCTCTCCTTCAATGATAAGTATCTCATTGCACTCCTAGGCATGAAGGTGGATCAATTACTGCTGAATAATCAAGGCAAAGCAGTGACAGTACAAGGCGCCAGACTCACAACGAAGCAGGCATTCACACGTCAGGCGCATCTTCAAACCAACCCCCCCCCCCCCCCCCCCCCCCCCCCCCATCAACCGCCAAGACCCTGCGCAGTTAGCAGCGATGAAAGGTAAATAGAAAGTCCCAGAACACTCGTCCCCCAAACTCAACCTCATGAGTGCAAAGCAAGCAGAGCGGGCTCTCAAGAAAGGAGCTCAGGTTCACCTCTGCATCATGCAAGCAAAGGAGCAGCCCACAGCAAGGCTCAACTCTATCACCATCGAGCAGGCCAAAGTGGGTGATCCCTCACTTACCCCCATCCTCCAGAAGTACAAGGATGTCATGCCCCCAGAACTCCCCCCTGGCCTACCCCCTCCCCGTCAAATTCAACACGAAATTGATCTCATCCCAGGGAGCACACCCCCGGCCAAGGCCCCCTACCGCATGAATGACATCGAGCTAAAAGAGCTCAAGAAGCAACTCCAGGAATTGGAGGATCAAGGTTTCATCCGGCCCAGCAGCTCTCCTTTTGGGGTCCCAGTCCTATTTGTCAAGAAGAAAGACGGCTCGATGCGACTATGCGTGGATTATCGGGCCCTCAACAAGATAACTATCAAGAACAGGTACCCAGTTCCCCTCATGGAAGATCTTCTGGACAGACTACAGGGTGCCCAATACTTCACTCGCATCGACCTCCGCTCAGGCTATCACCAAGTCCGCATTGCCTCTAAAGACATCCCGAAGACCGCCTTCCGCACACGCTACGGCTCCTGGGAATGGATGGTCCTGGGGTTCGATCTCACCGACGGTCCTGGCACTTTCTGCAGAATAATCCATGACAGTTTCCGCGACATGATAGATGATTTCCTCATTACTTACATTGACAATCTACTCATCTACAGCAAGACTTTAGAAGAGCACCAGAAGCATGTTGCCGCAGTCCTCCAACGCCTCCGCGAACACCAGTTGTATGCCAAGCTGGAGAAGTGTGAGTTTGCTGTCCAGAAAATCGAGTTCCTTGGCTTCATCGTCACGTCAGAAGGTATTATGGTGGATCCCAAGAAAGTCGACGCCGTCATCAAGTGGGCTCTCCCGACATCCATCAAAGAAATCCGAGAGTTTGTGGGCTTCTGTCAGTACACACGTCGCTTCATCCGCGACTTCAGCAAGATCGCTGCATCACTCACAGAGATAACCAAAGGCCACAAACCCTTTCAGTGGACCTCCACAGAAGAAGAAGCTTTTGAGAACGTGAAGATAGCCATGTGTAGTACACTCGTCCTCCGACTACCCAACTTCACCAAACCCTTTGAGAGCTCTTTAAGCTGCTAGGCACCCAGCTACGCTTCTCCTTCGCCTACCACCCCGAAACAGATAGGCAAACTGAAAGAGTCAACCAAGGCATCAAAGACTACATCCGCAGCTACATCAAGGTAGATCAGAAGGACTGGTCCGAATACATGGACGTCCTGGAATTCCACTACAACAACTCCATCCACAGCAGCACTGGCTATACCCCATTCGAGCTCTCCACAGATAAAGAAGTCATCACCCCTCTAGCACTGGCAATCGGCGACGTGCATGCCCAAGATCTAGAATGTGAGGAATTTCTTCAACAATGGCAAACGCGCATGCAACGCGCAAAGAAAAGCCTCGAGCAAAGCAAGGTTCGAATCACCAAATACGCCAACCAAAAACAACGGCCTGCCGAACTCTTCCAAGAAGGCGACCTGGTCCTCGTCAGCTCCCAGAATATCACCCTCCCTCAAGGCCTCTCCCCGAAGTTCAACCACCGCTACTATGGGCCATACCAAGTGCTCAAGTCCTACAACGATATCACCTACAAGCTGGATCTCCCATCACACATCAACATCCACAACGCCTTCCATGTAAGTCTACTCAAAAGGTTTGTGCCGGATAACACCTATGGTAGAAACCTCCCCGAATATGTAAAGGATGGCCCGCCACATGAGCCGGAGGCCATCCTAAAGTCGCGTTTTGGGCGCCGGGGACAACTCTTCTATGTCAAATGGCGCAATCGCCCCATGACGGAATGCACTTGGGTACCTGAAGAAATCATGCTTCGACTCGGAAGACCCCTTGTGCTGTGCTTCTACAACTTGCCAACTGAAGAGGAGGACAACACACCACATGAAAACAACATAGAGTAGTCCTCCCCCCTCCACTTGTAACTAGCATCACCCTAGGTAGCTAGACATTTTTGGCAACACTTCACTCCCCCCTTGTAAATATCCGCCCCAAAACCTCGGCATCAACTTTTGTATCGGCACCTCTCAAAACCCTGGCTTGACATGGGCGTCAAGCACTCTCAACCCGGGGGTGTATATAAGGGAAGTATGTGCCACTTCCCCCAACTTGCGAGCCCCGTTTTCATGTGATTCTTCGCGTCCCTTGTATTCGGCACTTTCTTATGATATTGATCATTCGTTCGCGTCCCTCACTCTCGTGTCCCTCTTACATTCAGTTTTCAAGTTGCGTTCTTGTGTATGCGTTTGCTTGCCTGCAGGTCCCGTTTGCAACGCAGGTGAGCCGACGCGGCCCCTTTTCACCGACGCCCCGAACGAGGGCGTCACAGGCAAGAAAAACACAAAAAATATGTGAGAAAATAGTTCAAATTTCTTGCAAATTTTAAATTTATGGTAGTAGTTTCGGTTTGCTTCTTTGTGAGGAGGAAACTTGGCCAACAGCTACTTAATAAAAGAGACTTTCTTATATATTGACTAGACTTAATTTATAGAATGCAAGAAAATCAAGTCATGTGAAGCTGTGAAATGAAAAGAACTCATCAATATATATGTGTGTGTGTGTATAGAATTTACTAGAATTACGCAAGGTACAGCTTCACTTTAACATTCTAAATTAGTAGAAAGCAAGAAAAGTCAAGACATGTCAAATGTGAAATGAAAGGTGAAATATAAAGATCCATTTACTATTTTAAAATTGAAATAACATTTAAGGTAAGTCTCAATCAACACTGAAAACATTGAAAGTATACCTAGCCCAGCTCTCCTCCAAGGCTTCTTTTAGAAAGCCAAAAAAGTGAAAGAGGACAAAAAAGATTATGTATTACCCAATATTCATTGGCCCTCTTTAAACAGAGAAGTACACAAATGTCAACACCTCTCATAAACACCTAAAACACTATTAAAAAAGTATAGCTTTTACCATGTGACACTAATCTTTAAATTTTATCGAATGATCAATAATTGCACCAAAAATCCAATGCTTTATTAAGGACTCCTTATAGTGTCACAAAGAAGTCTTTTATTATTGAATTTCTCATAGTGAACTTTTACCTTGTTTTAAGTTTGTCAAAAGATCGCTTCATTTCATGGTCTTACAACATTACTCGATTTCCTTTCCATACAATTGTTTTAGAATGCCCGAGTGAACCTTCATCTTAAGTAATTCCTTTTTGTATGATTGTTCTAGAATGCCCGAGTAAAAGTTCACCTTGTTTCACTTTTTCAATGTATCCCTTCATGACTTGCTTTTCATTATAATGTTTTAGAATGTCAACGTGAATCCTTTTTTTTGCTTTCTAAAAGAAACCTTAGTGTTGTGTTGGGTTAGGGAGACTTTCATTGTTTTCTGCATGATGGACACTTACTTTAAATGTTTATTTCACTTTCATTTCATATCCTGACATGTCTTGACTTTTTTTGCATTCTATTGTTTTAGAATGTTAAAGTGAAACTTACTTGCATAATTCTAGTAAATTCTATGAATACACACACACATATATTAATGAGTTTTTTTAATTTCACATTTCATTTCACAGTCTCACATGGCTTGCCTTTTCTTACATTCTATAACTTAATTCTAGTCAATATTCAGGAAAGTCTATTTTATTAAGCGGTCGTCGATTGAGTTTCTTTCCCACAAAGAAGCAAATTGGAAATACTAACATAAATTTAAAATTTGTAAGGTTTTTGAACTATTTCTTCACATATTTCACCAGTTTTTCTTCCTTATACCATTTGCAACCATGTAGTCTCCATTTTCAACCGGCTCAAAGCTAGTTGAGGCAATCCTTTCTTGAACACTGATTCTATTTAAACTCAACCTAATGATTTTATCATGCTCTAATTATTTTAGAAAGCCATCGTGATTCTTTCACTTGTTTTTTTGCAACTCACAATTGTGAGTGAATTATATTGAGCAGCCAAAAAAATTACAAGGTCATACTCTTGTTGAGCCATGACATCATCCAGAAACTATAATTACATTAGGACAGCCTTCCCCACCAACCCGCTGCCTCTTCCTCGATACACATGGTCCAAAAAATTATCCTTTTGAGATCTTTACGCCGTCCTAGGCATTCCATCTGCTGACAACAATGCACAAGTAGTCCTAGACCAATCCTCTGAGTTTTAGAATGTCAACGTGAATCTTCACCTTGTGTTTGATATTTTCGTTGTAAACGAGGAATCTCATTTAAGAGTCTCAAATGGCAATACACTTATTTTGGTAAAGACAATACATCCAATACTATTGTGAGTTTGAAAAAAAAAAAACTCAAATGGTTCCATTTCATGAATTTGTTATTATTTCCTATGCTAATTAGGCCTACCTTATTTTAGTTTGTGAGAGGGCTCTTACACTTAACGGCCTCTAGTATTACATATTTTAGTTATAGGATCAGCTCAGTGTCCATCTCATTTTGTCTTGCATAAGAGGCAAGGCCAATCATTACTTTGACTTTTTGGCTTAGCTAAAATTAAAAATAATTTCTTTGCCTTTTTGGCTTAACTAAAATTAGAAATAACAAATTTTAACTCTATGCGATTTCCCATTGGTGGCAGAAGAATGTTGTCCCTTAGCATTTATTCACAACTTTTTAAAAGGGAAACTTCCAAGGCAAAATTCTTGGAACTTGAAACATTGAAAGCACTTCATTATCTTTTCAAAGGGTAAAAGTTCAAGCATGAAAAGATGGTTTGTAAAAGTGCTATATGTTCCTGTCCAAAGGAGCTAGTTTGGTTGGTTGAGCACTCATCCTTCATGACCCTGGTTATGGGTTCGAGTGTGGTTAGCGACCCTGACAACGCTCACAAACACTCATTGTATCATGCAAACGAGAATGCTTGTGTTGCTACAAAAAAAAGTGCTATATATTCATGTAATCTCATTCTTTCTAAACCACTCATTGGTATTTTCCTAAACTTATAGAACACCATCCAATCAATTATAAAAAAATCATAAAATAAATTGCATACAAATGCCTATAATCTTTCACATATTTTGTGGTGATATGAAGATGTGTTGCTACAATTTGAAAGATTGTAACATGGTCAAAAAAATATATTACAAAACTAATGGTCCAATTACAAATTATCTTTTCAAGATATAAAAATTCAAGCATGATTAAAATAGTATGTAAAAGTGGCATATGTTCATGAGTCTCACTTCTTCTAAACCACTCAATCTTTCCTTCCTAAGCATATGGAATAACATCCAATAAATTATAATTGATTGATCAAATAAATTGCTTACGAATGCCTAAAACCTTTTACACTCTTTGTGGTGATATCAAGACTGTGTTGCTCTAAATATAAAAGCTTTTTTTTTTTTCAAAACTCACAATTGCAAGTGACTGTATTATAAAGTTACCAATAGATATACAAATCAACCTCAAACTCAGGCCGAGCTTTGAGGGATAGAAGGTTACATCCGAGCTTAGTTACAAATACCTAATAGCTTACTATTGCGAACAACTCAATCTTTTAAAAAGCAAGGCTCGATCGGATGGCGAGGGTTTCCCTAAGCCAATCATTCAAGCTATGCCTTTTCCTATAGCCACCAAATTTTACTAATTATTACATTTTCATGAGTACCAAAGTCATTGTGATGAATGCACATGTTTTTGTATAGGTAAGTTTAAAAACTATGGACGTGTACATAGATAAGAAACGTCATTCATTCAAACAATTCTTCTCAATTTAATAAATTTTTCTTTGATAAAAGTCTACACTTTGTTTTGTTTTTTAAAACAAGCCTTAGTGATTAGCCGGTGTAATTCAGTTCTGTGATTTTCGTGGCACCTCTTGGTTAGTTGGTGATCTATTTGGGTTGTATCTATGTTCTTCTAGTTGACTATCTGTCGGGTTTGAGATGCCCTGGCTCGAGTGTTAGTGAAGAAGGGAGTTAATCATAAATTTGAATTTTGCATGTGAAGCATCAATTCTTTAGTTGACAAATGGGTCCTTTCAAATTTTATTTTATTTTTTGTGGCTTCCCCGTAGCATTGTTGTGCTTTTGGAGGCTAACTAAAATTATGAAAAACATACTATAGCTCTATAAAAGATTCTATTGGTGGTTGAATAAATTTTCCAGGGAATTTTGAAGGCAAAATCCTTGGAACTTGAAAGGCTTGAAAGCACCATATTATTTTCTCAAAGTGTAAAAGTTAAGGTACCATAAAAAACAATATGTAAGAGTTCTATATGTCGATAAAGTTGCATGTGGTTTTGCTCATTATAGTGGGGCGACAAACGTTTTCATGGTGGTAGCTGCAATCACTCGGTGGCACCTCGACATGCATGGTGGGTTTGATGTTCATTTTTGCATGGAAACTTGTGATGGAGCTTGGCTTTCCTCCCTAGCCTGCTTCTCTGTAGTTCGGTCCGATTTGGTTTTTTGTATGCAAAGAAGGATCATACTCAAGGACTCCTACCCGGTTTGTCCTTGTTGAGGTGATGCTATGAATCTTTCTATGCATTTTTTGTTTTGCTGGCTGGTTTGGGCATCGTCGATTTAGTGCGAGGGGATCGGTTGTGGTGGCAATCTCTCAGATCATGCTCAAAATTATGTGTAAAAGTTCAGCTCTTTGGACTCATAAGTGTTTGGTTTTAGATGCTCTGGCTCTTTTTGGTTTTTAATATAATCACCCACAACGTGTGAGTATTATATATAAAAAAAGTTCTATATGTTGATGTATTCTCACCTCGTTCAAAGCACACATTTATTTTTCTGTAGTTTTATAGAATGTCATTTATTAAAATATCGAAGGTTCATAAATAAGTTGCATACAAATGCTTTGTAGTGATCAAGGTTACATTACTACAATATGAAACTTAGATGATTATTTCAATTTTACGAATACAAACCCATGTATTCAATTTGAATCAATTTCATGAAAACCTCCCATCTATTCAATTTGAAGTAGCTTAAAATTTTCAAAGAAGAAGAGACCCTCCATGTGTCACACAAACCCATCTATTCAATTTGAAGTAGCTTAAAATTTTCAAAGAAGAAGAAACCCTCCATGTGTCACACAGTTAGTTCATTTCAAAAAGAACCTTTCAAAAACTTTTAATTGAAAATGCAAAAGGGAAGGGGAAGTACTAGAATAGTAGAAAATGAAACGACTTGAGGGAAAGTCAAAAAGACTTTACTACTCTATCTAAATTTATAATACTTAAGTTTATAATTTTTGGGAGGCTATTTCACTTAGCCCTACATTTCAAAACTGACCACTAATTACTTTTATTTGTGAAAATTATTTGAAGAGTGGTTTTCCTTTACATTTTAAAGGCCATAAATATTTTTTCTCCATGTGTTGCTCAATACATCTCTTTTCAAAGGTTTGCATGGACCTTCTATGTCGTAAATGATTTTTGACCTCGATGTTTGAAGTTCAAAAGCTAGATGTATGTGCGTGTGTGTGTGTGTGTGTGAAAGAGAGAGAGAGAGAGATAAGAGACAAAGTCGACATGCCACTCCCCGAGGTGTTGGCGCATTGCACGAAGGATTTTCACATTTGCTTTACATTAATAAAGTACATTGAGCTCGACAATTCAACGATAGGAGTCCAACAATTTGTTATGGATGTCCTGCATGCATTGTGTGTGTGTGTGTGTGTGTGTGTGAGAGAGAGAGAGAGAGAGAGAGAGAGAGAGAGAAAGAGAGAGAGAGAGAGAGAGAGAGAACGCACGTGTAAGTGAGTGCAAGAGAGAGAGCACCATTCACTACAACATGTGTGAGTGTGTGTGTGTGTGTGTGTCTATGAGAGAGAGAGAGAGAGGGAGAGAGAGAGGGAGAGGGTAAGAGGGCTCTCACACCGGCACTAGAGAGAGAGGGGAGGGAGAATAAGCATTGGTTTTACAATCAGCAATCAACAAAGCTAAAATCGATGAAATCCACAATCGAGAATCAAAAATAAAAAAATTGACATCGACATCTACGAAATCGAGAATATACAAAATTGAGAGTTGAAGCAATTTAGAAAGTTCAATCCGACAAATCCAACGCAAAAGATGTGCAAGCCCAAGGTAGGAGCAGACCTCAACAAACGGCAAAGGTGGATGACGGAGGAAACTGCGATAATTCTCGGCTATTTTTGAAAGTTTTTACGTTAGTGCTCTCGCCTTTGGGTTGACTTGGAATTCAAAGGTGAATCTCAAAATTTGTAAGTGGCATTATTGCACTAAATCTAGGTTTTCTCAAGCGTTTAAAGACAAATTAAAAATTTTGACGCAAATCTCAAAATTTTGTAAGGGGGGTTACACTAAATCCACTTGAGGCATATCGCTTTCTCCTAAAAACTTAGAAAACTTGCATACGAGAAACTTTAGGGGCAACTTGATTATATTTGAAAGCTTTTACACTGAATTTCCCTATACTTTTAGGTTTCCTCACCTTCAAATCTATAATTTAGAGATAAATTAAAAAATCTACAGGTGGAATTATACTAAATTGAGGATTTATCAAGCATTTGGCTATAGTATACCTTTTTTTCAAACATTTTAGAGGCAAACTTACTATATTTGAAGGTTTTTGCACTAAACTTCTCTACACTTTGTAGCTTCTTGAAACATTAATTTATCTTCTCTAAACTTTGTAGTTTTTTTTTTTTTTTTTAATGCTCTTAAGAGCGTGATTTGAATTAACTCGAAAAGAATACATGTAGACCTTGGCATATCCTTTGCACAGGGGTCTTCAATCAATACAACATATTCACATTGTGACCCAAAACATACCCGAACATTTTTACAAGTACACTATATTTCTATTAAGGACCTATCTTCTTCTTCTTGAAAAGCTGCTTCCTCCTGCTTAATAACAGCCATTCACAATTAGACATAAAGCTCAAAAAAATTAGATGGGATTATACTTAACGTAAGTTTTTTCCTCCAATCGTTGTGGGTGTCCTAACATTCAAATTAAAACTTACGAGTGTGTGGTCCTTCCTATGGATGGAGAGAGAGAGAGAGAGAGAGAGAGAGAGAGAGAGAAAGAGACCCTTTCTTGGCACCCAATCCACTCTCTTTCTTTCTTTGCTTTGGTCTCCCCTCCCCCCCTCCTTTTCAAACCCTTTCCTTATGTCACGTGGCAAGGGCCTCCAAGGTGCATTAGGTATATTTGCAAAAATTTGTAGGTGGGATTATACTAAACCTAGGTTTTTCTTGAGCACTAGGGTACACAATAGATTATTGTTATTATTCAATAGTCCATTATCTATATTCTTTATAATGGAGTTTGAAAAATTAGAGGAAGAAGAGGGCCTCGAGGTGTGTTTTTTTGGTTGATTTGCATAGCCTGTTGGATCGACACCAAAATTGAGTTGTTGAGTCCCTATTGGGTCGTCCTCCTTACAATGGACACTTTAAAGAGCTTTTGAAAATTGAGTGAACTACTTCAGATTCTATGCGATTCCATCCTTTTTCAATGACCTACAATAGTCAAAATTCTACGCCTAACAACCTGTTGTCAACGTGTGTGTGTGTGTGTGTGTGTGAGAGAGAGAGAGAGAGAGAGAGAGAGAGAGAGAGAGAGAGAGAGAGAGAGAGAGAGAGCACTCTGCCACTAGCAAGTAGACATAGAAAGAGAAAGAGTGAGGTAGGTCATTGGGACCAAGACCAAGACCTTGATGATGATAGCTACTAATGAACATGTAGAGGTGAACACGGGACAAGCATTGTCCATTGGTGGGGAGTGCTTGGTAGTAGAAAATGGGTGCTCAAGGCAAGAGGTGTGCATGGGTTTGCTTGAGCCACTAGGAGTTTGGTCTGGTAGAAAGAGACTAAAGAGCTAATGGCTTAGGTGGGAGCAGTTATAGCCACAACTCGGATAGACTCTGTGTGTGTGTGTGTGTGAGAGAGAGAGAGAGCATAATTTTAAACAACATAGGAACAATCCAAAAAGGGATATTGGTGTGTGTGTGTGTGTGTGAGAGAGAGAGAGAGAGAGAGAGAGAGAAAGAGAGAGAGATTGTTATCTTCTTAGAGTAATTCCAAGGACTACAGTTTCATTCTTTCCACACGTGGGCACGCAGATACACACACACTCTTACCTATATATGATTTTGTGTGTGTGTGTGCGTGAGAGAGAGAGAGAAAGAGCACGAGCCAGTAACCATGCTTTTCTTGGTCGCAGCAACGCGCGGGTCACATACTAGTTTTAATGAATGCATATGTTTTCATATGAGTATCAAAATAGTATGGACTTATATGTTTATTTATTCAATGCAGTTTCTCAATTCGATATAGCTTTCTTTCATGAATATCTATAATTTTTTTTAAAATTCTTTTACGATTTTTTACCAAAGAAGAAAGGAACATATACTTCATATTTTTTTGCGAATACATAGATGGACTTGGCAAATACACCAAATTATGCTTCCAGAGTTAGAGAAAGAAAATACATTTCATAGTTAGTTGGCTATTCTTTTTAAACCCTTCAACAAACTTAGATTAGAAGATTAGCTTCAACTTTCTATTCCCAAAAGACAATATTAATCTACCTTTTTGATAATGACAAAAGGCTATAAGTTTTAACGAAAAATAAGAGGCCTTGAAAATATCAATTAAACAAAATAAACTTTGTATAAGCAACAAGGACAATAATACGTTATAAATGCTTTTCTCTCTTCAATAAAAAACTATAAAAGCTTCTCATTTAAAGAGAAGTTCTTATGTTAGAGTACCTTTCCATCACTTAAAAAGAAGACCATAAAGCAATTGTCCAAATTGATTTTCTTTATTACTCATCTTTTGTCTGCTATTATGTAACCTCGTGGTTTTAAATGTTCTTTGTTGTAGAATGCCAACATGACCCTTCACCCTCTTTTAAAAAAAAGCAAGTTTGACTTTTCAATTAAAATTAAACCACTGACGGAAGTGAATATAAGGAATCCTACGAGATTCTTATTAACCAAACAGTAACTTGTTAATCATCTATCTATTTTTTAAAATGACTCGTTTTTCCCTTTTCTCATTGGGTGGAATCTTTCCAAATACTATTCACTCGACCCTTTGCCTCTGTAGTCATTCTCTAAAATTTGGATTTCACGGATGATCCTCATTAGCGCTTGACTTGAACCTGGACAAGTTCTAGCAATGTCCTTATGATGGTGATCTAGACCAGTCGGATGAACGCCCTCTCTACTCATCTCATTGCACACCATTTTGTTAAAAAAATTACATGGCCAAGCCCCCACCTTGCCCGTGTGCAGCTTCATCAACACTCATTCCTGCTATCTGTGCCACCTATTTCCACCAACGTAGCTCATCCTCCTACCACCTACACTGTCCTTGCTCACGCCAGCTGCCCTCCTTGGCTTTCCGCAACACATACGCTTCTGTCCTTTCCTATTTTCCTTCGCTTTCTCACATCGCATCTTGCGAGATATCATCTTCTAAACTTTAGGCCCAAAATTGCGACCACTTAATGATATGTGGGGAATATCTTATAATGTGTCCTATATAAGATGAACCACAATCCCACTGTACTCAGAACGCTAGTTTAAAGCATTTTAGCAGGCCCAAATTCAGGCTTAGTGCAGTGACTAAGTGGGCGGGAGTGGGTTTTCCCGCTCAAAAAGGGTTTTTGTGTGGAGCGTGCAGAGGGAGAGAGCGGGAGTGATGGCGGAGCTTCCGTGTGACGCAGATGGCAAGTGCATGGTGTGCAAAGTGGTTCCAGAGGACTCGCAGGTCATTCTGTGCAACAGCTGCAGCAGTCCATGGCACATGAGTTGTTTGCATCCACCGATGACCGAGGTGCCGCTAGGTGATTGGTCCTGCCCTGATTGCGACCCTTCTGCGGTTGCTGCTACTTCCACTGCTCCCGTCTCCTCTGCCCCTCCCACAGAGGATCATGACAATGTGGTAAGTCAGATTCGGGCCATTCGGTCTGATCCCACCCTTTCCGAGCAAGAGAAGGCACGTAAGTGCCAGGATGTCATGAGTAGAGCAGACACAACGACTGCTAATGGTGCGGAAGACAAGAAGAAGCACAAGATGCTTGAAATCTTTGATGAGAATCTCAACTGCATATTTTGCATGCAGCTTGCTGATCGACCTGTGACGGTATGTCCTTTGTTGGGTGCACAGTTACGTCCAGTTTAAAGGTTTAGGCACTGTGTGTAGAACAGGTTTTATTAAGGCTTTTCTTTTCTCTGTACTAGTCTGTATGCATAACTACCTTTGTAGTACATGCTCTGCTCTCCTGATTGTCTTTCATAATGTGTAATCCCCTAGCAGTAGCTTTGTTTTTTCTGATTTGTTGTTACATCGAAGACAATAGCCTTTAACCTTTGTCCATTTTGTGCAGACACCTTGTGGCCACAATTTTTGTCTTAGATGTTTTCAGCGTTGGGTTGCTCAAGGGAAAAAACATTGTGGAAAGTGTCGCACTCCTATTCCATCTAAAATGGCCAGCCAGCCTCGAATCAATTCTGCACTTGTTGTGGCTATTCGAATGGCTAAGTCCTCAACAACCCCCTCTACAAACGGTCCTGCAAAGCCATATTTGTACATTCAAAACCAAGATAGACCTGATAAGTGCTTCACTACTGAAAGGGCAAAAAAATCAGGCAAAGCTAATGCAGCAAGTGGCAAGATATTTGTGACTATCCCCCCTGATCACTTTGGTCCCATAACTGCTGAGAATGATCCGGTAAGAGGTCAAGGTGTCTTGGTTGGGGAAACATGGGAGGATAGGATGGAATGCAGGCAGTGGGGAGCGCATTTCCCACATGTTGCAGGCATTGCTGGGCAGTCTGACCATGGAGCACAGTCTGTTGCCTTATCTGGTGGTTATGAAGACGATGAAGACCATGGTGAATGGTTTCTTTACACTGGCAGGTAATAACCAATGACGACCTAAAGACATATTTTCTTAGACATTTGTGAGTGCTTGACTCAATATCTGTTTTGGACAGTGGTGGAAGGGATCTAAGTGGCAACAAGCGAACAAATGATAAGCAATCTTTTGATCAGAAGTTTGACAAGAGTAATCTGGCTTTAAAAGTCAGTTGTAAAAGAGGGTATCCCGTTCGTGTGGTAAGGTGAGCAGCTGTGTGGAACTACATTTTTTCTAGCAGTAATGATTGTCGTACAGCTGAAGAATCCCAGACCTGGTTATTAGGCACTTTTACTGGTATCAAATGCTGGCACAGGATAATCTTAAAGGTGAGTAGTATGGGCTTGATCCGGTTTATGGTGTTCGCAAAGAAATGGTTAAGGAGCTTATGTTTAGTGCTCTAGACAAGGCATCTGTGCACAAGAGACCAGTTGATTTTTTCTTTATGAGTTATGATTTAGCTTTCATGAGAATTGGAGCATGGCACACCTTTTCCTTCTTTTGGTCAGTAGTTCATGGTAGGAGTGTAGTATAGCCATTATTGAAGTCATGGCACCCTTGTTGTTGGTAGAAGCGTGCTAATCTTATAGCTTAAATGTAGTGTAGCCAGTATTTAAGTCACAGTACTTTTGTTCCTCCCAGCTAAGGCAAGAGCATTCTGTGTATTGTTTCAGGTCACATAAAGAGAAACGTTCCTCTTATGCTCCAGAAACAGGAGTAAGATATGATGGAATTTATCGCATTGAAAAATGTTGGAGAAAGAATGGCATTCAGGCAAGCATGCTGTTTTTATTGCAAACGGTTCAAGTGGTTGGAATTCAACGTACGAGTTATTTCAATTTGTGTGTGTGGTTTGCAGGGGTTTAAAGTGTGCCGATATCTGTTCGTAAGATGTGATAATGAACCTGCTCCTTGGACAAGGTATGTCATCCTATGTCTTGATTTTGATGGCACTTAGGACATGCTAGCTTACTGATGAAACCCTATACTGGCAAATAAATTGATGTTTTGGCTTTCAACAATTAGACATAAGATGAATCTAGACCTTGAAAGGTTTAGGCCCTGAGATAATATCCTTTTGATAGTGAGTGATTAATTTTGGTGTGTGTGTGTGTTTTCGTTTTGTGTTTTCCGGCCTTTCTGCTGGTTTGTGTGTTTTTGTGTTTAGTGGTTGTCTCCTTGATTGTGAAATGGTAGGTCCTTGTCCTTCTCTCCTCCAAATTGGCAAGCATCTTGTGTCCATCCGAGATTGTCACAGCTCCTCTCCCCTTGAGCAAGTCGACTACTTAAGCGTTTGAGAATTGTTCTTGTTAAATTTGTCTGTGCTTTTCTTTTGAAGATTGGTTGTTTGGTTCCTAGTGTCTCCCTAAAGCTTCTTCACCCTCACATGCGACTCCTTGTTTTGGCTTTGGCCTTCCGGTGATAGCAGCTTACGCTGGTCGGAGCCTTCTAGCCTAGATTGTGGATCATTGTTTCTACCAGGGGCAGCTATCACTACTCTCACTGATTGCTGGCTGCTTGTCATTTTTGCCACCACTATAGTTTATTGAGTACTATGTGTTGTAGCTCAAAAGTGCCTCTTTTAAGGATGCTGCCCAGGGTCCCTCTCTCCTTTAGGTGGCTAGGATACTTTTTGCTTTTTGTCGGAGAGTTCTTTTCCCTTTGCGTTTCAGTTTTTCTCTTGGGGCTCAATTTGTATTTACTCTATAGTTTCTAGTCTATGGGCTTGCATTGTATATGGTTTTGAACTTTCTTCTCAAAGATTGA
The DNA here is from genome assembly GCF_014529385.1 of Adiantum capillus-veneris. Classification (NCBI taxonomy): domain Eukaryota; kingdom Viridiplantae; phylum Streptophyta; class Polypodiopsida; order Polypodiales; family Pteridaceae; genus Adiantum; species Adiantum capillus-veneris. The sequence goes on along the minus strand of NC_140953.1, from coordinate 145,048,173 downwards.
AACCATTTAGGCACCTTGAGAGGATTTTCAATGATAGAATGCAGCCTCTATAAATATATACAGTCCATGAGAGAGGGGGAAATGAAATGTTATGTCAACTTCTCCAAAAGGCCAAAATGACCTATGAGACCAAAAGGTTACATCCATGTTTGACAAGTACAATGTCTGAGGAATATAAAAATAAAACAAATGAGGGCACCTAGAGTGGGTAGGTAAGCCTATTGAAACCGACCCGTAGGGCAAAAGACTTTGGCTTTCACCCGAAACTTTACTCTAGAATTTAGTAATCAGAGAAACTTGCAAATAAAACATGTGACGAGAATTAACACTTCAACATACACGGCTTGAAAGCTAGAGTGCTACCAAGCAGACGCCGACACTTGTTGGCCCCAAAGATTGGCGTCCCTTTCGGTATTTCTTTATTGTATTCAAAGAGGGAATAAAACTTGTGATTTCCTACAAGCTGCCCCAAATAATCTGGGCTGAAAATGACTTGATCTGGCGTGATTTCGGCAGCATAATTGCACTAGGACGCTTCACAGACAGTATCCCCACACAAAGTGACTTTTCTGACGCATACGGACACTTTGCGAAACCTAGCGAGAATCTGCAGCACGCTGAATTCTCTGTTTTCTGCCCTGAAAATGCGTTAGATCACCTGCAAAGCGCATAGCGGTCCCCTCGCGTCCTTGGACCTCTTGGGGGTATTTGGGATCGTTTAGGGCTGAAACCCTAAACCTGCAAAAATACACAACAGGCTGTATTTCCCTGTTTTGGGCTCCGTTTCGCGAGCCGGTCGCATCCGTAGCAAGTACTCGAGCTCCCGCACCTATAGGGCTACTTGCCTTTTGAATCGGACGAGATTTCTCGTGTGAAATCTCTTCGAATTCACCTGTACCTGCGGGGGATTAGCAACTAGCTAATTCGGTATCTATGCAAGAGGCTCTTGCCTCGGCAATCGTGCATGAACCCACACAATTGTACATAGGTTAAATAAAGAGCCCTCTTGTGGGGCATCACATAACTACATGGAGGGGGGAGAGAGAGCAGTGAATGCTGTGCAAGGCTTCAGTTCTTGCACTTCACTCTACATAGAGGGTAGGCAAGCACACAGTAGCTTTGGTACCTGCAACAATCCACGTTCGACAGAGTATTTTTTGGGACCTATAACAGACTTGGACATAAGTCAAGAATCTACCACGACAGCACCAAATAACCACTTTAAAACAATTCACAGTTCACAATTTAATTCGACACTGGCCCGACGGAGTTCCGTGCCTAGAGATATTGGCCCCAAAGACTGGCGCCCCTTTCAGTATTTCTTTTTGTATTAATCTAAGTTCAAAGTACAAGAGTACGGGCATGCACTCACACTCAGACTCTGCGTCCAGATGCTTTGAGTTGTGAGAGGCTTGCTCACATATTTAAACTTACAAGGGATGCCAAAAGTAGAGCCCCAAAAGCTGAAAATCAAAAGCCCATAAATATAGCAAAGGCTCTTTCTCTCTCTTGCTTATAAAATAAAGCAAGTTTCAAAAAACTGTCTAATCAAAAGCTTTTAAAGTAAAGCAGAAGCTTTTTCTCTCATTCTTTAATGCTGTTATAAAATAAAAGCAAAAACTTCTCTGTCTCTCTCTCTCTCTCTCTCTCTCTCTCTCTCTCACACACACACACACACACACACACACACACATCTCTTGCGTTGTGTAAAAGCAAAAGCCAAAATCTGTATAGCTTTCCGTAAATCACGTTGGTATTCGTACAGCAGGCCACGTGTCAATCCGCCACGTAAGCAAATTAGGGTTAGGATTAGGGTTTCAATAAAATTAGGGTTGGATTTTAGGGTTAGGGTTTCAACAGAATTAGGGTTTTGGATTTGAGGGTTAGGGTTTCAGCAGAGTTAGGGTTTTGGGCAGCCATGTCATCACTTTGTGACATATCCCCCTCTTGAAAGCATTGTAATCGCACTCGATTACGCTTGCAAAACAGACAGAGGCCATAAACCGTCTTAGCAGATACTGACTGTTAGTACCTACGTACTAGGAACACACATCTAGCACATGTATCAATCGACAGTCACATCATACGACATCACAGGACATCACTAGACATTCAACATTCATTCGGATCTTAGACCACGATTTATCGGCAATGTAGTTAGCAATCGCATCTAGGTCGAGTTGGGACCTCATAGATGCTTGATTGACTAATCTCTATTGCAACCATGTCTATTCGAGAGCATTTAGACCTAAATGCTGCAGTCATTTCGTTTATCACCGTTCCTACACTTAAAAACAAGTCAAGAACAAATCAGTTTCTCATTCCGGAATTCCATTTCATAAAGTCATCCAGTAGAATACTGGCAGCTCTCAGTATCCCTGAAGCTCAAAGAGACATCAATGGCTCTAGTATTCAAAAATTCGAGGCATCTGTTGACAAAGGAGTGGAGTAACTCCCCTCTTGTGCAAACCCATTGCACCAGATCTCCGGCCAAGTTGAATTTTGGGTTCCATTTGGAGTAGACTATGCTAAACCAAAAGCTTCAAGGTAAAGATTCACATTCCGAGGAATATCTTCTAGGTCTTCCTTCTCCATTTGCTTCGCATCCAATGCGAAGTAGGTCTTGAATTTAACCAAGATCCGTCAGTTCGCTTTACCTTCTTTCTTTCTTTCTGTGCCAATTTCTGTTCTGGAACGAGTATTTGCTCGTGTTCGTTCAATTCGCGGGTTGCACATCTAGCTTCCCATCATCGGGCACATCGCCTTCAAAAAGCTTTAAGAGACTCACATGAAAAACATTGTGAATCCTCCAAGTATTCTGGAAGCTTCGGTCCAAAGGAGATATCATTATCTTTTCGGAAAACCTGGAAAGGTCCACACTATGTCATGCTAAGCATACAATGAAGCCGCTCCTTTCCCTTTTGTTTTCTTTCTCGGTCGTGCCTTCCCATAATGTAAGAGCACCCAATCCTTCTCCTTCAATTTCAAATCGCGACAATGGCGATCTGTTGCCTTTTTCTGTCTTTCCTGAAATTTTTGGAAAGCCTTCCGGACCAAGTCCCTCGTGAACTGATCGGCTTCAAAGAAAAATCTTATCTTTCGCGCTAAGGAAGGGTAGAACCTTCGTAGCAAATTCAAAAATCTCAAATGGCATCTTCTCCATCAAAGAGTCAAACGTGTTTCTGTAGGCATATTTCACCAAAGGTAAAAACCTTTCCCAAGTAGTCTTTTGATCCAACCAAGAAGACTTCAACAAAGCCAATACCAGTGAATTAGCAATCTCTAATTGCCCGTCAGTCTGCGGGTGGAACGATGACGACAACTGCAACCGGGTGCCTATGTTCTCCCCAAATAGTTGTCCGAAAACAAACTCGTGAAACTGGGGTCCCTGTGAGACAATCGTCTCAGACATGCCATGTAATCTAAAGACCTGGGCAATAAACAATCGTGTCCACGCTGTGTTCTCAGGACATGAAATGCATTGCAATACTTTCCCAGGGTGGGTGGTATGGGTAAAAAGACCGTTACAATCCTTGCGCTTTATGCCTGTCAAACTTGACCTTTTGGCATACCAAGCAATTGCGCACAAACTCGTCCACATTCTTCTTGAGTCTTGGCCAAAAGACGTATCTCTCTACTTTCAAGGTGGTAGCAATGCCGCGGTGACCCGTAAGAGGTGTACAATGGCATTCGGTTAGAACCTTATCCCTGTTTAGTAGACATCTCGAATGGAATAGTCCGCTACCATCTCCCCTTTCTGTATTCAACTGAATACATCTGCAAAATCTGTTCTGTGGTGTACTGACCGATCATATCCTCGAAGTTCCTATGATATATCGTGGAAATAGCCAGAATCAACGGCTTTCGAAACAAAGTATTTGCCACCAGTTTCTTCTGTCTTTGCACATGGACAATCCGAAAGTAAACTGTGACAAGATGTTCGTCCACCGCATTTACTTTTCTGGTAGTTGCTTCCATGACAAGAAGTAGCATAAACTCCCATCATCTGTGAAAAATCGTAAAATCGGCTCCGAGTAGGTAATGTTGCCACTTAATAAGAGCATGGATAGCTGCCAAAAGCTCTTTCTTACATATTTGTACTGTTTATTCCGGCCTTGAAAAGAATCGGCTCTCATAGGCATGACATTGGCCTTGTTGCATTAAGATCGCATCCAAACTTACGACCACAAGTATCACAATATACTTCAAATGACTTCTGCAAGTCGGGCAGAGTCAAAATTGGTCTCGTAGTCAATTTCCCTTTCAAAGTGTGAAAGGCAGTCACCTCTGTGGGTTCCCACGAGAAAGGGACTCCTACGAGAAAGGGACTCCTTTTTGTGTCAAGATATACAAAGGGGAAGCAACCTTTGCAAACTTTCGAATGAACCGCTTGTAGTACAAACACAGTCCCAAGAAGCTTCCAACTTCTTGGACATTCTTCAAATCGGGCCAATCACGGATAGTCTCTATTTTGGCCAGATCTATTTGCGCTCTTGCTATTGAGACAAAGTGTCCCAAAAAGTCTCTCTGGTAGGAAAAATTCACTTTTCTTTGCATTAATCACTAACTTGTGATCATGTACTGCTTGAAAGACTTGAAGCAGATGATCTCTATGTTCTGCCTCATTCTTTGAGAAAACAATGATATTGTAAAAAAAAAGTGTCAACAAATAGCTTGTACTCTCGAAAAATCCTGTCCATCTTGATGATATCCACTCTTCAAATCGATCTTGCTAAAACACGAGGATCCTTGTAATCTGTCGAGTATAACATCAATCCTAGGAATTGGAAATCTGTTCTTGATGGTGATTTTGTTGAGAGCTCTATAATCGATGCACATTCTCCAAGATCCGTCTTTTTTTTCTCTTCAAAACCAACAACACTGGAAGGGGCGCCAGTCTTTGGGGCCAATACCTCTGGGCACGGAACTACGCCGAGCCGTGTCGTCTTTGTGAACTGTTTTGAAGTGAATCTCTATTGTGTCGCGGTAGAATCTTGACTTGGGGTGTCCAAGTTTCTTACACCCGTTCCCTAACTTTTGCCATCCCCTCTCTGTCCTCGTTCCCAACCTCGACCTGCCGTTCCATGTTACTATGGCATACATGCCCCACTATTGATTTGTAAAGAGCCATGTTCCCCCAAATCAACTCTTTTAACCCCCATCTCTTGCAGTTGGCGCATCAATCTGGCTTTGGGCACTCTATCGAAGGCTTTTCAGAAGTCCACAAAGCAACAATAGAGTTGTCTCCCACGAGAGAGAGAGAGAGAGAGAGAGAGAGAGAGAGAGAGAGAGAGAGAGAGAGAGAGAGAGAGAGAGAGAGAGAGAGAGAGAGAGAGAGAGAGAGAGAGAGAGAGAGAGAGAGAGAGAGAGAGAGAGAGAGAGAGAGAGAGAGAGAGAGAGAGATGAAATGAAATGATATATTAACGTCTTCAAAAGGCCAAAGTGACCTATGAGACAAAAGAGTTTGCAAATGGTGAATTTGGTACTATGTTTGTGTAAAAGACTTGAAATTGAAAAATTGAAACTGAACTGAGCTAAAGTGAAATGGAATGAAATGAAAGTTTGAGATGCTAGAATCAATATCCTGTCCTATGATATCCAGCATCGGTCTTTGGCAGAGCTCATCAATGTCCTCTTGAGTGAGTACTCTTATTGGGCATCTCCCATATCGTGCTAGAATTGTTGAGACCCTTTGGTGCAGCTTCCATCAATGTCTCGATGACCCTCGTCATCGTGGGCGTCTGGATTTTCCCAGCTCAGTGGCCCTGACAGTCAGTGTACCGCTAGTATAGGTGGACTCTGAAGTCTGCTGTGATGCCTGCTCATCTGAATGTCGCGCATGTAGTTTGAAAAAATCAGTGATCTTCCTATGTGAGACTTGAGTTTAATAGGCTCTCCATGTTTGCGCGGCTCTAATAAAAATAGCCCAAGGCATCTCTAATCTTGGTGTCTCAGAACTTTGGCTAGTGGTTCAAAACCCTCTCTGAATAGTAGTGGAAACGACCTCGTATCTCATAGTAGATTGGGCAGTGACAGATGTGATGTAACTCCGTCTTTGGCTCTATATGGCATAGCTGACAAATGTTGGCCTCTGTTGGTACTCTTCTAAATTTACCAATCTCAATCTCTAGTTGATGTGACGATGTGTGCATCTGTCCAATAGCACATTGTAATCCATGGGATAGATGAGTGTCCATGGAGGCGGGTCTGATCACAAATCCATCCTCTGTAAGCTCAAGGAGATTCTCTCTGTAGAAAGCCATCTTTGTGCCAAGTACCCACATAGGTTGTATCCATGTCCTAGTGTCTAATTGAATCAAGTCCTGTTTGATGAGTTGAGTGATCTCGGTCTGTGTGAGAGACTAGGAGGGTGCGTGTAAGGGGAGTAGTGTCACAAACGGGAGCGCACACGAATAATCAACAAGATGAAAATAAATAATCTTTCATCTAAAGAGAGTTGAGGGAGAAGTTTGACACAGTATTTGGGACCAAAAGATGGGCTAGTCTCCCCCCCTTAAAGAGAATCCTTTATTAGAGAGAATCTTTTTACAAGCACAAGAACCGGAACAAACACGTGACAACAATTCATATGGCAAATCCACAATAGATACCTGTTGCTCTTGTGCGGGAAAAGCGACTTCCGTGCTTTGTAGTCTCGCGATCTCTTGCGTTATCTGGCGGCAGAGTCTTCTCTTGCTGATGTTGGTAACTCCTTTTCAGTGAGGGCATGTGGTGCTTTTACAGCTTCTTGGCTACGACACGAATAGCTGCTCGCGGAGAGATCGCGGCCCTCCCTCCCGCCCCCCTTTTTTTTTGTTGCTCTACCTGAAATAGGGAGAGAGAATTTGTTGGTTGGTCTTGTTGCTTTATTTTCTAAGTGGCTGCCCACTTATTAAGTGGGTGGTCGGTATATTTTAAAATTGGTCTGAACCTGCCCAAAAACTCAATAAAACCTTATAAGTTTAAAACAATGCTTTTCACAACACTTTCCAGGCATCCCTGGATGCAACCGCATACACAAATGCAATGTAGACATAGATTCCTCGCGGAAAAGCGTCTGCTCTTCTCGGAAAATTTGTTAAAATATTCCGCTTTTTAAGAAAAGCTTCTCAGAACCCATCTTTATTCTTGTGCTTGCGTCTTTACGCGCATTCCTCTTTCGAGTTCGGGTTTCCTGCTAGACCAACGAGATATTCCCTTTTCGATGCTTTCGTCACCCCATCACCTGACGCATCAAGAATATTTGTTTCTCGGTCTCTCCCACTGAACTAACGGTAAAACCCCTTTGCGATGCTTAATGTCACCCATCATATGACGCATCAGAGTTTTCCGTTCTTGATGGCTTTTAATAATTCCAGTAGATCTATAGTTCCTAACCTTACGGTTCAAGTGCACATCTTTAAACATCCTAATTTCAATAAAAAGAAATTACTCGAGAAAAAAAGAAAATAGTCTATTTAGCAACAAGTAGTCTATCCATGTCAAAACCATGCAGCTTGAACCAAGCTGTCATCTGTGTATACCAACAAGAGGTGTCTCCCTGTGAGGCAAGCTGCTGAGAAGACTCCAAAGCTAGATAGGCATATCTGTCTTTGGGGAGATCCCAGATATTGTGCATGAAAGAAACGGATCTAGTGAGTGCCTTGATGACCAGTGGTGGAGCAACGAGCTTTGCACGAATAATCTCGTGTGGTATAGAGGGCTTGGCCCTAATCATCCGAGAAATCATAGATACTAGAGGTCTCTCCATGCACTTCCAGCCATCAGTATTGCTAGCTCGCGGTTGTGGCAGTCCACTAATGGCCCTCAAATCTGCACCCCATAAAGCATATCTGATGTGACCAAAGCATCGAAAAGCCATAGTTTTGTTTGAGGTTCTTGAAATTGAACTTGCGAACACATCCTCTTCATCTTCCCTAAAGCTGCATACACTCTCGTTAGCCTAGTCTCTGCCGCTCTCCTTAAAGAAAACACTGGGCCACTAAATACCACACCAAGGTAAGTGTATGCATCTGTATACTCCATCGTCTCCTGACCATACGCAAAGAAGGGTGTAGATCGCCTGACCCACTGTGGTGTGGTGTTGAACACCATAACCTTGGTCTTGCCAAGGTTCATCGATAAGCCGCTATCACTAGCAAATGTGTGCAATGTATTCAAATGTCGTTGCATTCCCTTTGGTGAATCTGAGATCAAGTTTCAACACAATATCATATGCATATAGTAGCAATGAGATCCAGGTCCTTGCTAATTGTGCTCCTCTGTCGCCTCTCCTCTCAATGTATTCTGAAACCTCATCCACATAAAACCTTACCTAGGCCTATCTCAATCTATTGAGCCCTTGCCTATAGCTTGTAGTTGTGCAACCCTCAACGTTGTGTCTCTCCTTACAACCGATCCTCCACTGTTTATCACTTCATGGCTTGATACTGTTTAGTCGCCTACTTCTTAGAAGGGTGTAGTCCTCACCTTGAAGCTTGTAATCTGGGCGCCTCAACCTTGCGTCTCTCCTATCAATCGGTCCTCCACCTTTATTACTTAATGGCCCAATATTCTTTAGTCGCCCACTTCTCAGTAGGGTGTTGAAACCGGCTTGTAGGGAGGTAGGCTTTAGCTTTCACCCGATCTTTAAACTGTTAAACTTTACTTGAACTTTACGACACAAAGGAACTTCATGAATAAACCTGTGATTGGAGTTTTAACATTTAAAATAAAAACACGGCTTGGCAGCTAGTCTGCTTCCACGCAGACATCGACACCTTGTAGGCCCCAAAGATTGGCGTCCCTTTTGACATTTCTTTTTTCTTATTACACTTGAGAAAAACTTGTAAACTTCTACAAGTTGTCCCACTTTTATTGGGCTGAAATTCCTACTATAACCCGATTTCGGTAGCATAACCACAATAGAAGTCTCCACAGACAAAATCCCAAGTAAACAGTGACTTTCCACGCATTGTAGAGCACTTTACAAAACTTGGTGAGAAATTACAGCACGCTGAAATCTGTGTTTTTGGCCTCCAATTTGCACCAAAACACCTATTCGGTGATTCCCTAGCTTCCTCGAAGCTCCTGGGACATGTAGTCATCCTGGCCAAAACCCTAAACGTGCAAAAAATCAGAGCAAGTTGTAATTCTCTATTTTGCGCTTTGATTCGCCTGTCGATCACTCTTGTGGGTAGCCCTCAAGCTCTTGCACTCGTAGGGTCACTTGCCCTTTGAATTAGATGAGATTCCTCGCGAGAAATCTCTCTAAATTGTCATGTACAAGCACTCAAGGCTTTCTTGAGGCTCCCTTGGTATTACTTTGCAGTTTAGGTACGAAACCCTAAACCTGCAAAAAACACAACATGCTGTAATTTTATGTTTCGAATCATTTAGAGTGGAGCAAACAGGTCTATGCATGTCTCAAAAGCACCCGTACGCAATGGGATAGTTCCCTTTTGAATCGGACGAGTTTTCACGCTAGAAAACTCTCAGTTTTCGCAATCCTTCACGATTGAACCATGCGTAGTTGTAGGGGATTAGCAATTAGCTAATCCGGTTCTTGTACAGAAGGCTCTTGCCTTGGCAAACGTGCATAAAACCCCAAATTTGTACATGGTTATCTGAGAAGCCCAACTAGAGGGGCATTACCATATGTGCAAAGGGGAGAGAGAGAGATGCGCGAGGGCAAATCATTGCGCTGCATGAGATAAGGGAGAAGGTAAGCTTCCCATTAAAGCAATGATCACCTTACCCACTACTCACACACACACTCATTGCTTTTGGAGAATGAGAGTTGACTTGCAGGTTGCTCTCCTACTGCCATGTGTCCAGTTTGCTCCTTTTGGTTAATTCTTAGTACCCACCAACTTATAAAGTCTTGTCGAGGGGCTTGAATAACTTTAATTGAGGCTTGATCGGCCCAACCATCTCATGGCTTTCTGGCCTTTGACTCTTGCGACTGAAACTCTTGACCAACGGCCGTTTTACACTTGCCACGCAATGTTCGGGCATTTGTGATTTTAACAAGAGGATCCCAAAAATGAAATAAAAATTAAGGGAAAGAAACCAACAAATATATATAGTGGTTGTCTCATGGCTTTCTGGTCTTTGACTCCTGCGGTTGAAACTCTCGACCAACGGCCGTTTCACACTTGCCACGCAATGTTCGGGCATTTGTGATTTTAACAAGAGGATCCCAAAAATGAAATAAAAATTAAGTGAAAGAAACCAACAAATATATATAGTGGTTGTCACAGTCTCGTGACATACCCCCCTCTTAAAATCGCAAATGTCCTCGATTGCATGCCATACATACATGCCATAGATGATTTAGTGTGGTAAGCACTCTTTTATCATCGCATGTATCTGCAAGAAAGACTGTCAAACATGTGTACAAATGACTTAATGAGACCTTCATACTGATGTACATATGAAGTGCTAGCTCTATCATCAGCCCTCTTTTGAGCATGTGTCAAGCCCTTTGACCTTTGCTCTACTGAAGTGATCTGAGTTGGAGAATTACATGGGTTGTAAATCAAAAGCTTCAAGGTAAAATTGCAAGACATTTGGTGACTCTATGAGTTCACTTTCTTCCTTCCACTTTGCATCCATAGGTGGTTAGCTTTTGAACTTCACTAAGTAACATCTTGCAACTTTTCTCTGAACTTCTCTCTCTTTTGTCTTGTCCTTAGAAGACTCGGTTGAGTCTTTAACCTTCTCTACATTTTCTGACCCTTGGGAAGGTTTAAGAGTCGCTTTTGTGAAGGATCTCTTTGTTGAATTTTTCTTTGATAGACCCCTCTTTCACGTTGCCTTGGAATCTGTTAGATTTACACCACTCTACTGCTTCACAGGTCTAGAGCATACATGTACGGCTAGTATGTCTCCGGGTTGGCCACCCATAGTCTAGGTTGTATTGGTCCGCCGGTCGCCCGAGTTTGGGACTGGCCACCCACTTTGTCCGGGCGTCCTCATATATTTCTATAAATCATTTTCTTGTTGGGTCGCGGGGATTTTTCTAGGCATTGCCCTACCTCCCCTTGGGCACCTATTTATGGGGCCAAGGGGGTACCCACTTCCACACTATCTGGTTGTTGTATTGGGTCTTTTGCTCATGGTAGTCATGGGGGGTTGATCGCCCCCTCTTCACCATATCTTACGTTATTGGTCTCTCTCTCTCTCTCTCTCTCTCTCTCTCTCTCTCTCTCTCTCTCTCTCTCTCTCTCTCTTACGCTTCCGTACACGCGTACTCTCTCATGGTATGAGCACCGAGCTCTTCATGGTCTTGGACCTGGCGCTCCACCATTGCTTGCATCGTTTCTCCCTCCCAAGATGATTTCAGCCAGCGATGCAGCCAGGCAAGCGAAGACACAAGGATTGTTTTTGTCGCGGAGATTCACCATCCACCTACGTTTTTTGCTGTTCAAGATGGCGATCACTTCATTTGCAGCAAGCGCTGGCCTCTACAAGCCTTTTCGTCGCGGAAAACCCCCTCCCTACCACTTGCGTTTTTCTGCCAGCACTTGCGTTGCCTTGGCATCTAGTGCCTTGCTTGTCTTGTTCCTCTCCATTCTACACAGATTTCAGTCAGCATACACCTGCTGTTTTCCATGTTTTCAGCCCACCCGGGGTTGTGACATTGATTACCCACCCTCCCCAGACCCTCTGCACCGCTCCAGACCTTGCCGGGAACGTACGAGCACGCTGAAAATCACTGGACAGCAGCGTTCTCATCACCTTGCAGTTGCGTTTTTGGGTGGACAGCAGCCTCTTGGCTTGTGTTTTTCATAGAGTATGAAGTTACCTCTTGCTAGGGCACCATCCAGTGGTGGTCCATGTGGTCTCTCAGTGACTGTTGCAATACACGGTATCTTCGACATCGGCTTGATCATCTACGAGCATATGATCCTTGGGAGATCCACTCATTCCAGCCATCATTGGGCGGTTGCACACTCCAGAGGGGTGGTGACTTGTGGTTTGCTTTAGACACACCTATGCACTCATCAAAGAAGTTCATGCTAGATATGGCCATGCTTGATGAGCGCGCGGCGGTGTGTGCAAGTGAAAGAGCACGCGAGAGTGTGCGGGGTGTGCACCTTGGAGAGGGGCGAGTGCTTGCAGTGTAGGAGGCGCTAGCAAAACGAAGAGCAGAGAGAGAGCGCTCGTTAGTTTTCAAGGGGATAAGTGAGCGAGTTGATAAAAAACTCACTATCCCTTTATTATTTGTATAAGGACCAATTTAATAAGTTAGTGGCCAAGTTTAATGTGAACTTTGCCAAAGGTTAGTAACCTTTAAAATATACATTAAAAGGGGGCCATTTGGGCCTTTAAGCCAACAACCTCCCACTTAAAGGCATAAATGGTGCCTTTAAGCTATGTGACTCCCACCATCTCTATGCATAGATGATGTTGTGCTTTGGGTAAGCACTTAGTGAGAGCATCGGTTGGATTTTGTGATGTATGGACCTTAACCTATGTAATAAGGCCATCCTCAAGCACTTCTCGTATGACGTGATACTGCACATCAATATGCTTTGTGCGTGCATGAAACATGGCGTTCTTTGCCAAACATATAGTACGCTGGCTATCACAACCAAGCATAGGTGCCTTGGCAGGCAAACCAAACTCACTGCATAGGCGTGCTAACCAAATAGCTTCTTTGGAAGCCTCAGTAGCTATTCAGCCTCTGTCGTAGACAATGCAACAATCTTTTGCAATCTAGAACACCATGAAACAACACCTCCCGCAAGAGTAAATACATAGCCACTTGTGGATTTCTGTGTATCCACATCACCAGCCATGTCAGAGTCCCAAAATCCCTTCAACTCCATTGGTCCTTTACCATAGCAGAGGCATTTATTTTTTCCCTTTCAAGTACCTCATAATGGACTTCACTGCATCCCAATGCAACCTGCCTAGATTAGCCATAAATTGGCTCACAACTCCCATTGCATGGGCCATAGTTGCCACGGAGTTTCGAAACGTTTCGTTTGAAACGAGTTTCAGAAGTTTCGAAACGGTTTCGTCCGAGAAAGAAACGCCAAAACAGAAGTTTCATGCAAACTAAAGAAATGTACGTAAGTTTAAGTGGTGTAAGCTGAGATCTTAAACATGAAAAAGAGGGAGAATAGGACTAACTTTCATCATTAGAAGCAAGACAGAAGCTACATTCATGACATTGAGGATCTCATGACATAAAAAAATCAATGTTGCACCCTGACGTGCGAAAACTTACGAGCCTTGACTTTACCTTTGAAACGTCCAAACTCATACAGAAACGTTTCTGAAACGTTTCGTAGGTTTCATGAGTGAAGAAACGCGTTTCTTGGCAACACTGGCATGGGCTATGTCAGGCCTAGTAGCAACCATAGCATACATAAGTGAACCACAAGCTGAAGCATAAGGCACACTTTGCATGTCATTGGCTTCTTCCTTTGACTTGGGACAATCATCCTTGGAGATTTTGACATATGGCTGTAATGGCACATCGAGAGGCTTTGCTTCAGCCATGTTAAATCTGTCCAGCACCTTTTCAATGTACTTTTCTTGCGACAAATACAATAGGTGCTTGTCTCCTTGCCGTGTAACACGCACTCCGAGTATATGTTCAGCTGTCCCAAGGTCTTTCATTGAAAACGCAGATTTCAGTTGCCCTTTAAGAGCATCAACAGTGCTTCTTTTCTTTGTAGCTAACAACATATCGTCTACATAGAGAACAAGAATGATAGGGTTGCCATCCTCATCACGTTTGGTATACAAACAATGGTCTGCGTGGCTTCTTTTGTAACCATGTTTAAGCATGAAGCGATCAAACTTCTTGTACCATTGTCTACATGATTGTTTCAGCCCATACAAGCTTCTATTAAGCATACATACCAAATGGTCCTTGCCAGGGATAACAAAACCCTCGGGTTGCTTCATGTAAAGCTCTTCTTCCACATCACCATGCAAGAAAGCGGTATGTACATCCATTTGGTCCATTTCAAATCAAGCATCGCAACGAGAGCAAAAAGGACACGTAAAGTTGTAAGCTTTACAACGAGACAAAAGATTTGTTGAAAATCAATTCCTTCTTTCTGTGCATATCCTTTTGCAACCAATCTTGCCTTGTACTTGGGTTTTTCATCCACAATCTTAATCTTGTATATCCATTTGTTAGGAAGAGCCTTTCTCCCTTTAGGCAATGGCACAAGATCCCAAGTATCATTTGCATACAAGGATTTCATTTCCTCTTGCATTGCAAGCTCCCACTTATTGCTTGACTCACATGTCTTTGCCTCTTTATACGTAAGAGGCTCTCCCTCATCTGTCAACATAATGTAATGCAAAGTGGGATCATATCTACTCACAGTCCGTCTTGGACGAGTAGACCGCCTCACCCAATGATCCACATTATCCGGTAATGGGTCTACATCAAGTGGCATAATAAAATCATCAACAATGGGCTGCTGTACATCATTTTCAGCACCATTTTCAGCATTGTTTCGTGGTTGCAAATGCTCTTCAAGAGCCTCAATTTGTTGTCCAACATCATCTGGCTCAAACACCACTGGATCATCTACATTTTCAGCCATATGTGGTGCATCCTGAGGGTCAAAAATAGGCCTAACAGGTGGTTGGTCATGTTGAAATTTGACCCTTTTATGGTCATGCTTTGAGGTTCAATTGTTTTGAAGCAGCCTTGTCTCATTAAAAACAACATCCCGGTTACATACAACCCTTTTGAGTTGAGGTAACCAAATCCTGTAATCCATTTCGCCTTCTTTACCATATCCCATGGAAAGGCCTTCAATGGATTTGGCATCTAGTTTACTCCTCAACTTAGGTCTAACATGCACAAAAGCCTCGCAACCAAAAATGCGTAAGTGATCATATGAAGCAGGCTTGCCAGACCAAACCTCTTCAGGGATGTCACCTTTCAAAGACATGTGAGGGGATTGATTGCATGTATGCACTGCAGTTTTCAAAGCTTCTCTCCAAAATCCATGAGAGAGATTAGTTGTGGGCAACATGCATCTCATCCTCTCACAAAGTGTCCTATTGAATCTTTCAGCCACACCATTAGAAGAGGGGTTGTATGGCACAATAAGCTCTCTCTTAATGCTCAAATTTTCACAAAATTTGTTGAATTCAGCACTTGTGTAACTCTCTCCCATTATCCATACGGAAGCATTTTAGCTTTCTACCTGTTTGGGTGGTCACAAATGCATGAAATCTCTTAAACGCGGCAAAGGCTTCATTCTTAGAGTTAAGCAAATAAACCCAAATTTTTTTAGAATGATCATCAACAAACGAGACAAAATAGCATGCACCTCTCATAGACTTAGTAGGCATTCTACACACATCAGAATGTACAAGATCAAGTACACAAGATTTACGAGAGACACCAGAGTAATAAGAACGCTTTACTTGCTTGCCATATTGACATTCATTACAAAAGTCAAGCTTTGTGCCTTTAGCATCAAGCTTGTTCAAAGTAAGTTTAGAAAAGCCCTTTTGGCTCATATGGCCAAGCCTCTTGTGTCACAACTCCATGTGAGAGTTAATTGCAACCAATGCAATAAACTTGCCCAACACGGCCTTTCCATGCATGCAGTAAAGTGTCCCTTTCTTTGTGCCCTTTACAATCAGCCTTAGCCTTTAGTCATTTTCCATGATCCTCTCTCAAACAAGATGCTGTAACCATGCATATCCATCTGACCAACAAAAAGCAGACTCTTCTTGATTCTCGGCACATATCTAACATCTTGCAAGACAAGCTCATTTGTGCCATCTATGGAGAGATGCACAGTGCCAATACCCTCGATGGAACATGCATGATTGTTTCCAAGGTATACATGGCCACGCTTGCTTGCATCAAAAGTAGAGAAACACTCCTTGATAGGAGTCACATGAAATGAAGCACCGGAATCAACAATCCAAGTCTTGGATAATGCATCATTGACAATCAACAAAGCATCAATAAGATCACTCTTGGTGATTTGCATGTCCTGAGGCATCAATGTCATAAGCATTATCATCTGACAAAGTGGCACATAAGATGTCCTCTACATCTGATAGCTCCTCAATCACAACACTAGAAGCCACATTGGCTTTCTCTTTGTCCTTTGAGCTATCCTGTGTATCTGCCTTGACTTCCTTCTTCTCTTTCTTTTTGTCTCCGCCATTCTTTTTCTGTTCTAACTCGGCACATAAGATGTCCTCTACATCTGATAGCTCCTCAATCACAACACTAGAAGCCACATTGGCTCTCTTTGTCCTTTGAGCTATCTTGTGCATCTGCCTTGACTTCCTTCTTCTCTTTCTTTTTGTCTCCGCCATTCTTTTTCCGTTCTAACTCGGCTTTATAGTACCTGCAATCGGGTTTCTTGTGACCTTTCCTGCCACACTAATAGCAAGTCACATCACCCTTGCCTTTGCTTGCATTTCTCTTTCTTTTTGTCTCCGCCATTCTTTTTCCGTTCTAACTCGGCTTTATAGTACTTGCAATCGGGTTTCTTGTGACCTTTCTTGCCACATTGATAGCAAGTCACATCACCCTTGCCTTAGCTTGCATTTCCCCTTTCCTTACTCTTACTCTTACTCCTTTGTGCATAAGCATTTTTTTTTTCTGTCCTGCCTCTAACCATGTTGGCAGAGTTGCCTCCCTCTCCACTTGCTTTCCTGTTGATTTCCTCATTCAAGATAGAACTCCTAACACCATCAAAGGTCAAATTGGGGTTATTGGACAATGAAACCACCAAAGTTTCCCATGACTCAGGTAAGGTCATAAGCAAGAAGATAGCTTTCAGTTTATCATCAAAAGGGGGCAAGCCTTAATCCTGTAACTGCGACAAAGTATCTGCGAACAACGGCAAGTGCTCTGCAGCGCTCTTGGACTCGCCTAGTTGCATGCCAACAAGCTTTCGCATCAAGTGCACCTGGTTGACAGGCGTTGTATTTTCATACATTCCCTTTAACTTCTCCCACATCAAAAGCAGTTGTGAGACCTTTCACATCAATGACGATCTCATTGGTCATGGCGATTTTAATGTATGTAACGGCCTTCTTGTTCATGCTAACCCATGCTTCATCCGTCATATTCTGTGGCTTTACCTGTTCAAGTGCCCCTTCGCAATCCTTAAGAAATAGGATTCCTTGAATCCTGTCTTTCCAAAGATCAAAACCTGTTCCATCGAACCTTCTAATCTTGAAGAGGTTCTTCACATCCGAAGAAGATGAGGCCATAGTTACACGAAATAAGAGGGATAATACGCTGAATTTTTGGACGAAATGCGCAAAAATTGGAGTATAGCCTCATAGAGATGTGCACTACAGCTCCAAATGGTCATAGGAGCAATTTGGGGCAAAATAGGTCGATTTGGGCACAAAAATCAATTTCTGAAATTTATGTGTAGGAAATTTCAACGAGCGAATTTGTGCTCGAAAACAACAAATTTAGTTGTCTTTAGCCTCACAGGACATATATACGACTAATACGTAGCCTTTAGAAGCATGTAAGAGCAAAAGCCTCAATTTGTAGCATCAAAATTGCATGAAATTGAGCCACAAATGGTCATACATTGCCAAAATTTGTCAAATGTGCGTGGATTGCATCAATTTGCACTTTCCCCAATGTAATCGCACCATAAAAACACTTGTAAAAACCTGCGTAAATCTGAAATTTGCTTAAAACACTTGTTTTAGGGCTTGTTTTTTGGCAATTTCAGTGTTTTTGGGTAGCGGGGACCTAGCAAAAGTATTCCCACACCTTAATACATCAATTGCAAAACTTGTATTTTGCTGTCATAACCTGTAATTTGCTGTTTTTGATCTATTGTCAGTCTGTTTTGGGTCAATTTGGGTTGTCAGGAGCTCTCTAGTGTCCGGGGACGAGTCCTTTGGCGACGAAATTGCAAAATCTCGTGTGAAAGTTGACCTTCTTGGTTGAAATTCAGCGTTTGCAGGTTTGGGGGCAAACCCTAATCGGGCTCTGATACCAATTGATGAGCGCACGGCGGTGTGTGTAAGTGAAAGAGCACGCGATAGTGTGCGGGGTGTGCACCTTGGAGGGGGGCGAGTCCTTGCAGTGTAGGAGGCGCTAGCAGAACGAAGAGAAGAGAAAGAGAGCGCTCGTTAGTTTTCAAGGGGATAAGTGAGTGAGTTGATAAAAAACTCACTATCCCTTTATTATTTGTATAAGGACCAATTTAATAAGTTAGTGGCCAAGTTCAATGTGAACTTGGCCAAAGGTTAGCAACCTTTAAAATATACATTAAAAGAGGGCCATTTGGGCCTTTAACCCAACAATGCTCATGGCATATGGGATTCCGACATTCCCAAAGAGGACACCACCATCTTGGGTGGACAGACACTTATCACTCGACCTCGATAGGTAAGATCACTTGCTTACATAGGAGCATCTACATGAACTCAGGGAGAGGATCTTGGATCTCTTCTCGGACAGGTTCATTGCTTAGATCTATAGATTGGAGGGGGACTTCAGTGCTTTGGACTCTCTTAGAGAGTTTACTTGCGAGATGCGAGAGATCAGGCATCTCGCGACTACAGCTTAGCCACCTGGCCACACTGGGTTGCAGGTTCATGCTTGGCTTTCGATCATTCTCATGACGACTCCTAGGCTTTTCCATTGTCTCCAGACGGTTTGACTACAAACACCACAGATTCTATTGGGCAGGACACTTGCAGGTCTATGGACACTTATTTCACGACAAGGAGTTGTTTTCACATTCAGTTCGGGAGCTTTACGTAGTATCTTCAGCCTATATCGGCAGAGTATAGCAGTTTGCTACATTGCTCATGACGACACTTTACCATGGAGATTTCTTGGCGGTAGAGACACCCTAGGCTGTTGCTGCTCTCGGGAGTTCGGCGGAGTATTGTCCTTCAGTGGACATCGCAACAGACATCGCAACAGACATCTTCATCATTTGTCTCACATCTTCGACTTCATAGAGTTTGTTCAGCATCCGATGCTAAGAGGGGGTGTTAGACTTACACCACTCTGCTGCTTCACAGATCTAAGGCAATACATGTACGGCTAGTATGTCTCCGGGCTGGCCACCCATAGTCTAGGTTGTACTTGGTCCGCCGGCCGCTCGAGTTTAAGGCCGGCTGCCCACTTTGTCTCGGCGCCTTCATATATTTCTATATATCATTTTCTTGTTGGGTCATGGGGGATTTTTCAAGGCATTGCCCTACCTCCCCTTGGGCATCTATTTATGGGGCCAAGGAGGTATCCACTTCCACACTGTCTGGTTGTTGTATTGTGTCTTTTGCTCATGGTAGTCATGGGGGGCTGATCGCCCCTCTTCACCATATCTTGTGTTTGTGGTCTATTGTCTCTCTCTCTCTCTCTCTCTCTCTCTCTCTCTCTCTCTCTCTCTCTCTCTCTCTCTCTCTCTCTCTCTCGATATGGGAACCGCACACAGATTGGCCATTGTGAATGGCCTACAAAGATTTTCGATCGTTGGAGGTTTTACTTGCTTTCCACACCGACATGGTGCCATCACAATGGATTATGTTATGGCCAGCCAGGTCTCATTCCATTCTTTCAGGATTTCATGGTGGGCACTAGGCCAATTGGAGTAGCATTTGATCATGCTATCGTGTCTTTCCCCTTGACCTTTCAACTCAGCACCTCTCCATTAGGAGAGGTCGCCACACACTCGGTATACCTTCATGAGGGAGACGGATTCTGTGTATATGGATGAGATATACAGGCAACTATGCACCCAAGAGCCGAGACGGCCACTAGATGAACTCACTCAGATACTAACAGAGACGCTCCATGATGCAACATTAGAGGCATATCCCCACAGCCAACTCACACGGAGGCGATTTGGGAGCATGTCCCAGAACAATTGGTATGGTGAAAAGTGCAGAGAGACGAGGATCAAATTACAGAGGGAAGTGCTCATGGGTATTACCACACATAGACAGTCACGGATTATCTTTCGCCGCCTAGTGCGATGAAAGAAAAGGGCCCATCTATCTCAGCTAGAGCGGGATCTATATCAGCTATTTATAAGTCAGGACTCAAGCGAAGCATGGAGGCTATTCCACGAGCATTCACCACCACCAACGGTCACCTCCACTGAGACATGCCCGGGGGCATGTTCTTTCTTTACTGCCAAGAGGTTAAGGAAAGCCATTGACAGGATGAAGACAAGGAGGGCACATGATCATGATGGTATGGTAGCAGAACACTTCATCCATGCCAGAGATATGCTTGCAGATCTCATGGCTATGATGTTTAATTGAGCCATGTATGAAGGCTTCCCGGAGACTTGGAATTGTCTACGATTGTGCCTATTTTCAAGTCGGGAGATCCCATGATTCTCGTGAATTATCGCACCATCATGGTTGGTCACACATTAGCTAGGTTGTATGCATCCGTTCTTGAGCAGGAGCTGAGTAGATGGGCAGAGCGAGAGGGCATAAGAGCACCAGGGCAAGCATGTTTCAGGAGAGGTTTCTCCACTCTTGACCAGATTCTAACACTCAGAGCTATTATTGAGGAGGGTAGACACCATGGCAAGAGGATCTATTGTAGCTTTGTGGATTTCTGCAAAGCTTTTGACACAGTGCCGAGAGCCAGACTTATACGCAGACTATAGGACATGGGTGTGCCTACAGAGTTGATATGGGGTATTCTGGCTCTATACAGGACATTGATGGGGCGGGTACGCACCATTGAGGGAATGTCTGACATGGTCCACTCCACTATTGGAGTAAAGCAGGGATGCCCCCTATCCCAAACTCTTTTTGGGATGTATGTGGATGAGTTTTTGGACTATGTAGAATGTCAGGGGGGCACAACTAGCAGGGACATGGATTCCGTTGTTACTATACGCTAATGATATTGTGCTGATTTTTGACTCTCTAGAAGGATGCATAGTCATTTGGATGCTCTGCATACATTTGCTCGTGAGAGTGGATTATTTGTCAATTTGGGGAAAACGAAGGTTATGGTGTTTTACACCACACCACAGTAAGTCAGGAGGTCGGCACCCACATTTATGTATGGCCAAGAGACTGGAGTACACAGATGCATATACTTACCTTGGAGTAGTCTTTGGTGGACCGGTGTTTTCATTAAGGAGAGCATCAGAGACCAGATTGGCAAGAGTATATATAGCTTTGGGCAGACTGGAGAGGATGTGCTCGCAAATTTTGTTTCAAGAACCACGAACAAAGCTTTGGCTTTTTGACACTTTGGTAACTCCAGCTATGCTCTATGGAGTTTAGGTATGGGGACCCTCACCACCATGGGAGATCTGGCAACACAAATGGATGGATGGAGATGTATGGAGAGTCAAGAGGCCTCTGGTCTCTATGATCGCTCGGATGATTCGGGCTAAGGTGTCAATACCACATGAGATTATCCAAGCCAAGCTAGCCCCTCCCCCCCCCCCCCCCACCCCATGGTGGAGGCATTGACGAGATCAATATCCTTTATGCACGGTCTATGGGATCTCCCCAAGAACAGATACGCTCGGCTTGCCCTTGAGTCATCTCGACAACTAGCTCTACAAGGCGATACAACATGTTGGTATGGACAGATGACAACATGGTTTCAGTCGCATGGTCTCAACATGGATAGATTACCTCCACTTCAATACTCCCTGGATGCACCCTCCTTGTCTCTCACACGGACAGAGATCACCAGACTCATACGTCAAGATCTGATTCAACTAAATACCAAGAGCACATGGATACAGCCGACACAAGAGTTGGGCACGAAGATGGCTTTGCTACACAGAGCATCTTCTCCAACTCACGGAGGACGGCTTTGTAACTAGGCTTGCATACATGGATAACACACTTATCTCATGGGATAAGATGCGCTATTGGACAGATACGCACATCCTCACATCAACTCCAAATCGAGACCGGCCGATTTCGAGGGGTGTCGGGAGGAGCCAGGATACGTCACCTATGTAACTTAGAGCCAGAGACAGAGCTGCACTACACATGTCACTGCCCGACATACTGTGAGATACGCGGCCGCTTCCATTGCTTGTTCAGAGAAGGGTTCGGGCCTTTTTCTAGAGTCATGAGATACAAGGATCAAAGGTGTCTCGGATTGTTCCTGCTAGAGTTGCGTAGACTTAGGGAGAGCTTGTTGAGGACATCTGGGGAAGACAGCCTCAGAGACGAGTCGTAGATTTCTTTACACTAGCTAGAGGAGAGCCAACGGAGCAGTCGTTACAAGAGATCTCAGAGCCTACTCATACCAGAGGTACACCGCTTGATCTAGCTACTGAGCTTGGCAGATCCAGACGTCCACGACCTGGGGGGGTCTCCCACTATCGACGAAGGCTGCAACAGAAGATACAGATCACTCTAGCTCGACATGCAAGATGCCCAACCAGAGTACTGTCCATGGAGGAGGTCGATGAGATCTGACAACGACCAATGAGAGATTTCATCTGAACCCACACAAAACTCCCCCCCCCCCCCCCCCCCCCCCCCCCCTTTCCTTTTTCCTTTCTCCTTAGTGCTCTAGTGTCTTAGTGATAGTTCTATGTAACTTTGTAATTTCCGTACTCAGACATGGTATCAGATTCACCAATTGTAACTTTTTGGTCTC
The DNA here is from genome assembly GCF_014529385.1 of Adiantum capillus-veneris. Classification (NCBI taxonomy): domain Eukaryota; kingdom Viridiplantae; phylum Streptophyta; class Polypodiopsida; order Polypodiales; family Pteridaceae; genus Adiantum; species Adiantum capillus-veneris. The sequence goes on along the minus strand of NC_140953.1, from coordinate 145,025,594 downwards.
ATAGGTCATTTTGGCCTCTTGAAGACGTTAATATAACATTTCATTTCATTTCATTTCTCTCTCTCCGCACACCCGCACTCTCACAAAATCCACTGTCTTCTCCCTTCAACAAGGCATGACCAGTGTTGTCAACTTCCATAAGCTGAGTAGTCATGGTAGTCAAGGAGGGCTGATCGTCCCCTCTTCACCATATCTTGCGTTTGTGATCTGCTCTCTCTCTCTCTCTCTCTCTCTCTCTCTCTCTCTCTCTCTCTCTCTCTCGCTTCCGCACATGCGCACTCTCCCAAAATCCACTATCTTCTCCCTTCAACAAGGCATGTCCAGTGTTGGCAACTTCCAGAAGTTGAATAAGGGTGGCCACTTTATGCAATAATTCTTGAGCTCTCTAGGCAGTCCACAACAATACTTTTCTATCTGCTCTGTCAATGGCACAAACCTGTAGGAAGTTACTGAGAGCAATGCTTTACAGAACTTTTGATTGTACTCAGCTAAGCTTATGCAAGAAGCCGCATTGAGTTGGTGCTAATGTCGCAAAATGATAACATGACACTGTTTGTCGTGGACAAACAACATGGATTCCCGCGATATGCATTGACATGCTGACGTGGCTGTCGTACGGCTTCTCCGCAAAAAGCGTTAACATGTTGACATGGTAGGTTGTACGGATTTGTGCCAATTGCATTGGTTGCTTATTGGTAGCTTTTGGGACAAATTGCTTTTGAGTTTATTGCTTTTTGGGGCATCCCTTGGAAGAATAAATACTTTTTTGATCATACAAGTAACCGTTTCAACAAGCCTGTGGACTCTGATAGACATTTCACCCCGTGTAAAACCAATTAGAGTGGGTCTCAAAGATTCCATTTTCATCTCAAACAACCTCAAAGATATTCCAAACAGACTCAAACAATTTCAATGCATATCAAACAAGTTCAGACAACTGCAATAGTATTCCCAAATAAAAAGTACATTAATTATTCACAAAGACACAATTCAGGTTATGTGGAAGGTTCTTTGGCTAGCCGAACTTGAAGATTGATGGGTTTTCTACGGTATTGTATGACTATGTGCCTTTGTTGTTATGCCAAGTTATGCTCAACAAAGCATCAAAATTTTCTAGCTTCAAGATGGGAAATGGGACTTGTTTGTGGTATCTTTGATTTCTCTGTGACTTGCCAAGAGACTAGAAGCTGTCAAACTGTTCTAGAAGTTAAAGGGCATTCTTTGTTGTCTCTAACGCTAGTGAAGGTGAAGAACTTGGCTGTAGATTCACCATCCCTAAAAGTCTTCGGTTGAGAGGAGGAGCCACTTATTGCGAGTGCTAACCATGGCCATTCAGGTCAGAAATGGTGGTGGTGGTGGAGGAAGCGACAGTGGTGGTGCCACTAGCAAAATTGGTCCAAGTTGAGGTCCTCCTACCATCTTCTAAAAAACATCGCCTAGAGGCAATGGTAGCAAAATCTTTCCTATTTTGTGTTGAAGGTCTCAAATTGCTGGAGAAATTTTATTATTAAGAAACTGTTGAAAGTGTTGTAAATGCAGTAAATTCCCTTGAGGATGCCTCGAATGGAAGTTCTGTAATTTGTTGATGAGAAATCTTGTGTGTTCTTCGGACTCCATAATTCCACTTCGCAACACTGCAAAAGCTTCAAGCTAGAAGATCTGAATATGCACGTTTAGGTTTAAGGATGCACTCTTACTTCTTGTTAATTTAGAAGCCTGGTTGATTCATTGAGGATGATTTTGTGAGGCGTGAAGTGCATGTGGGTATAGCAAATGGAGGGTGGCTACATTGTGGTTCTCACCCCTTTACCAGGAGAACCCAAAAAATGGGAAAAAGGGTTTATAACTACAAGTTTTGATAATTTTTGACTTTGCCATCCCCTCTGCTGTCCTCAGCACGGCCACCTTGTGACTCCATTGTCTGCTCGTTTGGCTGAGCGTCCCTTCCTGCCCCCCTATGTCCTTGACCCTGGGTTGGTATCCTCCTGGCCCCTATAGCTCCGTCTCCTCGTCCACTTGTTTCTATGACGGTCTCAGCTTTATCAAACAAGCTGCTTCTCTCTTGGAGCATATTCTTCATCTACTGGTTATTAGAAAGGTGGCCACCTCCTCTGGCCGTGTCCCCACACACACATTACACCCCAAAATACACAGTCCCTTTTTCACTTCTTGTGCATGCCTTTCGTGTGGCTTTCATAATCGATTGTATAGAGTCTCTCTTTAGTATTGCCACAATGGACACGAGGGTTTTTTTTAAGGTGCTGTGATGTGGGCCTCTAGTGATCAGATTGGAGACCGGCCACGGCCTTTGCCAAAAATCCCTGAGCTCAAAGAGGGCGTTGATTTGACAGAGAGAAAAGCACAACCGGCATGGGACTGGAAGGTAAAGGATTTTCTGCTTGCATTCAGCCTATTTGTATTTAATTTTTGCTAAAAAATTACTTTTGAAAGGAAGAGGAAGGAGTCTGGAGTTGGGTGAATCCTCCACCAGCCAGTAGAAAAACAGAGGAGAATGGCTCCGGATCCAGATCTGGAAGCCGGAAGTCATTAACGATTGGACAACGCTTGCTCAAAGGTACTATAGCTGGATCCCTTGTTTTGAACGAATGCATGATGGTTGGGAGGAGACTTTTGTTGGCCATTTACTTTGATTAAAACATGGTAAACTCGTAATAATGCTCAGAAGAAATGAACACTATGTGATCTTGTGACACCTTAATTAAGTTATATTCTTTGAAGGATTTAAAATAATCTGACCTTTTTTGCTGTGATTTAGCTTCAGTTTTTTTCTTTGCTATGTAAATCCATACTGCAAAACCTTTTATCAGATGCTTTCAAGTAAACATATAAATGTATCAATTTGAAGATGTGACTTCTTTACTTGCTTTGAATGATTTGTTATTCAGCATGACAAATTGTGCCTAATCAAAAGCTTTGGATCGAAGTCTTGAAAGTGTAATGGAGATGTTTTGTTTGCTGTTTTGATCAACGCGAGAATCGAAAGTGATTGTTATGATGCGTGACTCGGTTACTGCAATTTTTGTTGAGTTTTTTTTGGTGGGGTTATGTGTCATTGCCTTTTCCAAAACCTCTTTTGCTGGTTTTCTTTTCCTGATCTTGGCTTGATTTGAAGTGCATTTGGTAAAACCCTTGTCAACTTGATGAATTTGCCATATTACATAGTGAGATATATCACGTCTTAGAGCCTTGTTAGGCTTATCTGGCATGGTTTCTTGTGTTTCCTTGTTAGGCTGCCAGGACACTTGTACTCGCATTGACTTTTTTTTCCATTGATTTTTCCTGTGTCATCAAATGTAATAGAGAGAGTTTCTAGAAATTTTTCCTCCATTATATACATATACATATATACGTATATATATATAATGTGACAAGTACTAGAAAGTGAACAACTAAGCAATAAGAACGAGCCAGCTGGTAGAAAAATTGATTTGCTACGAGTACCATCGTATATATATGAGAGAGAGAGAGAGAGAGAGAGAGAGAGAGGACTTCTGTTTTCTGGTTACAGAATTTGGATGTGGTATATGTAAGAAGGTGCTGAAATTGCCCCTGTCTACTCCTTGTGGCCATAATTTTTGCAAGCTGTGTCTCGAGTCTGCCTTCTCTGGCCAGAAGGATGTCCGTGAGCGGGTGGGTGTTGGTGGCCGTTCTCTACGTGCTCAGAAAGTGGTGAAGCGTTGTCCTACATGTCAAGGAGACATCAGCGAGCTTCTGCAGAACCCACAGGTGGGATATCTTGGACTGTTCTTGACACATGCTTGAGGGAGGCTCGATGATGTTAGTGGGTATGGCGTACCTATGCATGATTGAGCTTGTGGTTATATTGTCTTGCAGTGACTACCATGAGTCTATACCTTGCACTCTCCTTTGAAAGTGAATTTTGGATTCATATATGTATGTAAGATGTCATAATGTGCATGTGAACAGGTAAATCGACAGATGGAGGATGTGATTCAGTCGCTGAAGCGGAGCTCCCAGGACGACTCGGATGAGGAAAGTGCTGAAGGTGGAGATGAGAAATATGAGAAGAGAGGGGGTCAGGCGGATGCAGCTGAAAAGGAAATGCCCAATCATACAGAAGATAACAATGGACCGTCTAAATTACCTCAAGGAGCCCATAGTGTTCTTGCCCAGAGTAGTAATGGAGTTCCCAAACTAAAACTAGACCCTCTCAAGGAAGAGCAATTTATGAAAATCTGTGAGAGATTTCCAGAGTATTCAGAGGACCTCCTGCGCAGTATGTTGGTAAGTAAATGTTTGAATGCATTGGTGGGCTATGATCTGGTGCTGCTCGCACCTCATGTGTTATGTTAGTGCAGGCGGATCAAGATGGAGACTTGGATGAGCTTGAAGGGATGCTAAGAACATTGCAGAAAGAAGAGAGAAAGAGGACCAGGAAAGAGCTGCAAGATGCAAAGAAGCGGGGTAATAAAAATGGAGGCGTGAGAGGGGAAGAGGAGGAAGAGGAGAACGATGGCGAGAAAGGCCGACCGAGGAAGAAGAGGAAGAAAGAAAAGGAGGAGGAGGAGGAGGGAGCCTAGGCATAGGCTCGTAAGGAATTCTTGCAGGAGCCCTTCCCCCCCAACCGAGTTTTGTTGTTTTGTTGCCTCCATCCCACATTTTTTTTCAATTCTTCAACGTCTTGAGCTCCAAATGTGGATTGTTTTTACATCTCCTCTGGTGTACAAGATCCTCAGCTCAAATTTTGGCTTTGGATAAAGCATGTAGGTCAGCGACTTGCAGTACTCCTTCCGTCAAGTCGTCACAAGGAGGAGAAGATTCTCTGTCGGTAGCTTGAGCTGCACTTTCCATGTTCTTATTTATGCCTTTTGTCATTCATCAAATTGCGAAAAAAACATTTATTTCTGATTTAAGTTCGACAAGGAAATTCTTGCAGGAATGCTTTCATTCATTAAATGTGCCTGGATTCTTTGTCATTGCCTCTCTCGGCATTGTTTGCATGTGTATTGCGTATATGTTTATGCGTGTGCGCTTATGTGTGCAGATGGGGTGCGGCCTCGTCACTATATGGCACGGCTCTGACCGGGGGGGGGGATCTAGGGCCCAAATTTAGGGGCGGCAAGCAGCTTTGATCTCGGTCGTCGGATCACGTAGTGAAGTGGGGGTGAACTCGGGGCAAAAATGGTGCCTTGAGTTCACTCCTAGTTCACCTGCCTTGCGAGGTGTGGGTCGAACCTGGGACATCTCGGTTGCCACACGAATGCCCTACCACCACGCTAGTGTGTGTCGTTGTCCATGTTGGCATGGCACATGATCATACTCTAGTTTAGGCGCCCCTAGTTCACCCTTAGTTCACCCCCAGTTCACCCACCTCAAGCTTACTTGCCCCTAGTTCATCGTTAGTTCACCCACCCTCAGTTCACCCCTAGTTCATTGTGTGATCTGATGGCAGAGATTAAAGTCGTCTCGTGCTCCCAAATTTGGGCCCTAGATCCCCTCTGACCTAGAACCGTGCCATATAGTGACGAGGGGGGCGCGGCGCTCTTGGGATAAGTTCGGACATCAATTGATGTGAGCACCAATGATTTTCGCCTGGGTGCACCTATGAATAGTGCTTATGCGGGACTAGCTTTTGGGGTGGGTGGGTGTGTGCTAACAAGATCATCAACGTACGTTAGCGTGCGGTAGGGCTTTCATGTGGCAACCAGGAGGTCTCAAGTTCAACATATGTCTCGTACGATCGGTAAATTTCGGGTGAACTCAAGGTGGTGAACTCGAGGCATCGTTTTTGCCCCATGTGTCCCTCGTCAACTTGCATCCTTGACTCTCTTTGGATCGACCTTGTGATATATAGTGACGAGGAAAGTAGGGTGCGTGCTTGTTGCAGATACAGATAGTAGGGGGCATCAATCACTATATTTGAAGATAATCACATTTGGCAAAGTTAATAATGCATTACAATGCATGTATGCTCCATTTGCGAGAGTCGATGATGACAAAGGGAAATATTATCATAGTACGTAGTAGGAACAATCCCAAGAAAAATTGCAACATACGTGTGTATGTGTGTGTGTGTGAGAGAGAGAGAGAGAGAGAGAGAGAGAGTCTTTAGAAGGGTTGTGTCGGAGTGGGCTGCATTGTGAGTGTGTGGGGGGATTGGAGAGGAACCTTTCCATCCTTGGTTAACTTGTTGGTTTGGAAAGCTCTTGCTATTGTTTTCGAATCCCTAAAAATGCAAGGTATTAACAGTAGTTTGGTACCAAAAAGAACGCTTATGTTACCATATACATGTGGTTGTGATGTGTGTGAACACACTTAGTACCATCGGGGCATTTTTTTTCTCGCTAGGAGGTATTTTGCTCGTGCTTTGTATATACGCCCATCACTCTAGGGCTATCTTATCTTTCATTGTGCACTAAACAATTCTACTCTATATTGAGTGCCTTGAGATTCCTTCGTCTTCTCCAAGTTGTGTGTTTCCTTGCAATCCTCTTTTCAACAAATGGTATTAGAGCAGGTTGCGTCCTCTCGGGCTTGGTCACCAGCATCACCGACACGCTTGCTCACTTTCTCCAATTTCAGTATGCTTTGGTGAGCGTCGGCAAGTCGATAACTACTTCGGGCTCATTTCAACCTCCGACTTCTCTCCAGGCAGTATTGCGTAGGTAATTTCGTCATTTTGTGAAGAATTTTTGTTAGTGCTATTTTTTGCATAACAGGTCCCTTACAATCTTCTACGAGTTGTGCTATATAGCATACATTGGTCTCGCTTTGTTTCTTCTCTTTTCAGACAATTTTCATATCAGGTGCAGGCACTTGCCATGGTTGACAATAACACACATGTGTTCAAGATGTTTGTTGTTGAGGATAAATTGGATAAGAACAATTACTCAAGGTGGCCTTACATTATGCAACATGTACTTATGTCAAAGGGCGTTTGGAATGTTGTGCAGGGCATTGATGTACGCTTCGATTCTAAGAATACAAGCGATGTTGAGGATGTTGTAGGTTTAGGTGGCAAGGTTGCTATTGCTAGAGCTGTTTTGCCTACAGGTGAGCAAGCTCGTTGGGATGTTAGAGATGCGTAAGTTCATGCATTGACTGCGTAATCTGTGAAGTATAATTCGCTTAGCTAAATGTACAAAATATGCTTGGGATATTTTGGCTGGTCTTTATACAAGTCGCAATGAGACTAAAATTGCATTGTTGTAGAAAGAGCTGAGAGTCGAAGATTATGCATGAGGAAGATGGAATCGACACTTTTCTTCTTGATATTAAGGATATCAATGTGCAACTTATTTATGCAGGCGAAGTCATTTCTAACAATTCCCTTGTATAGACTGTTCTTGATGCTTTGCCAGATTCTTATCAGACTTTTGCTAGTACTTGGAGACTTATGATCCAAGAAAATCCAGAATTTGTCAAGTTTGATACATTACGCACATTGCTGTTGGAAGAGTCACTAAAAAAAAAGGGCTAAGCAGCGTGCAGTTGAACATGTCTTTATTGTTGCTCAGAGGAAAAGTGGTAACAATAATGTAGCCACTTCTCCTGGTCCTTTTGCGAGTGGTAAATCACATGTTCCTAATTCTTCTATCGGTAGCACTTCGTATGGGAATTCTGGTGAAAAGGGCAAAAAGAAGACGTGTTGCCATTATTCTAAAGCTAATGATCACTTGATCAAGTAGTGTCCTAGGTTGAAGGCAAAAGAGGTTGGTTTCACTATAAGTACATCTATTGTAGAGTCTTTTATGAAAAGAGATTGTGATGGTGATGTAGAGATAGAATGGGCTTTTAGTGCAGAGTGCACTTATGGATGACAAGTGTATAATTCACGATCTTAGTTTTGGTAATGAAATTGTTGAATCTTGCATTTTATGCCATTGGCTGTATAAGATCGCTTTGTATGACAAGCGTTGGCAAAATTTTGCAAATGTAGTTGTGTATTCAAAGGTTGTTTCAGATGCAAAACTTTGGCATGCACGTTTTGGACATCTGAATTTTGTCAGTTTGCTGCGTTTGCAGAAATCAAATATCGTTGCTTCTTTGCCGCCTCTTGAAGCACTTGTGAAACATGTTTATGAAGGCTGTATTTTGGGCAAAATGCAGCGTTCAAAGTTTTCAAAGGTTGGTTTAGTTAGGGCTACATGTAAGTTGTAGCTTGTGCGTAGTGATGTTTGTGGGCCATGCAAACTCCGTCCTTGGGCAATTCCCTCTACTTCGTGACTTTCATTGACGATTCTTCCAGGCATGCATGGTGTATCCGCTTAAAGCCAAGTCCGAAGTGTTTATGTGCTTCAAACAATTTTTGTCTATGGCTGTAAATGTCTCTAAATGTACTCCGTTTACATCGAGGGGGGAGTATATGTCTCTTGGGTTTATGCATTTTTAGTTAGTCGTGGATAAAACACCAATGTACAATGCCGTATACACCTCAACAAAATGATGTTGCTGAAAGGAAGAACATGTCGTGTACAAGAAAATGACACGATGTATGGTCAAGAGTGAAGCTGTTCCACATTCATTTTGGCTTGAGGCATCATGTGTCCTACTTATGTACCCTACAAAAGCTTTGCAGTCTATGTCTCCATATGAAGCACACTTTTTTGGTCGTTTGGCTTATGCTTTGGTGCCACAAACGCAACGTAAAAAACTGGATGCTAAGGTTGTCAAATGCATTTTTGTTGGTTATAATACTAAAAGCAAAGGTTACAGGTTATACCATCCACAAACAAAGCGTGCAAGATTCTGTTCAACCTTTGTTGTCATGTACTAGAGACTGTAATGTAAGCTCACATGAAATTAATGTCAGTTTATTGCCTCTTTTCAGTGGTGGAAGTTCAAATGTAAATACAACCTATGGGGGTTTTTGAAAATGTTACAGATAAGCCAATTTTTAATGCAAATGTGCATGATGTACTTGATGAGGAAAGGAGCGAGAATGAGCAGGCTAGAGGTATGCCAAAATGGTTGGTGCATACTTTGCGTGACAGTAAATTGGATGCACCTTTGTCTAGTCGTACTCGTTCAGGTTCCCGCCATGCATTTTCTGCATCAAATTGTTATGCTTTGGCTGTTACTAACTTATGTGATATAGAGGAACCTCTGTCTTTTGATGAAGCACATAATTCAAAAAATTGGATGGTTGCCATGCAATCAGAATATGATGCACTTATATAAAATGAGACATGGAATTTATGTGATTTGCCTTCTAGAAAAGAGGCCATTGATACGAAGTGGATTTACAAAGTTGAAGCGTAACCCAGATGGTGAAATCGATCGCTATAAAGCTCGACTTGTTGCAAAAGGCTATGCACAATAGAAAGACATAGATTATGAAGAGGCTTTTGCTTCCACTTTTTGTATGACTATTGGCGTTTTATTGTTATTGCTTTCGTGAATGGTGACATATTTGAGGAAGTTTATGTAATGCAACCTCATAATTTTGTTAAGAAAGAACAAGAGGATAACGTGTGCAAATGTAAGAAAGCTTTGTATGGGTTTAAGCAATCTCCTCGTACTTAGTAGCTGTGTCAACGTAAAAAAAGCGAAAATCCGTACGGCAGGCCACGTCGGCACTGTCAGCGCTTTTCACGCCGCAAAATCCAAAACTTGCCACGTCAGCCTGTCGACGCTTGTCCGGGTCTGTTGTCACTCTGTGAGTGTCCAGGAACATGCCACATCACCCATTTGTGACATACCCCCCTCTTGAAAGCATTGTAATCGCCCTCAATTACACCTGCAAAACAGATAGAGGCCATAAACTGTCTTAGCAGACACTAATTGTTAGTACAGACGCACTAGGAACAACACATCTAGCACATGTACCAATTGACAATCACATCACAGGACATCACTTGACATCTCAGGAGATCACATGACAAATCAAATTCAAATATCATTCCAAATCTTAGAACCATGATTAATCGGCAACGTACTTAGCAATCGCATCTAGATCCAGTCGAGACCTCATAGATGTCCGATTAACTAATCCTTATTGCAATCATTTCTATAGAGAATTTATCAGATCGAAACGTTGCAGTCATTTCGTCTATCAGTTCCTGCACTCAAACAAGTCAAATGCAAATCAGTATCATATTATTGGGAATTCCAAATCTTAAAGTCATCACAAGAGAATACTGTCAGCTCACAGTATTCCTGAAACCCAATAGGAACATCAGTGACTCCTCTCTTGTGCAAGTCCGCTGCACCAAATTTTGCCCAAGCTGAAATCGGGGTTCTATCGGAGTAGACTATGCTAAACCAATTCAAGTCAAGACTTCTCGTCTCACTTTAGTTCCCTGGTAGCTTGTGTAGCATTGGCTTCTAAGCTACCTCTTAATTTGCTTAGACCTTCTAATTGCAAATTTAATTAAGGATAAAATAAAGCTTGATGAGTTGCCTTGTCAGAGCTCCAAAAGGTTGTTTTATCTGATTATTTTACTTCCAGGACCACTTTCCTCGAGGACAATTTCTTGCCTAACGAATATATCATGATCAGTAAACAAAAACATTACGACCTAGAGCCAAATGCAAGTTCTTCTACACACGGAAGGTCGAAGATTTAGGTGCATTAATTACTTGCTGGATGAAGAGATAAACTCATGAAGCAACAATTTCTTAAAAATATTATGAGTGCTGCTCTCACTGCCAAAAACACCCAAGGTCCTAGAATATCCAAGTCAATATTGAAAAGAATCTTTCAATCCTAGCTCATATAATGGCAATTTGCAGCTTCCAAAGCCTGCCAGATCTTTTGCAACAACATGCAAACAAGAGAAACCACGTAGGAGCAAAGTTACAATAGAGCGGTTTCTTCTACACGTCGATGTTGATAGTTGCTTGCAATGTCGGAGTCCTTCAATCATGAAAAAAAGCCATCGCATTGCTGGTGCATCATTGCATGTGTATTTGTACAATTGTTCACCATCGTCAAATAGCTCAACCGTCTCATCATCGTTCGCCCAAGAGGCACATAGTTGAACTTTCCCTGTTGTGAACCGAGCATGTGGTGCTTTCTTTGACGCCATGTGGTCAGGTGCATATCATTTTGGCAAATTTTTTTAAAAAAATAAACCTACCCGCATGACCCTACCCATCCCTGGTTTGATGCTCCAACTAGGGATGGGTAGGTCATGCACGGACTGGTTGCAGCATCAAACCAGGGACGGGTAGGGTCATGTGCGGATTGGTTGCAGCAGCAGAATAGGGATGGGTAGGGTCATGCGCGGACTGGTTGCAACAGCAGACTAGGGATGGGTAGGGTCATGCAGGTAGGTTTTTTTTATTTTTATTTTTTTGGGTCAAAATGATATGCACTAGACCAGGGAGGGGTAGGGTCAAGCGTGAAGGGGTAGGGTAAAGATTGCACAATGCAAGGCGACATACACAAGTTACTTGCAAAATGGTACTGTCCAAACAAATGGTGCTTGCCTTTTTCCTCAACATGCTTCTTCTCATCATGCTCTTGTTTTGCATACACTCTAGATTGAGAATGCTCAGGGTCTTTATTTGCCTAATGCTTTTCATACATAGCCATGTCACCTCCAAGCATGACACCAGTCTCAACAAGATGCTCCAAGTGGACGCGTCTCTTAATTTTGACATTGGTATCAATAGGCTTACTGCCCACGACAGTGGAGAAGGTACTGTGTATCTTTATGATGATCATAATGACTACTTCCTTATGCACACCATAGCCAACGACATCACTTACTCAGATCTACTTTTGCTCAATGCTAATTCACAACTTACTGCAGATTTGGACATGGAGTATTTTCCTGAAGTAGACAAAGGGTAGTTGGGTAATTCACACAGGATACCAAGTATTTGTAGTGGCGGCATCGATGAAGCTCTATAGCCAACTCAAGCTTTTGTAGCTGCACCTGCACACACTCGCTTATGACCACACACCAGTGTGTGCTCCTATTTGAAGCTTGAGAGATAGATAGAATTTACTATCATCCTCGGAGGTCAAATATAACATATGGGACCAAAGCTACATGTGATGTAGTATGGTATGTGTGTGTGTGTGTGTGCGTGTGAGAGAGAGAGAGAGAGAGAGAGAGAGAGAGAGAGAGAGAGAGAGAGAGAGAGAGAGAGAGAGAGAGAGAGAGACATAGATAGTTCTATTATTATCTTCGAAGGTCAAATATGCCCTATGGACCAAATGAACATCACATGGTGTGAGTGGAGGTCATAAGTGACTCTCGATGCTCAAAAATGGTTGAAATGAGCATCGCAATAGAGAGTTCACATCATGGTTGGGAGAGGAAAGTATGTAGGGAGAGCTCATGGCTGAATATATGGGGAAAAGAGGACCTAATTTGGTCAAAAGATGAGCACTTAAGTAGTGTGTGGTACTCACTCTCGCACTTGACAAGGGCATAAGGTGCAAAGTCGATGAGACTCCTCGCCAGTGCCCCAACGTCCTGTCTTGCAGCGTAGAGAATGGGAGCTAAGACAAATGGAGGCAATGGTGGGCTCAAGAATGTAGGGATGGGTTTTGGTTACCTTGTTCAGAGAAGAAGAGAGAGTAGTTCGGGGCAATGTGTGTGATGTAATGGCTGAAGCGAGAACCTCCAATATCTCCCAAGCCATGATACATTGGCGTTGTAAGAAGGCCTCATTAACTTGGGAGTCGATCGACGCATCCTTGACCAAGTGACATGCATCCCATCTTCCAAACCATTTCTTGATGTCAAGCATCCACCCCGAACTTAGTATTTTGCTATTGCATGTCTTTTGGACCTTTTGACTTGCTTCATATGTGATTCTAGGAAGTCGATACAAAGGGCTACGTTGTGTCTTAAGCATGTACTCCACAACCCTTTGCATGTCCAAGACCTCAATGGGAAGCGATCTGGACTCAAGAAGTAAGAGTATGTAGGGTGTTTGTGTCTTTACTTGGAGAAAGTGGGTGAGAAAATGCTTTTGGACATTCTCAAACTCTTTCCAGTAGACTTCCCGATGCTACCACCCCACACCTCCACTCCATAAAGAAGCACCGATGTCACAAATGTGTCAAAGAGGTACTTTTTGAGAGCCCGACACTTGATCTCTCCAGCATTGCACATGTTCTCAAATGCATAATAAGCGTTCTTTCCGGCTTCCAAGCGATACATTGCGCAATCCTTCCATTTATGATTGGATGGAACCTCAAGGCCAAGGTACTTGAATCTATCTACCACTTCAAGTTGCTCATTGTTGTATACAATGCATGGATTTTTGTCATTGACGGTCTTTACAAGCATAACCTTGGTTTTGGATCCATTCACGATCAGCCCGCTATGTAGGCAAAAGCGTTCTAAGACACTCATAAGCTTTTGTGCATCTTCTAAGGTATGTGCCAAGAGCACTATATCATCGGCATAAAGCAAAAGCATGATCATCGCATTTCCGATTTTAACCTCTTCTATGCCTTCGTGTTGCATAAAATCAAGAACCATGCATTCCAATTCATCAATGAGTAGCCCAAAGAGGGCTGGTGAAAGTGGGCATCTTTGTTTGACACCAATGGTGCTTGCAAATTTTATTGAAATTCCATCTCCCATACGTAGTTGATATATCACTTTTTGGTAGATGCGAAAGACTGCATGCATAAATCCTCTCAGCTCTTAAAGGCTTTGCATACGTCTCCAAAGATTTTCTCGTGGTACCATGTGAAAAGCTTTCTTGAAATCCACAAAGCAACAATATAACTTTTTCCTTTCAATCGAGACGCTTCCATAAGAACTCGAAGAGTGACAAGGTGATCAATAGTGCTATGATGCTTTTGAAAATCTGCTTGGCCAAGTGCACGTTTGCCGTTCTTTTCAGCCCATTCACTTATCTTCATCTCCATGATACATCCAAATAACTTTGCCATCAAACAACCAACCATTATAGTGCGATAGTTGTTCACATTGTTTACACTCCTCCTTTGTGCAAAGGTTTGATCCAATTTGCACTCCAATCATGAGACATGCCATGCTGAAGTGCAAGGTTAAATATATCACGTATCCAATATCGTGTTTTCTTGCTTGTCCATTTAATCATTTGAGTCTTGACACCTTGAAGGTCCCCTGCCTTGCAAGTAGAAAGTTTCTCAAGCGCGTGGCATACATCTTTAGTGGTAAAGAAGGGAGGCATAAACAGAAGGGAGCTACAACACTCCATCTTATCAACATTCGGTTTCTCATAGAGGTTCGTACAATGCGTATACATATTCTCAAGAGTCAAGTCACCAAAGCTCTCAACATGCTTGCCTTTTAGATTTTGCCAAAACTTGCCACGTGCATGTGCGTTCTCTTGCGCTAAAAGAAGTTGTTTTCTGACTTTCCACCTTCTCCTCATTTTTTGAAAAAGTGCATTGTATGTGTGTGAACGTTCCAAGTAAACTTCCTGTCTTTGCTTGCATCCAACCTTAGCAAGTGTTTTCGGGCTTGACTACATTCCATGTCAAACCATTTCTTCTTGGTGCTACACTTCTTAGACCTTTTGCAAGACATGTGTTTCACCGAAAAGCATTCCTTCACACACGAGAAAATTACTTCTTTGAAAAGTTTCCACTTAAATTCTAATGTTGGGCTCTCTTGATGCTCTATCATGCTTAACATTTGGTCCACCATATCAGCATATATAAGTGCTTGTTTGAAGTCTAGATGTAGGTTTAAATGATTGACATCATGATTGGAGGCTACATGCTCGGGTCTTTTACCACACTTGAGGTCAGTACATAACATCCTATGATCTGATTCCGGGTTCCATTCACCAAGTGTAAAGCTTTGTATGCATTCTAGAGTGGCTTCTAGAAACAACATATAGTCAATCACGCTATCACCATTGTGCTTTCTACTTGTAAAGTCATTGGTGCCTTTCCATAGAGATACACCATTTGTAATGTGTATTTCGGTACTATTGCACATATGTAGGAGTGACTTTCCATAGTGATCCAGTTCTTTTGCATCATTAGAACTTCGATTATACATGTATGAGTCATCCATTCTTCTTGAGACATGTGGCATGTCGACTTGTTGTGTGTCGTGTTGTAACGTATTTGTGCGAGCATTCATGTCTCCAAAGACAATGCCTTCACCCTGGTCCTTGTAATGAGAATGTCTTCCTCAGTGTTAAACAAAGAGCTGATCGCTATCCATTTCCAAGCGAGCATAAAAGTTAGAGTCATAGTGAGGAATGTAGCAACCAGCCACAAACATGACTTGACCATTTGGTGGACTGATTTTCAACCATAAGATTTTCAGCCATAAGTAGCATTTATGCTTATTTTCTTTGACAATGGAAACATTTTTCAAACCCTTTTTGGTCATACATGCTATGCCTTCTTGGCCTCTACGTTACTTTGTATTTTTGGCCCACATCAAAGAATGCACATCGTATTTGTCAAATCCAAGAATTCGTTGCGCATCACCCATGTTTTGATAAGAAGTATCACATTGGAGTCATTGGTAAGCTCATCAATGCCAATTCCCACATTCCATGGATACCCGTTACAATTCCAAAAGCTTATTTGCAAGCGTGAGTTGGCCTCATAGATCATGTGCCCTATTTGTTGGGTGGACTTGCATCCTCCTCAAGTGACTTTTCTTCTTGAGATGACACCTTAACCTTCTTACTTCTTTCCTCATATGCTTTGCGATGTACATTTTGTTGCATAAGAGTGCGATCCTCATATACATTACAACCCGTTCATTTGAGGTACATCTAACTATTGTCTAGGATGATCTTTCTCTTTACCTCATCAGCCATGGTACATACAATAGGTCTTTCTCCCGAGTGAGGGACTCCTTGTTTTCCAACTCGATGTGCACCATAAGCCATGATTCCAGACATGCCAAAGTATGTAGCAAAAACTCTTCAATAGCAAACGCAAGAGATTGGGGTGTTTCCATGCTTTCCTCCTTGATTCCACGAATGACGATGTTCTTTGAGCGTTTTTGCCGTTCTTGCAATTCTTGAGTGTCCACATTCTCTTCATTCTTTGCTTGGAGAACGGCTTGCGTGATAGGAGATGTAGAAACCACATTATCCTTACATATATCAGCCCATGATTTGGATGCATTTCTCATCTCACATACATCATGTCGTATTGTATCTATCGTTTCCTCTTTCAATACATGATCACTCTCAACTTTGCTCAAGCGCTCTTTCAATACATTCATGTCAACAAGAGAGCGCTTACATTCTTGAACTTCATTCTCAAGATGCATCAAGCGTGTTTTTTGCATTTCAAGAACCTTCTTGAGGTGCATATTCTCCACAATGAGAACTCTTAAAGTGCCATTCTCCATTGCAAGTGCGCGCAACTCTTCACCTTGCTTGTTGACGGTTTCTTGTAATGAGACCAAGTAAGCCATGATCATTGCTTCTGTTGTTGTAGACGATGTGGCTCGATTAGCATCCGAATTCCTTGGAGATTTTGCATCATTCTCCATGGCGAGTGTGGAATTTCCACCCTTGCGAGTTTTGTCTGATATTGCCTTCAAGTCGGCAACAAAAATGCAAAGTTTTGACAGTTTTTTCAATTCTGAGATGCTGTTACAGCAAAGCCTTCCATTGCTCAAAAAAATTATGTCTTTACATCAATGTATAGAGGGCTTCGTGCTCTTCGATTGAAGCTATAAATCACCTAAATCGGAGTTCAAATGAGCGAGTTATGATCAAAAGAGTGGACTGTTGTCTACTAGGTCAAAAAACGGCACACACACACACACACACACACACACACACACACACACACACACACAGAGAGAGAGAGAGAGAGAGAGAGAGAGTACCAACCGGTGAGATTAGAGAGATAAGAGGCTTCTCACATTATACGTCTTTGCTAATGAAGCATGACAAAAAGAATTGTGCTCAATTATGATCGCACATCGACGTGCGCTTCTATTGGAAGCTTGAGAGAGAGAGAGAGAGAGAGAGAGAGAGAGAGAGAGAGAGAGAGAGAGAGAGAGAGAGAGAGAGAGAGAGAGAGAGAGAGAGTGTGTGTGTGTGTGTGTGTGTGAGAGAGAGAGAGAGAGAGAGAGAGAGAGAGAGAGAGAGAGAGAGAGAATTATGAGTGTGTGGGCTAGCCGATGAGATTAGGGAGATTGGCGTTATGAATGCAACAACTTGTCTTCTTTGTTGATGATTTTGTTGATAAGTAGAGTGACAATAGTGTTTTTGGTTTTGAAAAATTTCAGAGCTCCGAAATAGCTAGCAATTAGTAATCACACTGAACATTTGCATTGTCGTTAGGTAAAGTGAGTTGAAGATAGAGGCTATGGAAGGAAGGACAAGCTTCATTTCCTTTCATAATGATATTGTAGATATAGATTATTCAATATTTAGAGGTGTTTTGAAATTAATTAGTTCTTCATGATTACAAGGCCAATAGCTCAAACAAAGTCATGTAGTTGTATTGTATGATTAAGCTTATTTTATTGTGACAAAGGCACATCCTAATCTCAAATTTTTCGATGCTATAATAATGCAGCTTCATCTTTGGTATTTCCTCATAAGAATTAAGATAATATGCTATTATTTTGTTATCACGGCTTGCTCATAGCTAGACTTTCCCTCATGCTTGGCTTTTAACATAGAATGAGTGTGTTGATTACAATGAGTGTATTGATTACATGATAAATGTGTAAAATATGATTGTCATTAGTGATTGTGCAATGATTGAAGAGGTTTTTGTTTTTTTTCTTTTGAAAACTTGGGTGTAGTCTTGGAATCTAGAGCCTCTCAAAGAAAAGGAAGAGGATATGGGGCTCACGATCCTCTATGCAATGATCAAGTGAGCTCTATGTCGATCATAGAGGACTTTGATGACAATGATCTCCATGATGATGAGAGCGAGACCACAAACATTGGCTTGGGGTCATTGAATGAAGTAGATGCTCACACAATTGGGCAAGAGGAAAACTTGAAATTGGCTCTAATTTTGGTTCCCTGGGATTAGTCATCAAAGAATGTCTAAAAGGACTTGCTCGATTATTTTGTTGGTCGAGAATACTTGCTTGCCAATTTGTACAACCCCAAGCCACATAACTGTCATAATTTAATCTCTGCATAGGATTTCTTGCTCTTTTTGGCCTACGTGGTCCAGGATCACTTCCAAGTGCCCTATTCCCTACTTGCATTCTTCTTGTACCTGGAGTCTTCACAGAGGGTATGCCAAACTCCTCATCCAAACTCCGCTACCACTGCTATCGCCATCATCATAACCAACACTCAAATTTGGCAGCTTAGGGACATCATCACCTTTTTCCTTTCCTTTCCTTGACACATTTGAAGAGTTCACATGACTCACTCTTTCACGTAACCTGTCACTCCATGATTCTCACCATGGCTTGCACTAGAGGACCCTTGCAACCCACTCAAAACTTTTGACTATGCACGTGTATCTTCTACGCCACATTCTCTCTTACATCATCCCACAAATCATCCTTTACATCAGCATACCAAACTTGCCATTTCATAAAAAACGACATCCTTGCTCACCCTCACTTTACCCATGACAGGATTGTAACACTTGTACCCTTTCTACTCAAGGGAATAGCCAATAAACACACATTTTTCTACTTTTGGATCAAGCTTACTTCTTAGCATCCGGCACATGCACATAAGCAATACATTCGAACACTTTAAAATTTTATTTTCACCATTGAACTTTTCTTCAGGTGTCATATCATGTCGTGCAATAGTAGGGGTCCTTTTCATAATGTAGACATCTGTAGCAATAGCCTTGGCCCAATAACAATGAGGCATGTTCTTCCCATTCATCAATGATCTAGCCACTTCTGCAATGTGACTGTTCTTTTGCTTAATAACACCATTTTTCTGATGAGTATACCTGCATGAAGACTGCCTCTAAAATTCATGTTTTTTTAGAAAACCATTGAATTCATTGGAGAAGTATTCTTCCCCTCCATCTGACCTCAGGAACTTTTCATATTTCCAATCTGATTTTCAACCATAACTTTGAAATTTTGAAAATGCATAAACACCTCACTTTTCTACTTCATGAAGTAGACCCATACCTTCCTCGTATGGTCATCAATGAAACTCACATAGTATCTATATCCACCCATAGATGTAGTCTTTGCCTGACCACATACATCTGTATGCACTAAATCCAATGCATTCTTGCTTACATTCTTATCATGAGGAAAGGATGCTTTTGCGTGCTTTTCAAATTGATAAGCTTCACATACTTTATGCATTTCAACAACTCAAAACATAGGTAAACCTATAACCATCTCTTTAGGCTGCATCATTTTTAGCCTCTGCAAGTTTACATGACCAATATGTTTGTGCCAAATCTCTATATATGGAACAACACTTGCACCTCGTGAAAACATGGCAGCATTCACCTCGAGCACATTTACATCCAAAGTAAACATTCTTTCCTCTTTCTTTCCTTGTGCAACCAGTCTTCCATCCTTCATATGCTCTTTGACAAAGAGACGACCGGAGTTCAACTTGACCTATAAACCCTTCTCAAGCATTTTCCCAATAGAAACTAGGTTCTTTGTAATGTTGGGTACATGTAGTACATCAGCCAGGTACTTCACTTTACCATCTGTCATAAATAATGGCACATTTCCTGTATGCATAATAGGATGTACAGTATCATCCCCAATTTCTACATAATCAGGACTTTGTAAAGTCTGCATTTCCTTAAACCATTCACCATGGATGGTCACGTGATTTGATGCACCAGAATCCACATACCAGACATTATCACTTGATTTTCCCACATTTGCAGACATAGTATTCAACATGTGCTGCATCACAAAAAGCCTCTTGGGCTCATTTGCATTCCTATTAGTGGTTGCATAATTGTTTTGCTACCTCCTATCTGGACAGTCACGTTCGAAGTGACCATGTCTTCCACAACCCCGACATACTACATTTTCGTGTTGACCTGCATTATTGTGCTCTGCATTTCCACGACCTCTTGGACTCCCCCTGCCTTGAAAGTTTCCTCGACCACCACCTATGTTTTGACCATAATTGTTGTTCTACTATTGTGCTTGGTGGTTGCCTCTTCCTTGGCCTCGTCCATGACCTATACCACGTTCTCTTCCTCTTACTCTATTGTTGAAAAGGACCTGTTCAGAATTGTTTCCACCCTGTGTAGAGGAGTCTTCCTCAAGTTCCTTCTCTTTCACAATCAATAAGGATACCAAATCTGTAAACGAGGGAATGTTCTCTCGAAGATGGATGCCAGTTTTGAATTCTTTGTACTCAGGACCATAACCTCGCAGACAGAGTTCTACTTTATCATCATCATTGACTGTAACACCAATCAATGCAAGTGACTCACATATGTTCTTATCTTCATTGAATATTCATTGATGGATAGAGTTTTCTTCTGCATAGTATTCAACGCAATCTTCAATTGCAGCTTCCTTGTCTTTGTGTTGGTCACATCCAATGATAGCAAAGTGTCCCAAGCCTCCTTAGGAGATTGAGCATTCTATATATGCCCAATCATAATTCTTTTTGATCATCAACGAATCTTTAGTTTTTCCATTTGAGCTTCTTTGCTATTTATTATTAAGTTTGACCTATTTATTGAAAAAATAAAAGAAAATAACAAAATGCGTTAAAAAAGCAAAATAAAAATCCAATAATTAAGAAACTCAATCCATTGAAAAACGTAAATTTATTGTTTTTTGTCGGATTTCTGCATTTTTTTAAATCCCAATATCAAGAAAAATGATAAAAATTAACCAAAAAAGACTATTTTTTGATGAGTTTTTGATAGTATATACACTGTTTACACTCATCAAGGAGATATTATCAGTTAAATTTCCCTGTTGATGATTTATAAGGGTATTATTAGGTAATTTTGCAAAAAATCACACGTTAACATCAAACTTTTCCCTCTCTCTTCAAACATTGCCCTTAATTACGTAGTGCCCTTCCACCCCTCCTAGATGGCGTACTTCGGGACGACTGTGTTCATGGGTTGAACAAACGTGTCTATGCATAGCCTTGGTTGGCTCTACCATGCTTTGAAGATCAATGCAATTCAAACCATTATGTTGTGCATGAGTTGGGTCTTGAGTAATTAACTCAAGGGTTTCTGATGTCGAGGCTTTCTGATGCTGTCTTCCAAAGAGAAAATCTTGTAGCTTGTGTGCTCTCTGCTTGATTGCACCATCATGATGCTTTAGCACGCTAATTGCCTGAGCTGTTGGTATCAATAATGGTTGTTGTCGAGCTTTTTTTTGCCAATGATATTTTGGTTTGCTTGGTGCAAAATGGTGTGGTTGAGTCATTTGAGACTTAACTCTCCATTGCTTGATTGGTTTTACGGTTTGCGAAGAAAATAAGTGCTCCTTTTTCTTCCAAATCCATTTTGTGTTACGTTCCTTGCTCGGAGATGCTCCTCTTTGTGTTTTGAACCTTGGAACCATCTTCGGTAATGTCGATGATGTTTTGGGTACCTAGATTTGAATCGGCTTGTCCTTAAGCTGTGCTTTTGGTACACCAAATTTGCATGACTCCTTGCATACTACTTGTAGCATTTGTTTATCGATATGATGGAGGAGATTGATTTCTTTGTTTTTTACTCTACTGGTTACTCCCTTTCCACTCCTCCTTGCTTGGTGCAATTGGAACAATGAGTTGTCCACCTTTAGGTGATAGCTTGAGCTGATTGGTATCCCAATCTGGTACTACCTTGTACGTCCGCATCCATGAGATTCCAAGAATCAGTGTCTCATTCATTTGTTCATCTGGTAAGAATACAAACTGATGAGGACATGAACATCCGTGTACTATCACATTTAAGTTGACTACTCTCAATGTCGGTGTTGGGTTCTTGTTGCATCCTTTGATAGTCGCTATTCCTGTTGTCAAAGACTGACTTGTTGCTTTCTTGTACGTGGAATAAATGACTGCATTTACTCGAGCTCCTGTGTCGACCAATGCATTCGTGTTATGATTGTTCAGCTATACCTTGATGTGAAGGTCCATCCCGTCTAACCATTCATCATCTGTTGACAATGCATCTTTCTGCAATTTCCATTGTCGGTCATCTATTTCCAGAGTGTTGAGAGAATAGGTATTTGTTGATTCTTGAGAGCAACTTTTCTTTTGAGTACTCGAAGCCGAGCTTCTTCTTGGGCTTCATCAATAACGTGCTGTCATTTTATCTTCCGTTGCTTAGCTGCATGCATCCTTTCTAGCAATTCATTGGTTAGTGGCAAATTGTACTTATTTAAACGACATCCACTAATCCACTTAGCCATTGGTTCACCATCTAGGGTGGATAACTTAACTGCTTCACTTGGAGATACATCTTCAATGATAAACGGTCCTTTTTCTTAAACTTGGGAATGTGTTGCTTAAGGGAATAGACTAAAACTAAGTCCCCTTTTTTGAAGAGTTTTGTAATTAGATGGGAATCAAAAAATTGTTTTTGTTTTTGCTTTTGTGCATAGATTCGAGCTACAGCAGTTAGCCTTTGCTCATCTAGCTTCTCTAAATCTTCAAGTCTCTCTAACAATTCATGTCGAGTCCACTCAAGATCCTTAGCTACCCTTAGTGTCGGTAATATAAACTCTATTGGCAGTATGGCATCAAGACCATAAACAAGGTTAAAGGGTGTAGCATTTAAAGCTGTTTTGAATGAAAATCGATAAGCCCATAGAGCTGCATGGAGATTCATTTCCCAATTTGTCCTTCCTGAACTAACCACTTTAGTCAATACTGAGCTAAGAATTTTATTCATATGCTTAGCTTGTCTGCTTGCTTGTGGGTGATAGGGAGCTGATTTGTTATGGATGACCATAAATTCATTAAGGAGATACTCGATTACCTCATTGAGGAAATGAGCTCCCCTATCATTGGCAATTTCTATTGGCAGTCCATATCTTGTGAACACATACTCATATAAGAATGCAACAGTGGTTCTGGCATCATTCTTTTGAGTTGCTTTAGCCTCGACCCACTTGGTCAAATAATCCGTAGCTACAATGATATATTGAGCTTGAGTCCTATAAGCATGTGGCTGTATTGACCCAACAAAATCTATACCCCATTTTGCGAAAGCTCTAGCCCCCATCATTGGTCTTAAGGGCATGCTATCTACACGTGTTGGAATTTTTGCTCGTTGACAAGCATCACACCTTCGAACATATTCTTTGGCATCTACAAAAAGTGTTGGTCACCATATGCCTGCCATTAAGATTTCTCTTGCAGTGGTCTCACTAGAAAAAGTGACCTCCAGCTAATCCAGCATGTGCTTGCTCTATAGTTGAAATATATTCGTCTTCATTTGCACAAATCCGTAGATGTTGATCTTTACCTCTTCGATACAATTGATTTCCAATAAGAGCATAATCTCTTGATTCAGTTTCAATTGCTCTTTGACGCTGTTTACTCATATCCTCAGGAAATGTTCGGCTTGATAAGTAAGTAACTAGATAGTTACTCCGCTTAGGAACATGCGACATTTGGAACAATGTTACATAAGGTATGGGTGTTTGTTTTTGACATTGAGGATAATTTTTCACAAAAGAATGAACATCACTCCTCATAGTTGGCCAAAATACTCCAAGTCTCAAGATCCATTGCATAGTTTGATCTTCTGCAAAGTAAAGTCCTACTATGGTAATATGTGCTTGACTTAAGTATTGGGTTTTCTCTTCAAGATTGATGCATAAGATCAATATTCCATCCCGATTTCTTTTGTACAACCTTCCAACTAGCAATTGATACATAGCCGATTGCTCAATTAATCTGATTGTAATAGGAAGTGGTATTTGCAAATCAATGATACCATGTTTTCTGACCATCTAGGTATCATTTCCACAAAGAACAGATATGCATCTGGTAGATCATCGTCTACTCCTTTAGGTGGTTCTCCTGAAACAATCCTTGACAAATGATCTGCTCTTTGATGTGTAGTGCCCTTTTTTACAACTATAGTGAAATGAAATTCCAGAAGAATGATGAACCTTCTCACTATTCTGTCTGTGCTGCATGGCTTGTCGACCAAGTACAATAAGGCTTGGTGGTCCACAAAGAACACAAATTTGTTGGCTAATAGGTAATGTCTATACTTTTTAACGATATAAATCATTCATAGTCCTTCCCTCTCGGTGGTGGTATAATTCTTTTCTGCCATATTCAACTGTCGGCTAGCATAAGAAATAGGAAAATCAATTTTCCCGTCTCTTGGTTGAGCTAGTATACACCTAATGGCAAAATTTGAAGCATCTACATGTATGTGGAATATCTTATTCCAATCTGGTGCTTTCAATATTGGACCTTTCATGAAGGATTCTTCACACGCTTCAGTCTATTCAAAGTGTGTAATCAAGCTATACATGGGTTTTGCAATTATAGCGTACATGTAAATGAACCATCTGTGATATCCACAATGCTCCATGAAGGCTTGAACCCCCTTGACTGTTGTCGGTCTAGGCAAATCAACAATAACATGAATTTTGTCCATATGAGTAGCTATGCCATTTTTAGACACTATACGTCCAAGAAATTTTCCTCTTCTACCCATGAATGAGCACTTCTGAGGAGTTAAGCAAATCCTATGAAATCTACATTTTTTGAATACCTTTTTGAGGTGTTCAAAATGATCAGCTCGGATTGATGAATGTACACATAGATCATCCATATATACTTCCAAGAATTTCCTAAGATATTCCTTAAAAGCATGTCTCATTAATCTTTGAAAGGTGGCAGGGGCATTAGTTAACCCAAAAGGCATAACCCGATAGGCAAAAATACTCCATTTTGTTGAAAAAGCAGTTTTATGCTGATCTTTTGGGTCAACCAAAAGTTGATTGTATCCCGAAAAGCCATCTAAAAAGCTGTAAGCTTCTTTTCCTGCAACTCGTTCTAAAACATCCTCAGTGATTGGAAGAGGAATGTTGTGTCTAAAGGTAGCTGCATTCACTTTCTTAAGGTTGACACACACGCGTAATTTTTTGTTTTTCTTGGGCACTACCACAATTGGAGATACACAATCCGTGTGTTCAATTTCATAGATGAATTTGGCCTCCTTTAGCTTTTCAATCTCTTCTTTGATCTTCCTGGCAAGTGTTTCATTGTATGTGTATGGCCTTTGTCTACTTGGTTTTGCATCATCTCTCATGGGTATGGTATGTTGACAGATTTCTGGATCAACACCCTTGAGATCCTTGTAAGACCAAGCAAAGATATCTTGGTATTCTTTCATTAGACTTAATAAAAGCCCCTCTTCTTCTTTTGTAAAGTCATTTGCAATGTAGGCTGGTCTAGGCTCTTCTCCTTGTTTGGTCAGATCTATCTTTTTTGCGTTTTCAGGCTCTTCGTAGGACTCTCCCTGTTTTCGTAGTTCTCTAATAGGTTGTTCGACGATGATTTTTCGATCTTGGAGAGTATATTTCTTGTAATGGGATGGAACACTCATTACATCTTTACCATCTTCTTCAGTGGTTTCCATTTCAGTTGTATATATCTCCTTTAGAGATTTTTTCAACTCTTGATATTTCTTTTTTGGTTCGACTCTTGTCATGGTTGAATTCTGTGTTCTACTGGAGACTGATGGCATAGGTCTAGCTTTCAAATTTCTAGTGTCTCTTTTTGGTCTATACCATTTCTGTCTTCTCGGTCTTTGGTTAGGAAAGTCAAAAAACTTTTCCTCCCCTCCTTTCATGAGTAGCTTAGCTCTCACATGTTCTTTCTATGACCTGAATCATCTGAGGTAGCTGAGTGTTATTCTAACTCATCTATTGCATCATAGTAGAGGTCTGAAAAAACTTGTTGAGCTTTTATCAAGTCCTTGGGTTCATGAATTTCGTCTTCAATTTGGAGGGTTGAGATCATTTGGATGGGAATTATGTCGTAGCCGTCCTCATTGCAAAATTGAGTAGGCATAGACGTATTTACATATACATCCATTGTTGCTAAAATTTGAGTCCACTCAAATGGCTCAAACAAATGCTCTGGAAAGGGTTAAGGTACATAAGCTTCATCCGTGCAATCCCTTTCTAAGATACATTCTTCTCTTTTTAAGCTCCCATTTTTTGAAGCTCCGCACATCCAAATAGGAGTGTCTTTGTTCAACCAAGATGGAAGCTTACTTTCGGTTGAAGAGACTGGATCTAATTCTTGTATGGGCGTTTTCATGTCATCTCTATAAGTGTAATCTTTTAGATTAACCCTTGTTATCGATCCCACTCGCTTCAAGTAAATATAATTGTTTTCCCAATCTTGAATGAGTTGTACTTGTCGCATGAAAGGTTTTCCCAGTATGATTACATAATTGATTTTCTTTTCAAAGTCTACTATGGCAAAAGTGTGTTGATATTCAATCCCACATGAATTAACTATCACTTTCAAGCAGTCCGAAGGGTCTTTCGATGTGTCCATCAACCAATTGCAATTTCATTCGAGTTTGTCTAATGGCTCGTTGTCCCCAGGATTCCCATACTACTATCGTGGCTATGGCTATGCCTGCCCCACTATCCAGTATTACCATGGTTTCTATGTCATTATACCTCACTAGAAGGGTTGTGTTTCCTTCTTCCCCTTCATAGTATTCTCCAACTTTGTTCATAGGACCATATCAAATTTCTTTGTTATCCATTTCGTGTTTTAATTTTCCTAGTTTTTGCGACTAGTCCTGTTATTTCCACTTTCTCTAGAGTTTTATGTAGATCATTCCATAAATATGGCCTGATTTTCAACAGTTCTCCTAAATTAAGAGTGCATTGGATGGGTGTAGACATGATTGAATGAATGTTTTCTACTTCTAGGGTTTGTTCCGCTCTTTTTACTTGAGTGGTTTTACACACTATGGATTCATCTTCGTTATCTCCCAAGTAAGAGGGTAATGTTTTCAAGGTCAATGGTTTAGACATTCCTAAAGCTTCAGATCCACAATCCCCATACAAGGATTGTACATACATGTCCATATTAGGAGGTAGATTGTCTAACCAAACTTCCTCTATAGGAGTTGACTTCAGAGTTAGGCTCCCATCATTGATTTCTCTAACTTTTTCTCCTAGTCTTGGCCAGTCTTCTTCTACGAATGGAATTTCGTCTAAGCCATCTTCGCTGTCCGACACTATAAGTTCTGGCTCTTTTATTTTCAGGTGGGGTTCTACCACCACTTTAGATTTTCCTTTATTGGCTTTTATCACAAGCTCCTCAGGTTTTGCCATACTCTCGATCTTGGGTCTTTGTTTTTCCAAGATCTCTTGCGTGATTCTTACCAAATTTTGATAAGCTTCAAGCTTACCTGCTTCCATGTCTGGAGAAGGATAGTTTTCCCATTTGTTTTTCATATTTTGGCCTACTTTAAGTCCCGCTTGGTAGGCTTCCAAGGCTGCATTAATAGGGTCAAAAAATTTGTCAACCAAAATTATCCTCCAGATTTCACAATGGTTTCCTTGATTTCGCTTCCAGTTTCTTTCACCTTTTTTTGGAATAGCTTCTTTGATTTCTCCTCAAGTTCAGCCCTTTGTTTTTGTTTTCTCATCTCATACCTTTTGTTTTTGCTTCATTTGGTCTTTTGAGAGGAAATTTTTATGTTTTCTGAATCATCAGAGAAGTTATGTTTCTTTTTCTTAGCCTGGGCTCTGGTGATTACCTTGATTGGAACAATCGGTTCACTCTCAAATGAGCTACTAGGTATCACTTGGACTACATTCACTACTGTGTTACCTTTATTTAAAGGATTTTTTTGGACAATCTTCCGGGAAGCGTCCTTCTTTTTGCAACATTGTATGCAATAAGCTTCAACTGGCTTGAGGTTCTTGTCAGGCTCTGGGCATTCATTTTTCCAAGGATCATCTGCACCACAGTTATGAAAGTTTCCACATCTTGGCTTAATCATGGGTCTTACCATAGGAGGTCTGACACCTTGATTAGCTACATAATACATTGGTGCAAACTCTGATGGAGCACAAGTCACAGGTTCTTCCATTGGTGGTGGATGTGAATTATATCAATCTCCTTCTACCATGACTGTAGACGGACTAGGCTTAGAATAGGGTGTAACAGGCACAAGTGCTTGTTCATCTATAACTCCCTCTAGATGCATGTACTTTACAGGCACTACATTATGTCCCGGATATGGAGGTTGTTGACCCAACACGGGTTGAGGTCTTTCCATACCCATCGGTGGTCTTTGAGCTGGGGCCATATTAGGGTGATATCTGTACATGGGTTGTCCTTGTGGCCTCATAGGCACTCATTGAACATTCCCACCATACTTTGGTCGGTAATAGTACTCATTCGTCTCATGGTTGGTCCATTTATCCTCGATTGCACACCATTTTTGCGGCGTAATTGGTTGTCCTTGTTGAGGTATCCCTTGTCCTGGTCCTCTCATAGGTGCTTTTTGCATGTTATTCATCATTCTTTCATCCTTTTGAGCATGTCTTCTATGGCTAAAAGCGGTGCTACAGCAGCCGTTCCCACTTGTGCTGGTCTGGTGGATGCTGTTTTCTCGCTTTGGCTATCCTTAGGGACATCTTCTGCATTGAAAATATCACAATTGTCTCCTAAGTTAATAGCATCTGACACACACTCTCCTAGGGTTGTATGCTTCTTGTTATACAAGTAAGATGAAGTTCTTTGTTTAGTAGTCCCTCTAGAAACAATGATACTAGTCATTCTTCTGCAGATTTCTCTAGCTCTGGGCATCTTGCAATGTATTTCTTCATTCGAGTTGCACAATTTTTGAGAGACTCACCTTGTTTCTGTTTAACGCTGTAGAGTTGAGCTACCGTATTGTGTCTGATCCCCATTTTGGAACAAGCAGCTACAAATCCTTGAGCTAATGTATTCAAGTCTATGATTGACCTTGGTGGAATGTTTTGGAACCATGTCAAGGATTTTCCTTCTAATGTCATTCCAAACCCCTCGAATTGAGTATGGAAATCAAATATGCGTTCTGGTCTTAGCACTTGCTTAAAGCTTGCTAAGTGGCCGTATGGATCCCCAGATTCACTGTATTTTTTGACCCATTTCTGAAAATCAGATGGTCTAACACGTCTATTTGGTTCAACTCCCAGTCTCTTGTTAGTTGGTCCTGTTCCGAGTCCTTCAAACTAGTCTGTTGGAAATAGTGACTCATGTAGCCCTGGACTGGCTTGAGTGTCACCCGGTTTTCTTTGTGATGATGTGGTTTCTGGTTTCTTAACATTACTCTCAAAAGTTCTCTCGCATAGGTCATCTCTTGGAATAGTTTTTGGTCCTTGGCCCAATATCCAATCCCTTATGGAGTACCCTTGGTATTTGGTTTGTTCCACCTCTTAGGAGTCATCATAACAAAGTTGTTGTTATAACAATCCCTAAACAGGTAGGTCGGTAGGTCTGTTGAACCCTTATCTTTAATCTTGAAGATATAGATGATCTTCATGGGTGTTAGTTGTCTTAATTTGGCATGCGAAGTTCACAGAAGATCTTTGACGTTCCTATTCTTCCAACAATAGACTCCGATCCTAGGATTGTTTGTACTAATTTGTTTTAAAGGCTTCAAATCAACTTGATCGTATCCCTTGAATTCTAAAGGTTGTGGTCCTTCTTTTGCTGCCATATCTGGAATCATGGTGTTTACTTCTAACCCCCATTTGTCTATCACGTCATGGTTTTCAGCTTGTAAATACGGAGTCCAGTTTCTATCCATGTACATTTTTCCTTGTTTGTTTGCCTTGATCTCCTCTTCAAACTCAATACCATGGTCATCAATGTGAATAGCATACTCTTCGTTAGGATCTAGGTAAACTTGAGCTCCATGGCGATTAGTCTTATAAAATGAAAGTATATGCTTGTAGCGCGCTGTCGTTCCGGTTTTTGAGTGAGTCGAATAGGAAGACACTTCAGATGTTGATTCTAAAAAAGTGTATGAGACTTCTTCCGGAATAGTGTCCAAGTGCTTGCCGTGATTAACACTCTCTTCGGTGGATACTCTACTGGAGAGTTCTCCAAATATGCCTTGGTTTCCTAGTTTACGACCAAATCTAAGGTTTATATAGACTTGTGGAGCCGTGGAGTAATTACCATCAGATTGACTTGTTGTCAATTTCTTCCATGTGACTTGATTGCAATTTTCATCAAGCTGCCAATTCCTTGCCTGCAACCTGATTCCTGTATCAATTTTGATCAAGTTAGCTATTCTTTCACAAAGACTGTATAGTATTTGTTAACTATTGTGATTGGTCTATGTGTATTACTTCAAATCAAACTATGGGAGTCAACAGTTGAGACTTTCAGATTCCACTTTTGCAAAAAAATCAAAGGACTAATCTGCACCCTAAAAACTGAGTGAACATGTACCACTTTGGATCCGATTGGACCCAAAATTGCCCGGTGGCCTTGTATTATGTTGGTTTAACACTGTACAAGTTCAAAAGTCAAAATTAGTGTCTCTGTGCAGCAGTAGTAAATAATCACGATTATTTACTTTTCTCAAATTTTTGCACTTCTTGGCTTGATTTGTCAAGTGTACAACCTGTTAAGGTTCTTGGACAAGTTTCACTAGATCTGGACAAAATTTTTTCAAGTTTATTAATGGTTTCGTGTCTGCAGACTCGGTTTTCAAGAATCTGACTTAAGTCTCACTTTTGTGATCCAAATTTCACCAAAATTGATTTGTGTGGTCTACTTGATATGCTTGACCTTGTGGTATACTCAATTGTGCAAAATTATCAAGTTTTGTAGCAGAGGTAAATAATCGTGATTATTTACTCTAGCTAATTTTTTGCAAGTTTTTGTTCCAACCTTGACATAGATCTATTAAGTATCTCAACTTAAGCACCCTAGCCAAGTTTCATCAAGTTTGGACAATTTTTGGTCAAATGGTCATCAGTTTTGTGTCCGCAGACTGACTTTGCAAATTTGGTCACAATTTTTTATCCAATGATCCAAATCTTACCAAATTTGGTTGTGGGCTTATTATGCCATGGTAAAGCTAGTGGTATGCTAACTTGGTAAAAAAAAGTTGAAAAATGGGGCCAATATAAATAATCGCGATTATTTACATCTGGCAAATTTTTGCATCTTTTTGGTCAACTGAGCATGTACACATATCTATCACATCAATATAAGCCTATGAATCAAGTTTCATTGAGTTTGAACAAAATCTTTCTCAATTTACACTCAAGTTTGCAACAGTCAGTAGAGACTTTTGTTTTTACCCAGTTTTTGGTCAGTTTGGTGATCCAAATTCTATGTGCCTTTACAAAAGTTGTTTGTACACATGCAATGAGTCACTGGTATCAACCTTGGTCAGTTTTGAGCTGAAAGTAAATAATCACGATTATTTACTTTAGGCCCAAAATGAACACTTTTTTTGCACTTTTTTCATGAACAGTCTTTTCTTGAGTTATTTTAAGCCTATGAATCAAGTCAAAACTTAATCTGGCCTAATATGTCAAGAAAAAGTAAATAATCTGAGTTGTTGCAAACTCTTGAAATTTTTATCTCAATGTGTCCTTGAGCTTACCTACTGGTTCATACAACTTTTAAGCATACTCTCCAATCGGACTGAGTGGTTGGCAATCTTTTCGTGCTATTTATGGCTATAGACCTGAAATTTTGCAACTTCAAATAACAACTCACAATTGATTCTTTCAGAGAGAGCAATGTTTTGAAATCCATCTCGGATTCTACTTACCCTACTCCTAGGTTCTATTGTAAATGGGGTTGTGGAAAGTGTCCACAAACACTCGTTTTCTTGTTTTTTATGGTTTTTTGAGCTTTGATCTTAAGACTTGTCTCGTCCATCAATCATTCTAAAAATGCTAGCTCTACAATCCTAAAGGCACTCAGCAAGTACGATTACTTCCAAGCTACCTCTACACAGCAAAAGACGACAATCTTAAGGTATGTGGTTCTAAAAGAAAGTTTTTACTCTAGGAGATCCTAGAGGAAGTTAAAGAATAACTTCACAAGACGCTCGTGTTTTTCCCTAGTTTAGGTCTCTTTGATCCCCGGCAAAGCGGCGCCAAATATGGGACGGGTGTCTAACCTCACTCTTATCTTATTGCAGATTTAGTGAGAACTAAAATTAAATTGTCAATCCATGGGACGAAGCTGACTCGACTAGTGCATAGAGGCTACAAGAGGTTGTCAATCTCTTAGATAACAACAAACAACTCGCATCTAACTCAAGCTACACTCAAGTGACTAAAATCACCAAAAACCAGTCGCTCATCGGCAAACAAATCACATCCGTTACAGCATCAAATGACATCCAAATGTAACGGAACTTCTAGGACAAGTTTATAAAACCTAAGCACACATGCTTATGGTCTCATATCCCACTTTAGGTCAAGTGCAAAAATCACGATTATTAATAGCAATGAATTTTTGACCTAATCGTTTTTGACCCAGAATACACTTAGCAATGATACCCCAATACCCCACCTATACTTAGTTTTTGCTTTTGAAGTGTAAATTCCTGCTTATAATGAAATTAGACCGTAGGTCGGCAACGCCAAAAGCTACGAAATACCGTGGAATGCTTATGTCAATGCATAGAGCTCTCACTTGCGATTGCAACGCAACAGACACGACTGCAATGTGACAACCGAGGAGGGAGTCGGAAGCGCAAGAAGGAGAGAAGTGAGCGTCGTTAGCTCACACTGTGTATTTCATTATCCAAAAACTTAAAAATAACTTACAAAATTGGATTTTATACCTTAGCCAAGGTTTTTGGTGGTCAAAACTAATAATCTGGGAGCTTTAACTAAAGATGGGTGATAACAGGTTGATACAATCTAGAAGCTTGTAGCCGAGCTCATCAATTACAAAGATTTATTCGAAAAAAAGGAGTTACAATATTCCCGATTTATCAAAATAATAAGTGTTTTTACAATGAGAGCTCCAAAAAATGATATCCAGGTTAGCTTGCTGCTAACATTCCCCGGTAGCGACGCTAAATGTGGGACGGGTGTCTAACCTCACTCCTATCTTATTCCAGATTTAGCAAGAACCATGATTAAATTGTCAATCCATGGGACGAAGTTGACTCGACTAGTGCATACAGGCTACAAGAGGTTGTCAATCTCTTGGAAAACAACAAACAACTCGCATCTAACTCAAGCTACACTCAAGTGACTAAAATCACCACAAGCCAGTTGCTCATCGACAAACAAATCACATCCGTTACAGCATCAAATGACATCCAAATGTAACAAAACTTCTAGGACAAGGTATAAGTCCTAAGCACACATGCTTATGGTCTCAACACTTTAGGTTAATTGCAAAAATCGCGATTATTAATAGCAGTAGATTTTTGACCTAGTCGTTTTTGACCCATAATGTATCTAAATGTTTAGCAATGATGCCCCAATACCCCGCCTATACTTATCTTTTAATTTTGAAGTGTAAATTCCTACTTATGATGCTGTGGGTCGACGACGCCAAAAGCTACGAAATACCGTGAAATGCTTACGTCAATGTGTAGAGCTCTCATCTGCAGTTGTAATCAACAGACGCGACTATAATGTGACAATCAGGGAGGGAGTAGGAAGCACAAGAAGGAGAGAAGTGAGAGCCATTAGCTCACGCTGTGTATTTCATTATCCAAAAACTTAAAAATAACTTACAAAAATTGGCTTTTATAGCTTAGCTAAGGTTTTGGTGGTCAAAACTAATAATCTTGGAGCTCAAACTAAAGATGGATAATGACAGGTTAATACAATCTGGAAGCTTGTAGCCCCGGCTCATCAATTACAAAGATTTATCCGGAAAGTAGGAGTTACAATATTCCCGATTTATCAAAATAATAAGTGTTTTTACAATGAGAGCTCCAAAAAATGATATCCAAGTTAGCTTGCTGCTAACATAAGCACTTAGATCAATCCTTGTCTTAGAGCATGCTCCGATGTCACCTCTCATTTCATTCAATCTTGACCTTATGGTTCAAGAATGAATAACATGTCATGCTTAGGACACAATCATCAAATTTTTCAATCTTAGTAGCATGCACCCTTATTAGGGCATGGAAGAATCTCATAAATGTGAGAGAGCTCCTTGGTTAGAATGGGAAGATGATATATTGGAAGCATCACAGTGTACTTGAGTCTGAAGCATATAAGCTAAATCAATTAGAGATATTGTGAAGAAGGAGATAAGAGAGAGAAGATGATGGAGACTCCATAGTTGAGTTGTCAAGATTCCCTTAATCACTCTACTAATCTCCTAGGCTCACTGATTGTGATGCTCCCCTTAATCACTTTTCTAATCACCTAGGATTTGTAAGCTCCCCTCCCCTTAATCACTTTGCTAATCATTAAGGATTGCTAATTGTGGTGCTTATAAAATTGTGGAACCCTTAAGAGCCTAAATGGTCATTTACAAATCCACATTATGGATTTTTATAGAAAATCATATTTACAAAGAAAATTTGTAGATTCTCTTTAAATATTTAAGTCCAATTTTTCCTTCACTTACATGGTTGCAACTTACATCTATGTAGTGTATGAAAATCACTACAAAACTCCCCCTTCCTAAAAGATGCACATCCTTGGGTGCCATTGCAAATTCACATATGCCTAGATGAGTTTCATTGATGAGTAGTTGTTCACCAATAGATGCACATCCTTGGGTGCCATTGCAAATGACTCACATATGCCTAGATGATTTTCATTGACGAGTAGTTGGTCACCAATCAAAAGAGTATTTTGTTGATAAAATTTCTTTGCTACTTTGCTTGGTCAAAGGAGGTGGTTAGTGTTGTAATGCATTGGCAAACCACACTTTGTAGTTGGTGAACTTTTTTAGGCTATGGAAGGAGATATTTTATTGACAAAATTAGATTAGCATTTGGGCACCCAAATGACCAAGGGAGCAAATGTACATGAGTTTTTATTTATACTATACCCTAGAGGAAGTGGATGATTTGGAACAAAGTACATGTAGAAAATATGAATGAGGCTACAATAGATAAGATGGCTTGAAAGAGGATTATTAGCTAAAACACGTTGTGAACAATCGAGGCTTAGGGGGAGCAAGCAAGAGCATGCACATGAGAGAGAGAGAGACATGCATGAGAAAGAGGGA
The DNA here is from genome assembly GCF_014529385.1 of Adiantum capillus-veneris. Lineage (NCBI taxonomy): Eukaryota > Viridiplantae > Streptophyta > Polypodiopsida > Polypodiales > Pteridaceae > Adiantum > Adiantum capillus-veneris. The sequence goes on along the minus strand of NC_140953.1, from coordinate 144,990,593 downwards.
GGTATGTGTGTGTGTCTCTTATTTATTTATATATATATATATATATATATATATATATATATATATATATATATATATATATATATATATATGCACACACACACACACACACACACACAGGAGAAGAAGGGAGGGAAAGAAATGAAAAGAGAGGGAGGGAAAAAAAGGAAGGTGTTGGGATTTTTTTTACACTCTAATGTGACCAATCCCTAAAGCCAAACATACGTGCATGCACCTCTATGTGCATGAAAATAGCCTCCTACATAAAATTCCCTAACAGATGCACCTATGTGCATGGATACAACCTCCTACATAAAACTCGCTAACATATGCTACTCATGCTATGCACACATGCTACACATTGTAAACCACACGCTACTTTCCTCTACCATGTGGTACATATCCCTCCCATGTTTATTCCACCTTCCATCTTGAGCCTATAAAGCCACTTTGCAAAGCTTGCATTTATCTCTCTCTTAAATCCTAATCACTTGAAAATGTTTCCATTCCATTGTGTACACTCTACTTAATCTACCTATTTTCTATTGTTACTATGTCTGTACAACCATGATGCCACAATGATCTCAGTGTCTAGCGGGGGGGGGAGGGATGGTGGTCGCTTAATAATTATGTGACTATCACGTGGGTGCAACAAAAGGGGTTCTTAAATTTTATTTTTGTTCACATTTTCAGATATAGAAAGGTACCATACAATGGAGTTGAGAGAAAAAATTACATATTGAATAAGAAACGGGTGTTTTTAATTTGTCAAATATTCATAGATAAGGAGTTTTAAAGATATTCTTTGAATGCATAGGATACACACATACATAGTCACCCTCCCCTCCATGAGGTGCCCTAATTGCACTAATAGGGAAGAGCTATGAAGCCAAGGAGTAGTGTTCACTCAACGCCATCAGCAAGGAGCTTCCCAAAGCATCGAGCACATTGGCTCATTATTTTTTTGAAGTATCCAAGCTAAGATTCAAAAGCTAAAAGTCTCTCTTCTCAAATAATTTCAATTTCTCTTGTTTATGCTAATGACATAGCTATTCTTTGGCTGTAAAAATCACTTTGTATGCCATATTTGAGCTAGTGGCTTTACCACATTGCACTCTAAGGTTGTAAAGGGTCAAGATACTGCCAAGTTTGCATGGTAAACTGCCCTACAAGCACAATTTCCACTAAAGATATAGATAAATTCAATGGTATCGGATTTCACACCTGGCATACCAAAGTGAAGGGGGTAGGGTGCTCATAAATAAGAACCTTTGGTGTATTGTGAAACCACCATCTACCTCGGAGGAAGCTTTGACATGAACCTTGAATTCTCAATAGTTAAAATCATCATCATGATCCTAAAAGATGACTTCAACTACCTCATTGGTGATAAATGAGCCTAAAAATCCACCTTTATGGTCTCACTATGCAAAATCAAGAAGATATTGCTAGCCTTGTCAACAAACTTAGGAGTATCTCAACACAACTAATTTATGTTGAGGTAGCCTTTGTCTATCGACAATAATCCAAAAAAGACATCATATGAGTACTTTGGGCTATATGTATGTAGCCAATAAAGGGAAATATCCATTGCAAAAAACTTACTTCATCTATTTTATGTTAGACAAAGAAACTTCGGGGTTTATGGATTCTGCACTATTTGAGACACCCAAAAGTGCATCAAATGCTTTCAGTGAAGGTATATTTTTACACCTTTTTACCTGCATCTAATTATACATGTGTGTTGTTCTTATTTCCTACATTTGGAAATTGTGGTAGACCTATACTCAAAGGTATCCAAGGAGACAATTGTTTTAGAGAGCGAAGTGTTCACTCCTACTCCAAAGAAAGCCTAAAAAGATTGTTCTTCATAATGTTGACATACTTGGACTGCATTGCTCCTTTTCACTTTGGATCAGCCATGGATTCCTTCAAAAACATTGGATCCTTTATAAAGCCCATGATCTTAGCCATTAAAGCCATGTTGGTAGTGTGTTCAAAGGCCTTTTGTGCTCCTCTATTCTCCTTGATCTTTGCAAACCATCTACTACTACCTCGAGAGCATCAATACAAGGACTATGGTCATCAAAGAGTTAATGAGCCCACTTTGGTAGTGGCATTTCCTTGCATGCTACACCATGTTTGTTAGTTTCACATGAACCATCTTCATCAAATAGATCCTCCTCCCCAATATTGTACCTAACTTTGGTCCTTTCTAAAATACCACATCTTGGCTCATAAGTATATTCTTCACAGTTCCTACTATTGGCTTTTAGAGTGGTTCATTTGTAGAATATGGACTATGTGCATAATAGAAACATTCAAATGTTTTGAAATGCAAAACTAAAGAGTGCTTACCCTGTTTGGCTTCTTGAGGTGTCATACCTTCCAATGCCTTTGCGTAGCTTCTATTGAGGATAACCCTTTCTTCCAAAAATAATATGGAATCTCTTTAGATTTGAGCATGCAACGTGCCATTTCTACCACAATGAGGTTACGCCGTTCCACAACCTTATTTTGATGTGATGTGTGAGGAGTGGTGAGTTGACAATTGATGCCACGCTCGTTGCAATATTGGTTGAATTTGTTTTACATACTAATGTAGATTAGTCTTAGCATTTCAACTTGTCTATGACACTTAAAAGAGTTTGGCACTTTATGTTTAAGTCCACAAGTACATTTACTCTCCAAATGTGAAGTAAATCCCAATACTAGTGCTATTCTCCTAAAAAAAGAATCCGAGGTGGCCACTTTTCCAAATGAACACCGTATCACGTGAGTTAACCAAAGAGGGTTAGTAATAATCCAAAATGTATATTCTTGTGTATAAATTAGAGGAGGGGGAGGGTTTATTTAATAGACACACAGTGTAAATATAAAGTGTATATAGGAGTATTACTAGTAATCTCTTGAATGCACGTGATATTTGGATCTTTTGATTAGTGATCACCCTAGGAAGAAGAAGACGCTCCTGTGGAGTGCCTCTATTGAATTGAACGGGATCCCTAAAACTTCTTAAGTCCATAATATGATGGATGTTACAGTGTGCCCAATCATGGCTATACACAAACTAAACATACATCCCTTTGCTTAAAACTGTGTGCCCATATGGCTGCACATTGCTTATAAAATGAATAGCCAAAGGGGATCCTCAACTTGATCAAAGCTAACATCAATTTACACACTTGTAATGTTATAAAATATTAATTCTAGTAAGAAAACTTGAAATTAGCAACACAGCTTGTACTTGCTCGTAGCCATATATATATCATAATATTCTATAAGAGGAAATAACGATGTGAAATTAGCACCATTGTAAGATCCTTGTCCATAGCTTGAGCCATCTTAATAGCTTAGAAACTTGTCTTGTGAGCAAGAATCATTGTGATAGTTCAGGAACCTTGTCCTCATCGTAAATCATCATGTATCTAATATATAGTTATAATGATCATTTAATGGAATACTTTCCATGTATGTAACATAGAGCATAGTAGTGGAATGCTTAACTACAAAATGATAAAGAATAGGGAAAATAATTGCCATTTGAATATTTATGGCTCATAATCACATTTACTGATAAGAAAAGATGCCAATTGTTGCATGCATGTAGGAATGAGGAGACTCAATCACAAATGAGTCATTTTTTTGTTGATAAAGGAAAAATAAATGCCATAGAAACAAACAACCATATCGAGAATGTCATAAAATGTGTATGGGGCAAAATGAATGCTAATAAAAAAACACCCTTATGTTGTGTACCTATGCACTCTTGTGTGGGTTTGCATATCTTAACAAGGAACTTTTGTTTAATCAACCATGTCAATCAACATATTGTTTGATATCCTTACTCAAAAAATATGCTAAAATCATTGCATTTACTCATCAATCTCATGCACTTTGCATGGTACGTCCTAATCAGAGAAATTGGCAAAATAAACACCTATATAATTTAGAAAGCCATGAGAAGAATTGTTGCTTCACCAAATACGCTACATATATCAAAACTGTAAAAAGATAGGTTCACCTTTGCACATAAACCCGAGATCATAACGTTGATCGTATCTAACAATAATCTATATGAGCTCGTTCCTAAAAAGGAAAACATGGATCATTTAACTACTTATGCATGCATAACACCTGATTTAGAATCCTGAGAGGATATGTAAACTACATACAACTCATAAAAATGACCAATTGTATTTTTGTGGGATACTTCAGCTTGCAACCCATAAAATCGGCCAGTTGTGTGAGTGACCAATCTTTAGCAACCAATCATTAGTCTCTATAGTGCTTTCAACACTTGATATTGCTCTCTGTACACACACACACACACACACACACACACACACACGTGCCTCCTCTTGATAGATGCTTACCCAACTCATTGAACGTAGCATCAAAGTTGGTGACTTGGCCCTTTTTTGTGTGGGTTTTCACACCCTAGCATCATTTATTAGCTTGGTTGGTGGTAAGCCGCTTGAGAGTGCACACAACTAACACAAAATAGCCATCAACCTCACCTCACACCATGAGCTAGGCATTATCAACTTGTTGCCATCAAAGGATAAATATCAACACTTGGATTGCCATGCACAAAGAAATCTATGGTATGTCATTTTTGGAAGCTAGCCCCAAAAAAGGAGAGGCTACAACAACGATTTCAAACAACACATAAAGACTTGCTAAGGAATATGATTGCTTTTGAGAGGGCCTTTGCACCTAGGCTACAAGCCATCATTGCTTTTGAGAGGACCTTCACACCTAGGCTACAAGTCATCATTGCTTTTTAAAGAGCCATTCACAAAGTGGCTTAGCTTGCTATTCATTCTTGTTTGCATGATTTCAACAATCAAAGAAGAAAAATGATAAGAAAGAACCCTATAAGTTCAATCAAAGATGCAAATAAGAAGTTATGAGGAGGACATCACCCAACAACAAAACTCAAAATCAATAAAGTCAAGCATAAGGTAAAAAGGAGCGTATGAGGATGGAAGTCCAAATTAAAGAAATCAGCAATGTGAACCAGTTAAGATTCATGAACGCAAGTAATAAGGCTTTCCATGAGGCAAAAATTTGTGAATGATCTCTTAGGTACTCAGCGCCCACCTCTCAACATGTAGGTCACTTTGTTGTATGTTTGTAAAGTCCCCATTATGGGGAGAATCCATTCATGTGCACATCTTTGGTGGGAGTCCGACTTATACGACAAAGTGGTCATTGTTGTGACCATAATGATAGTGAGCTAACTCAAGTGCCACCAACTTTGGGGTGGCTATCTGAGGGGCTAGTGGTCCCCCTATCTAGGGGTTCAGAGGTAGCACCTTGGAGGAACTTTTTTAGCAAATATTCCCATCGATGCTTTGGCTCATAGCATTGGCCTCTGTCTATGGTGTTCAACTACTAGCGCCCCCCCTAGGCACGGGTTTGGGGCGGCATCTCCAAGGATTTTTTTAAGAATATTCCCTCCAATGCTATAGTATGTGTATCCTCTTTACAAGAAATAGACTGATTAGTGTAGGCGATGGTGGTCGGTCGATCAATGTCTCATGGCTGATGGCCCATGTGGATAGTGGCTGGTGGTCATAACCGATGGTCATGGGTGGTGCATAGTCCGAATCGCTCATGTTGTATACACTCTTGCTCAACATGATAAATAAAGGCCATTGACATGAGCTAAAGCATTTATGTTATGATATCTAGTCCCTACTACTTTTACACCCTATTAGCTAAAGTTGCTTACGTCAACATTTAGGCTCTACCTTGAGAGCTCATGGGCAATGTATCAAGTTGGTATTACATTATTGTACTTTGATGTTATTTTATCTTACATGATATATGGAGGCCTAGTTAGTGAAGCATTCATGATGATTAGAGTAACACAATACACGAGAGGTAACCAAAATGAAATAGACTACTCATAATGAACTCTCAAAAAGTGTGTAGAAGAGTAGGTTACTTAAGCAGACGTAACAAGAGTGTCTAAGGTGTAGTACAATGCACATGGCTCCAGGTTACCGCCAACTTGCCTTTACAAAGGAGGGTCAACCCATGAAGCTAGGGAAAGATTTTGGCACTTTGCCAATTGATTTGGAACCTTATACAACTCACATAGGAAGTCACACAAAAAAGTACCACATAGGCTATGACTAGACCAGGAGGATGCACACCATATAAACACCACATGCCCATAAAACCTCCCCTTGGGATTTGGACCAGTGACCAAACTGCATAGAGACCATACTGCCACACAAGGTACTAGAGTCACACAGACTATGCTACACAATGTACTAGAGTAACATAGACTATGGTACACAAGCTATGAAGAAGGCTTAATGGATCATGGTATCACACACCCTAGAGATCCCTCCCCTCAAACAATGAGTCACTTAGGACCAAGCTACGAAGATATCCCAAAAACAAATTCAATGAAGAGGCCAAGGATCCCCCATATCTTCTACAATACATCACCATCACTGTAATCACTCTGCATGGTGTAGACGTAGAGATTGCTCCCCATTTCCTCCTTGTGTTCTTCCTCCTACGATTATGCAAGGTTGACTTGTTCCTTGTTCTTGAACTTGTTGTTGTTGTTTCTCCCTTTACTTTGTACACTTGGATCATAGATGACCCTTTTGCCATAATTGTTTTTGTAATAATCCTTAGAGAAGTGTCGAAACTTGCCACACTCGTAACACTTCTTTTTATTTGATGAACTATATGAAAATGCAATTGATGCTCATGAAGATGCAACTAAAGCTTCTATGTTTGAACTTAACTTCTTCAATTGCTTTCTCTCTTCCTCGTTTAGTGAGCCACCAATATGTTGTAAGGTTAGTGTAGGGTCCTTGTCTTCCAAAATTGTGACAATGTGATCAAATTATGGAGGTAAAGCACTCAAGAGAACTACTACTTTGCTTTCTTTGGGTACCTTAAATGCAATGCAAGAAATTTGAGTGATGATATTCATTAGCCCATTAACACGACTAGAAATATCCTCCCTTGATGCATAGTTAACTTATACAATTTTTTCTTGAGACTTATTTTACTTTGCTTAGTATTTGCATCAAAATTTTGTTTTAGATGGTATCCCATGCTTGGATTGTTAAGGTGCAAGTATCAATGAAGTGCACATAATTATCGTGAAGTGTAGTAATAATTATGCATATGGCTTGCTCATCTTTGGCTTGAGCTTGTGTCTCATTTGAGTGCCTTCACTTGTAGATGGTTCACTTAGTGTCTTTGGCTTGAGTGCAGGCCATAAACTCTTCTTCATTAGGTGTCCTTGTAGCTTCATTTGCCACATGTGAAATCCCTCGTCATTATACTTTTCAACCCCCTTTTCTCCGCTTGTGCAAAGAGAGGGGTCTTAACACTTTAAGGTGTTCCAAGGTCAGTGCCTACCTTTTAACAAGAGCATAACTATTAGGCTATCCTTGTAGGACATGCCCCTTATGGGTCTAACTTTTTAATAAGTACAAATTCAAAAACTTTGGCATCCAACTTTGAGTCAAAATGTATTAGGAGTGTGAACACTCCTTTTCAAACATGAAATCACTTTATGTTGCAATTGACTGCCACAATCAAGCCTGCCATGGGCTCCTGGTGGGGGACCTGAACAAGGCTTTTTATCTTCTCTTTAGGAGTGGATTCCCACACACATGCATGCACCCACCTAGATTTAGGGTGATTAGTTGAGAGGATTAACCTCATCCAAGAGCAACAATTAATGGTTCATATGAGAGATGCTTGAAGAGGCTTTTAGCTTATATTACTTGATACAAACTAATAACAACTTCAAAGAAATAATAAGGAAAATGACACTCTATACACACAAAAAGAAGTGCTAATTACCCAAGATGTAATCCACTCAAGCTTCATTTGGAAATGACTTGAGTGGGACCAATTGAAGAATTAAGGATTTTATTGGTAAATAAAAAAATTATAAAAATGCACACACTAGCTAAGCTTACTTCCAAATTAATCAAATGCTTAGATAACCATGAAGATTAGTGGCTCATGGGAATCAAACTTAAGAACATAATCAAGCATCAAATTATCGTAAGTGATTAATCATAGCTCTTAATTGTCAGGCCCCAATGGACTAGCAATCTAATCCTATGTACATAGGCTCTCATACCAATTGTTATTTGATGGTTGTTATTTGATGGAGGCTTGATTTTCATTGATCATTAGTCTAATCATCCATGGTAATTTAACTAGGCTTGATTGTTATTGATCATTAGTGTAAGACGATTTAATTAGGCTTGATTGTCATTGATCATTAGTCTAATCATCCATGGTTATTTGAGTAATGACATGAAAAGTTAGAGTAATGATCAGTGATACAATACACAAAAGATAACCAAAATGAAATAGAATTAAATTATTGATAATGAATTCTCAAAAAGTGTATACAAGAGTAAGCTACTTAAGTAGAAGTAACAAGAGCATCTAAGGTGTGGTACAGTGGTGTAATACAATGCACATGACTTGACATCGCTTTGAAATAAGCCTAAGGCTCGTCTACCCATGAAGTTAGGGAAGGATTTTAACATTTTGCACAACTCATTTGGAATCTAACACACCTTATAAAATTCATGTGGAAGTCAGAAAAAGTGTCACATAATCTATGACTATACAAGAAAGGATGCACATCATATGTTGGTACATATGACAAAGACCACATCCTCAATGAAAAGAAACCCTTTGTAATCTTTTTTTACAGTGCATATTAAGTTCACTTAAAGCTACATTATCTTTGATCACACACACACACACACACACACACACAAACACACCCACACACACCCACCATGAATGCTAGTCTCACTAATCCACCCAAAGAATAGCGCCACTTGTGTGTGTGTGTGTGTGTGTGTGTGTGTGTGTGTGTGTGTGTCTGTGTCTCCCTCTCTTTCTCCCAAATCCCGTATCTAATGATTGTGTGTACGAGTACGATATATTCTTGCATCACTTAAATATGTGTACACCGTCACTAATTTTCAATATTCAAACATGTATTCAAAAGTAATGACTAATTTGTTATGTTGGAAACTAACACAACACACAAAGTATGATAGAATAGTTGGTTGTAACATATTTTGAAGTTGTTAGTTTATAAGCTCCCAAAAAAGAGAAGCGATCTTTACAAAACGACATACGATCATGGGAAGACCCATTGATTTCTCTCTCTCTCTCTCTCTCTGTCACGCACACACACACACACACACACTTAGTGACTATACTCGGCTACGATTGCTTCATTCTTGACACACACAAGCCTGATTTACTCCTATTAAGCCAAGACTAACTTGCTGGCTAAACTTTTTACCGGGCCTGACCTAAGTGCTTAATGGCTTACCTGGACATGACTGTCTGGGTGATTACCATGTGTATGTGATTTGCTATCTTGAATGGATTTTCTTGACTTAATAGAGCTAATGGATCTTTTATCCTGTGAAAATTACTTAAAGTTTTTCCCTTGCTTTGGCCTCAACGGAAGGATCTGACTCTTTTGGGCAGATTGAAGCTGATGGGATTTAACACTTGCAATGCACCTAACATGGTTACTGCACCTACTTAACCCTTGCAGTACACCTAACATGTGTACCCTCTATGGGATTTAATTAATATATGATGATCATAATAAAGGTGATGATGTTTTTGTCATGTGGGGAATTACCATTTCCATATTTTATCCTCAACATGTGATGGAAGACCTTTTTCTCTTCTCTATGCCATGATAAGAGTGAGCTGATGACTAATGGGTTTAAACCCTATGGGACCCACCCCATTGTCTAAATTGAGTGGTTGCTTGGATAATTATTAAAGTCTTTATTTGTCTCCCCCGTGGTTCTTCACTGCTTTAAACATGAGATAATTCATCTTCTTTCCATGCCTCTTTTATGGCAGACCCCACGTTGGCTGTCCCTTACTCTGTCGACCCTCTTGACTCCCTTAGTCATCTCCCTCCGCACCCCCGGCTGTGTATGTTGATCCCTCCATACCTAATCATCTCTCCTGTTTCTCTCTCACTCTCTCTAGCTCCCCTGTACCAACATAAGGCCTTGCATATTGTGAATACTTGTACTGACATGGTCCTTGCCTACTGAGCATAATTATGAAGACTTCATAACAAGATATAGTGGATATTTTAGCCGTGCTTGGTTGAATTCTTTGCACACAACGAGGAGGGGTGTTGTCATTTCATCTGCAGACTCGCCTCCTATTTAACTAGGTGCGGGTTTTACTCCCTCAGTCTTGATTGTCTGATGCTTTTTTTGAAATCTGGTCAAGAGTGTATGGGTTGCCATATGCTTCTCTGATGGATTAAAATCTGCATTTTGGAATTAAGTGAGCAAATTACTGCAACTTCTTAGGTGTTTAGCTTAATCACGTGACATCTTTTCATTGTTTTATTGGTTGTGCATATACAATAAATTTTTTTAAAAGGGGTGTGAGGTGTGCGTGATGACTGTCATGAATTTGTGCCTCAGATGGAGAGTGAGGCCGATGTGGCTTTTTACTTTTTTTTATAGGATCGTTGGATAATGCCTCATTCTTATTATATTGTACAAAAGTGAATCTAAGACTGAGTCGTTTTTGTAGAAATCTCTGTCTAGTTATCTAAAACCAGTCGTCCTTCGAATGTTATGTTCTTTTGTGTATGTGTATTAAGTTTAATAAAACAACACAAACACACACACACACACACACACACACACACACACACACACAGATATGACAATTCACACTAGAATATATGCTTACTTTCAGAATAGTGGGTCAATTGAGAAGAATACATACTTAGGGAGCACATTAGTGACTATGTATGCAATGTGTGGTGCATATGTCAGAAATCTTGCCTCTTGGAATGCATGTGTTGAAGGTATGGATGTCCATGCATAGGGGAAAGAACTCTATTGAATGGATGTCCATGCATAGGGCAAAGAACTCTATTGAATGGATGTGCAAGGCTTTTTGACAAACCTATCACAATAATTGTATTGATGCCTAATGCCAATCCTCCAATTTGGTTGCCCTTCCAACTGCTTGACATGCACGTTCATGACATCATTCCCCAATAGTCATAACAATCTCATTAAATTTTTTGCCCTTCTAGATTCACAAAGTCTAGGAGTGCTACTTTTATATGAAGGGGTCAATAGCAATTGGGCCCTTTCTCTATTCTTTTTACTGTTAATGTATTCAATCCCAACTAGTGCACATCTAGTATGTCCCCTATGATAGCAAAAGAATCAAAATAGGTAGAGAATCTCTCCAGATGCTCTCTCTCTCTCTCTATGTATAGATATATATATATATACATAGAGAGAGAGAGAGAGAGAGAGAGAGAGAGAGAGAGAGAGAGAGAGAGAGAGACACACACACACACACACACACACACACACACACACACAAGAATTTATGCAGGATTGACAATGGATTGCTGTGGTGAGGGAGTCCGTGAATTCACGAGCAGATAGCCAAACGGATGTTGTCCATGAGCAACCCCATCTCAAGGCGAGGTGAGATTGCTAGCTGGGGGACTCGTATTGGGAAGATAGAGAGGAGGCACCGAATCGCGAGGGGTGAAGCAAAGAATTAATTAGGTCTTTTTCTCAAAAAAAAAGAAGAAAAAAAAAAGGAAAAAGTCACAGCATTCAACCCAGCAGGCCAGCAACTTCCGAAGAGCGAAGGTATGGCAGCTTGTACTGACCACCTCCGACTCCAACAAGCCGGCCACTGCGAAACAGCGAGCTCTCTCTATGCGCGAAAAAGTCCCTTTGTTGGCGTATCGCTACCTCTGCGGCACAGAGAAGCGAACAAGGCGCTTTGGGTCGCGGCTGCCAACAGCAGGGGCAGCAGCGTCGTAGCAGCTGCCGCCCTTCCAACGCCAGGACGATCGGTTGCTTTGCCCACAGTGTTGGTGTCAGAGAAACTGGGCGAGGGTGGCCTACAGCTCTTGCGCAAGGTTGCAAACGTTGATTGCTCTTATAATCTTAGCCTCGAGGAGCTCTGTGCGAAGATCTCCCTCTGCGATGCGCTTATTGTTCGCAGTGGTACCAAGGTAACGAGAGAGGTGTTCGAGGCCTCCAAGGGCCGTCTTAAGGTTGTTGGGCGAGCTGGTGTTGGTATCGACAATGTGGACTTGCAGGCAGCCACTGAATTTGGTTGCCTTGTTGTCAACGCCCCAACTGCAAATACCATTGCAGCTGCTGAGCATGGCATTGCCCTCCTTGTTGCTATGGCTCGCAATATTCCACAGGCTGACTCCACCCTCAAAGCAGGTAAGGGTTGGCAGCTGTGAATCTCACTAGGCACATTATTTTATGCATGTGATCCACTGTTGCAGGGGGTAAAGTAATATTTTGACTCTCAAGAACAGGAGAAGTATGTAACATTGTGGCTCCGCTATCGTCTTACACTATCAAAGCATTCCTTGGTTTATGCAAAAGATTTTAATTCAAATACGTCTCGGCGATGGGATTCTAGGGCATAAAAAAGTGACAGTTTAATTAAGAGAGTAGTTGATACTGAGAATTGTAGATTGTGTTTAATTACTTTCACTGCTTTGTATGCTGTTGTAGGGGCACGTGGTGTATTTAAATGCACATTTCTATGAAGAGCAAAAAGTGGAGGATGTAGTGTATAAAGAAAACATCAGCAGATTAATGTTCGAGTCTGAAAGCATCCTCTTGAGCTTATAATATATTCGTACTTATGAATAACTCTAAGGAATCAAGATTAGGATAAAAAGTTCAAGAATTTGTTATGACTTCAAATGGGAAGAGGAGCTATATGTTTTTTTCCCAAGAAAACGATCCTTCTATTAGTTAATAAAACTGCCCATTGGGCTACAAACTGCCCCAACAAGAGGGGGGGCTTACATCAGCATGAGGGGAGACTCCCAATGAAAAAGTATGTACCAGGATGACTAAATCAAGATATGGGAGGGAGAAACAATCACATAGGTGGCTGGTAAAGCCATTTAGGAGCCCCATGACCATCGCGTAGAAAAGCCCTGGCCGCCAAAGTCGTAGAAATGCCTCACGGTGCTCCCGCATACATTCGGAGCTGTTGTGCAACCTCTCGAACTGACCTCGAAGTGTGTGGATTAGCTCCAGCCATATACAGTCCCCACTGATGGGATGGGGCAAGTCTTGAAGATGCGGAAGCACCGGGTTACTCAGATAAGCTCCCAGCAAAACTCACTATCATTGCTCCACTCCTGGGACGTAAGCTCTGTGACAGGCAGGAGTGTGGGTCAGCCCTCCTGTATCACTATTATCCTACAAGCTAAGGACAACTCAAAATGAAGTGGTGGGCTAGTCAGGGTGGACCAAGCAGCAACACCACAAGTGTACTGACTAGTTGGCAATAGGGCTGGCATCTGTAAGAGGCTTGGACACTCCAAGTGAGAAATCAATAGCAACACACGAACAAAAACTTCAAAATCACTGAACTTTGTAGTTCCGTGCCCAGAGGTATTGGCCCCAAAGACTGGTGCCCTTTTTGGTATGAGCAAAGTACAACTCTCGTGGGTGCTCGCTCTCAGACTCTGTGTCCAGATGCTCTGTAGAGAGAGCTCCTTGGGTTCAATATAAAGGTTACAAGGGTTGCGAAAAGCAGAGCCCCAAAAGCATTTAAAACTCAAAAGCCTTGAGCTCCTAAAGCATCTTATTAAAAATCTGCCCGTAAAAAGCACTCAACGTAAGTTGCGGAAATCCGTACAGCCAGCCAGCGTAAAACGCAAAGATTCCGTACGCACTGCCACGTCAACAGGTCATCGCAAATTGCGGGATTCCGTACAGTTGCCACGTCAGCGAGTCAGCGTGAATTGTGGAGATTCGTACAGGCAGCCACGTCATCACTAGGGTGTGTGTGCACGGGTTGCTCTGCCACGTCATCAATTTGTGACATACCCCCCTCTTGAAAGAATTGTAATCGCCCTTGATTATGCCTGCAAATAAGACAGAGGCCATAAACTGTCTTAGTAGACACTGATTGTTAGTACCGACGCACTAGACACGACACACCTAGCACTTGTACAAAACGACAGTCACATCTCAGGACATCACATGACAAATCACATGATAAATCACAAAAAAATTCATTTCAAATCTCAAACCATGACTGCCAGCAACGTAAGCAACGTATTTAGTAATCGCATCTAGATCCATCCTGGACCTTACTGATGCCGGATTAACTAATCCTTATTGTGATCATGTCTATAGAGATTTATGAGACCGAAATGATGCAGTCATTTTGTCTTTTAGTTCCCGCACTCAAACAAGTCAAATGAGAGAGTACAAATCAATCATGCTCAATTTTGGGAATTCTGTTTCATAAAGTCATACAGTAGAATACTGGTCAGCCCATTAGTATCCCTGAAACCCAAAGGGGACATCAATGACCTTATTCCAAAATCGAGGTAATTTGTTGACAAAGGAGCGGAGTGACTCCCCTCTTGTGCAAACCCACTGCCCAGATTCACCCTTGCTGAGTTTGGGGTTCTATCGGGATGGACTATGCTAAACCGAATGCTTCAAGGTAAAGTTCCAAAATTTGAGGAGTATCTGCCTCCTCCATCCACTTCGCATCCAATGCGGGATAGTTCTTGAATTTAACCAAGAACCGCCGAATCACTTTACCTTTCATCTTTCTTTCCTTGTGTGCCAAAATCTGTTTTGGAACGAGTATCTCCTCGCTTTCTTCCACTTAAGGTTGCTCATCAGGCTCCCCATGAACTGGCACATCACCTTTAAAAGGCTTCAAGAGACTCACATGGAATGCATTATGAATCTTCCAAGTATCGGGCAGCTTGACTCGAAAGGAGACATCATCTATCTTCTCTTTTATTTGGAAAGGTCCATAATACCTCATGCTAAGCTTTGGAAAAAGCCGCTCCTTTCTCTTTCGTTTCCCTAGGCGTGCCTTCTCAAAATGTAAAAGCACCCAATCGCCTTCCTTTAATTTCAAATCTCGTCAATGTCAATTTGCTGCTTTCTTATGTCGTTCTTGAGATTTCGTTAAAGCCTCCTGGACCTTGGCAAAAGCAGTGTCCAAGTCCCTCGTGTACTGGTCGGCTTCAAAAATCTTGTCTTTAGTGCTAAGGAAGGGCGGAACCTTCGGAGCACCTTTAATTATCTCAAATGACGCCTTCCCCGTCGAACAGTGAACCGTGTTGTGTAGGCAAATTCCACCAAAGGCAATTTTTTCCCCGTTGTCTTCTTATCAGAGATGTAAGACTTCAATAAATCCAGAACAACTGAATTTGCAATCTCAGATTGCCCATCTGTCTGTGGGTGGAATGATGACGAGAACTGCAACCGTGTGCCAATGTTCTCCCAAATAGCCCTCCAAAACAAACTTGTGAATCGGGGATCTCTGTCGGAGACTATTGTCTCAGGCATGCCATGTAATCGAAATATCCGTGCAATGAATAGTCTTGCTAAATGGTCCGGCTTGACTGTTTTCTTCACTGGAATGAAGTGGGCTTGCTTGCTAATTTTGTCAATGACAATCCAAATGCCATCGTGCCCACTCTGTGTCTTCGGGAGATCAAAGATGAAATCCATTGCAATACTTTCCCAGGGGCGAGTGGGAATGGGTAAAGGTTGTAGTAATCCCTGTGCCTTATGCATGTCAAACTTGACCTTTTGGCATACTAAACAACTGCGAACAAAGTCGTCCACATCCTTCTTGAGTCTCGGTCAAAAGAAATAACGCTCCACAGCTTTCAAGGTGGTGTCAATGTCGCGGTGACCCGTAAAAGGTGGACATTGGCACTCAGTCAAAACCTTTTCCCTCAATGGCTGTGTAACACACAACATTGTTTTCTTCATCAAGTAGCCATCCCGTATGGAATATCCCGCTACTATCTCTCCATTCTGTATCGGAGTAAATACATCGGAAAAATCCGAAACGATGTCGTATTGATCAACCATATCCTTGAAGCTTCTATGATGAATCGTGGAAATAGCTTCAGGTCTTGAAAACAATCTATTTTCATAGGCAATCACATGGCCTTCTTGCATTAAGACTGCTCCTAGACTACGACCACAAGCATCACAATATACTTCGAATGGCTTTTGTAAGTCTGGCAAAGCCAACACTGGTCCAGTAGTCAGTTTTCTTGAAGGTAGGAAAGGCAGTCACCTTTGTCGGTCCCCACGAGAAAGGGACTCCTTTCTGTGTCAATACGTGCAAAGGGGAAGCTACCTCTGCAAACTTCCAAATGAACCGCCTGTAGTAAGAACACAAGCCCAAGAAGTTTCTAACTTCATGAACATTCTTCAAATCTGGCCAATCGTGGATAGTCTCAATCTTGGCCGGTTCCATCTTTACTCCTGCTGTTGAAACGATGTGTCCCAGAAAGTGTATCTCCGGCAAGAAAAATTCACTCTTTTTGGCATTGATAGCTAATATGTGATCACGCAATGCCTGAAAGACCTGTAGCAGATGGTGTCGATGTTCTGCTTCGTCCTTGGAGAAAACTATAATCTCATCAAAGAAAGTGCCGACAAAAGATAGATGCTTTCGGAAAATCCTATCTATCAAAGTTGCTGGAGCATTGGTAAGTCCAAAAGGCATCACCAAAAATTCATATAAGCCAAAACTGTCCGAAAGGCTGGCTTGTAGACATCTCCCGGAGCGATTCTGATCTGATGATATCCGCTTTTCAAATCAATCCTGCTGAAACAAGAGGATCCTTGAAGTCGGTCAAGAATATCATCGATTCTTGCAATCGAAAATCTATTCTTGATAATGATTTTATTGAGAGCTCTATATTCAATGCACATCCTCCAAGATCCGTCTTTCTTTAATACCAACAAAACCGAAGAGCAGTAGGGTGAAGTACTTGATTGGATAAGACCCTTTTCAAAAAGGTCTTTCACTTGGTTCATGATCTCTTCATTCTGGGTTCGGTGAACACTATAAGGTGGCTGGTTTGGTGGTGTGCTTACAGGAATCAGATCAATAGTATGATCCTCAGGACGAGATGGGGGTAACTCGCCTGGTAGGCCTTCAAAGAAACAAGTAGCATGTGTGTGGAGAAAATCTTGGCGTTCTTTGTCTAGTTTAGACATGTTCGTTCTGTGTTCATCATTCAATTCTTTCAAATAGATCGAGTAAACAAAAAAACTGGATTTCATTAATTTGGAAATGGCCGAAACCAATACAATAGGGACGGACTCGCCCTTCAATTTTATATCTAGTACAATTTTGCGGCCATTTTCATTTGTCAAAGTTGCTTTCTTGGCCTGATAGTCGACCAGAGCGTTGTTCTTATGGTACCAAGGGACTCCTAGGAGGACGCCACACGCTTCCAAAGGCATGATATAAAAGTTCTTGTGCCGTAAATACCCCTGACAATGCGAATGAAATTTGCCAATGACAGGCGTAACGGCTATATGCCGTCAGGGCGCCGTTAGAACTACCTTTGCTGGTGGCCCCATCATGTTGGGCGTAATTTCGAGCCGCGCCGCCAATTCAAGTGAAATGAAGTTGGCCTTGGCTCCTCTGGCGAAAAAGATAAGGGCTTCCCGATCTTTCACTTTGCCCCAAGCTCGGCAAAGTTATGTACTTTCATCTATCTGGCTTGGGTCGGTTCCCATGCAATCCGGTACCAATCCTGCTTTCATCTTGCCTTTTTTGCCACGTTCCTTTGCTGCTCTAGAACTCTCTGGCCTGTCTTCAGTCTGTCCTTGCTATGCCTTTTTGGGGCACTTTGCAGAGATGTGCCCTTGTTCTTCGCAACCAAACACTTCCCCTCTTTGAGATAGTTAGCCCTTTCTCTAAGAGTCAGTCGGGGTCATGTATCTTTCTTTTCTTGGAACTCTTTTTCTTTCTACTTTCATTGTTGGAGGTCTGTCTGGTCCTTTGAGTCAAGATTTCATCAGTGTGGTAAGTCAAATTCCCCGAATGTATCGAGAAACCCCGTTTTGCATAACACATCAATTCTTGAATAGAGTTTGACTTTTGTTCAAGGCAGTAATATCGGATCTCTATAGGGAGTCCGGAGCAAAACCGCTCAATCTGTTCCTTAAAGGTGACCTTCTCAAATGAAGAGGTCGGTAGAAAAGAGTCCCAAAACCTCTCGCAATATGCGTCCAAAGAATTTCCCTTCGTCATTCGAAGATGGTTCCAAGCAGTTCTTACATCTTGTTCGTACTCCCGGGTCAATCAAGAAGAAATAAAGAACCGTTTGAATCAACCACTTGACTGGGACTTCTTTCCTCAGAAGAAGAGTGGACCACCATGTTCGAGCCCTCCTGATCTTGGAGTGCTCTGAGTAATACCGTCCAAAGAAGGCTATGCCAAACTGTTGGATGAAGTCCAAAGCCCTTGGAGCATCTCGGAATCTAGAAAAGGATTCAAATTTTATTGACTGTCCACCCTCTCTAAATTCCTTAGTCTTCTTGCTTTTGTCTTCGAGGAAGTCGTATTGGTTGGCTCTGTAAAAGTGCTTCTTCTTCATAAAACATGTGATCGTCGGAGTCCAAACTGTTAGAGGATGACTCCTCCATAGAGCTATTAGAAACTGGTCGGAATCTGAGTTTCAACTTTCTTTGCCTTTTTCTTGTTCTTTCCAAAGCTTTGCTTTTTGCTTCACTTTTTGCCCTTTCTGTCCTCCTCGCTCGAGTCGGAAGAGCTAGAAGAACTGTCAGAAGAAGAGGAAGAAGAAATGGGTAGTCCTTCAAAATGCACACGCTTCTTCTGCAAAAGAAGATTGATGGCCCAAGTAACCAGGGTAGTTAGTCCCCTTCTTGCGCTTCTTCAATTGCTTTTTCGATTGATTCTTCGTATCCAAAAGTTGACTGATTTGGGTCTGAACCACCTCTTGAAGTTCTTTTATAAACATCCTCGGAGTAGGAGGTTTCTTGAGTGCCGGTTTAATTGGTGGTTCAGTGGCTTTCTGCCACTGAGTATGCACTTCAGCCATGGACTGCTGAGTCAAAAATTTTGCAAACTGGGGATCTTTAGCAAACTGAAGCATCTGCTTTGTGCACTCGTCAACTTGTTGTCGATGTTGCATCTCCAAAAGTTCATACTGTGTAGGGTGAGGTGGCCCGTACTCGTCTTTTGTTAAGTCGTTTAAATCTTCTGCATTGCCTCCTCTCGCCTCAACGGTTGTAAAGTGCAGAAGAGGTCGAATGATTCTTTGCGGAATCCATGATTGTCGCGAGAAAAGGGATTGGATTTCTTGATAGAAGAGAAATCGGCCGTGCTTTGATACCACTGTAACAAACTTGGACACCCCAAGTCAAGATTCTACCGTGACACAACAAAGATTCGCTTCAAAACACTTCACAAATTTATGAGAGAGTTGACACGGCCCGGCATAGTTCCGTACCTAGAGGTATTGGCCCCAAAGACTGGCGCTCCTTTCGGGATTTCTTTTTATATTGATCTTTGAGCAAAGTACAACTCCCGCGGGTGCTCGCTCTCACACTCTGCGTCCAGATGCTTTGCAGAGTGAGCCCCTTGGGTTCAATATAAAGGTTACAAGGGTTGCTAAAAACAGAGCCCCAAAAGCATTAAAAACTCAAAAGCCTTGAGCTCCTAAAGTATCTTATTAAAACTCCGCCCGTAAAAAGCACTCAGCGTAAGCTGCGGAAATCCGTACAGCCAGCCAACGTAAAACGCGGAGATACCGTATGCACTGCCACATCGGCAGGTCAATGCGAATCACGGGATTCCGTACAGTTGCCACGTCAGCCAATCAACATGAATTGCGGAGATCCGTACAGGCAGCCACGTCATCACTAAGGTGTGTGTGTGTGTCCGGGTTGCTCGGCTACGTCATCAATTTGTGACATATCCCCTCTCAGACTTGATGTTGAACAAACCGCATGAAGCCGAAGATGTGAGACGAATGATGAAGATGTTTGCTGCGATGTCTGTAGCAATCTGAGGTGTCCCAAACTCTGAGAGATCTCCATGGTGTGATGTCGTCACAAGCGGTGTAGCAAACTGTTGTACTCCGCTAATGCAGTGTGAAGATCCTGTGTGAAGGTCCCAAATTGAGTGTGAAAACAACTCCTTGTGGTCAAAGAAGTGCTAATAGACCTACAAGTGTCTTGCCCAATAGGATTTGTGGTGTCTGTAGAAAAACCGTCTGGAGAAAATGGGGAAGCCCAAGAATCGTCATGAGAATGACCGGAAGCCTGTCAATGCATGAACCTGCAACCAAGTGTGGCCAGGTGGCTAAGGTGTGTAAAACTCCAAGAAGGCCAGATGTAGCGATCTGCGTCGTAAACGTCCTCCGAAACAAGGAAAGCCAAATTAAATAGTCTATAATGTAGAAGCTACCGTAAACTGCAATAGTCACCGAGAGACCGCGCGGACCACCACCGGACGGTGTCCTGTCAGTAAGTAGGGTTGTCAGTAAGTAGGGTAATCCAAGATGAGGGGGAAGCCAGACTCACTAGTCTGGACTCTGTGCTGTGAAGGACCTTGGAGAAGAGGTGTTAGGTGTAGCGGAATGAATGTTTGTGCTTTGCTCAAGATGAGTGCTCCGAACTGTGCTCAAGGTTCCTTTTGTTCTTATGGAAGGTAGAGCCTTCCGTTCTTAATGAGAGAATGCTATGATCACAAACAAAGTGAATGGACACTGTCCGTGCAAGTGTATGAGACTGAGAGATAGAGAGAGAAGAAAGATACGACACCAGAGACAACGTAAAACCCTCCTCCGAAGGCCCCACTCTCGTCGGCGAGAGTGGTCTACTTATGATTGCACCAATTGGTACAAACTGAATGCAAGTGACTGATGCAAGTGTAGGCTATGTTGACGACGACGACGGGGATGATGAGGCCGACATTAGGGCTGAAATCTGCAATCTTTTGTCTGCTGTCCAAAAACGCTATGGGCTGAAATCTGAGACTAGTCCAAAGACGCTGATTCTGGGACTGTTTCTGTAGGTCTTTGTGGCTGAAATTCTGCAGGTTTAGGGCTGAAAACTGAGGTTCTGAAGGCTGAAAACTGAGGGTCTTTCCGGGCTGAATCTGCTACTCTTTAGGGCTGAATATGCAGGTCTTTCATTGCTGAAAATGCTGCATTGTGTCTGCTGAAAATCTGCAAACTCCAGGATCTCCAAAACGCTAGGGCTGCATTTCTGCTTGTCGATGTAACTGTTGCAAAAACGCTAGCTGTTGGGGCTGCCTGGCGATTGTGCTTGGGGTCAAAAACGCTAGGTCTATGGTCTCTGGTGATGAAGCTTGCTGATGACAAAAACGCTAGTGCTGATGTTGACCGCTTGAGGGAAAACCCCCCCAAGGGGTTCTTGCTTGAGAAGTTGCCTGTTGAGCAGTGTAGCTCCTGTTGCCTCTTCTGCCATTTAGTGCTAGTCTAGGTTTGCTTATATACAAACTTACTCAATTTGCCCTACCTACTTTCCAACGAAAGTCACTTAAAAATAATAAGTGAAAACTGTCAAAATAGGTAAAATAGGCTAAATGCATTGGAAAATTCCCTTGAAGGATTTTGATGGAATTTGATGGGAATGCTTATGATCATGCTGTGTGCAACCAGAGGATATGCATCTACACTAAGTGACTGGGCATGCACGGTCTACGAATAGACTCACAAAAGTGCCAGATCACTTCTAAATCTAACTGATTGGACTGACTGAACCCTGTTATGCTGTAGCTTGTCCACGGACACATAGGGTTGCATGTGTCACGTGACAAGAGGTGTGGTCAGACCAAACTGTCTGCACCGTAATCATCGTGTAGAAGTAGGGAATCCAGACTGAGTAGTCTGCGCTGTGAAGAACCTCTGAGAAGAGGAAAGGCCAGACCAACTTGTCTACGCCGTATTGCCTGTATCTCCTGCCTCCAATCCTTCAGTGTCAACCAAAACATAATCCGCGCCAGCAACGCCAACAAACCGCGACTCGGTGTGGCTGTCAATGTGAATGAGCAGCTGGGAGTGTCCTACTGCCCAGGTCGGGGGATACGTCTGCTGTAAGGTTACCGAGGGTGAGTGTAAGCAACTTTGAAGGTAGCAATCCAAATGATCAAGAGTGTAGAAGAGCAACTGCACTACCATCCAAGCCAAGCTCCGGGTGACTCTGGATGTAGTCGCGGGATGCCAAATCTCCTGCATCTCGCGGGTAAACTCTCCAAGAGAGTTCAAAACACTGAAGTCCTACTCCAGTTTGTAGATCCAAGCAATGAACCTGTCCAAGAAGAGATCCAAGATCCTCTCCCTAAGTCCATGTAGATGCTCCTGTGTAAGCAAGTGATTGGACATGTCGAGGTCAAGTGGTAAGTGTCTGTCCACCCAAGCTGGTGGTGTCTTCTCTGGGAATGTCGGAATTCCATATGCCATGAGCATGGCCATATCTCGTGTGAACTCCTTTGATGAGTGCATAGGTGTGTTCAAAACAAACCACAAGTCACCACCCCCTCTAGAGTGTGCAACCACCGAATGATGGCTGGAATGAATGGATCTCCCAAGGATCGATGGATAAGATCTCAAGTCACCGAAGAAGGTACCGTCTCCAATGCTGTAGCAGTCCAAGATAACCTTTCAGAAAACCACCGGATGGTGTCCTGACAAGCAAGGGAGTGAACAACTGCACAAAAGGCAAAAATCAGCCTGCTGCTCACCCAAAAAACATTGCAAAGGGGGCTGAAAACGCTGCTGTAACGGAGAATTCAGCGTGCTTGTATGCCACCGATCAGTACGGGAGCGTCGTAGAGGTTGCAGGTGAGGGATCCTCGCACTTCTCAGCCGTTGGGAGGGCTGAAAACAGAGAAAAAAGAGCAAGTAAATGATGCCAAAAAAGTGCCGATTTCGTGTAGATACCTGACCATGAGTGTAGATCTGCAAGTGCCAGGCAGTGTAGGTCTCTCCCGTAGGTGCAAAAGCTCAGCGTTTTGCTTAAAACGCAGCAGCTATTCAAAAACGCAGCAAGGTTCAAAAACTCAAGCTGTCCCAAAAACGCAGATCTGGGCACAAAAACGCAGGGCAGATCTGGTGCTGATTTGGTGCGATCTTGTTGCAGGGAGGGGCGCCAACGGTAGCAGATGCAGATCTTTGCTTGCAACTACAAAACGCCAACAACATGCAAAAAACGCTAGGTCATGTGAAAAACGCTAGGCAACTTGGTGATTTTCCCGCGACGGAAAGTTGTAGAAATGCTAGCGCTAGCTTCCAAAAGAGAGATCGTTGGCTGATCTGGTCCCTTGGGAGGAGAGCCTGATGCAGAAGCGCCCTCAACGTTGGTGATTGATACCATGTGAGAGTGCACGTGTGCGGAAGCGTGAGAGAGGAGAGACATAGAGAGAGGTAGTAAAAGCCAAAGATGGGGAAAGGGGGCGATCAGCCCCCCACTGACTACTAGAGCAAGAGACCAGTACAATGCCAGATGTCAAACCATGACTGGGGGTGCCTCCCTTGGCCCCATATATAGGTGCCCAAGGGGCGGTAGGGCAATACAGGAATATGCCCCCATGACCCAACATGATTTACGAAATATATATGGGCGCCCGGATAAAGGTGGGCGGTCGGACAATGCAGAGGGTGGCCAACCCGGAGACATACTAGCCATACATGTATGCCCTAGACCTGAGTGAAGCAGCAGAGTGGTGTAAGTCTAACAACGGTATCAGTGTTATCGGGGAATGCGTTCCATGAGGCCTAGAACGCCGGAACGGCGTTCTGGAAGGGCAGGGTGGTAGGGGACGGCTCGGAATGGATGGGCGTTCCGGATGAGGTTCTGTCATCGGAATGACCGGGGAACAAGTCGAAACGGCCGGAATGCCACCAATGGGCAGAAGTGGGTAGAATCCAAAACGCCCAGTTTTTTTGAAGTTCAAAGTTTGGGAGTCTTGGAGGGGAGCAAAGCTTATAAAATGCACCCCCCCTCATCCCTTTCCTTCACTCAAGCCTCAAGCTCTCAAGCTCAACCAAAGCTCTCAAGCTCTCTCTCTCCATTGCTCTACGCCGCTACGGTCTACCCTGAAGGCTCAAGCTCTCAAGCTCTCTCTCCCTTGCTCTAGCTCTCTCAAGCTCTAATCTGTAATTGGATGTGTTATTGTATGTGGGCATTGTGTCTGTTGTGTATGTACTATGACCACGGTGCCGCACATCACAATCAAGTCATAATAAGGTTGAATGGTCTTTAAATCGTGTTTTTTGTTGGTATTAGAGTCAAAGGACTCTAGTACTACTTGTACTCAAACACATAACGCTAAAAATTGCATTATTTGGGTGTTTTTTATGCCTCTCGTTCCACGCCGTTCCCGTTCCGGACCCCTTGTTGTTCCCTCGTTCCGCAGGGAGGCCCGTCGCCGTTTGCGTTCCACTTCTGGGTAACTCTGCACGGTATGACCCATCAACAGTAGCAAATGCTACCAAGTATCGAAAACTGGTCGGTTCTCTTATTTGGGTTCTCAACACTTGGTTTGATGTGAGTTTCCCGATGGGATGAGATATGGTAGACATAGGGGTGCATCTTTCTCTCTCAGCAGCGCTATGTCCAAGAGTTGTTAGAAGCATTTGGTATGAGTGAATGCAAACCAATCTCATCTCCTATGGTCCCAATTAGAAGTTGTCAAAGTATGTCCCCTCAAATGTAGCAGATGCTACAAAGTATCGGAAACTGGTTGGTTCTCTTATTTGCAGAGATCTGCCAAGTCACATATGGAGCAGGGTCTTTGGACTCTGCGATATTTAAAGGCGACATAATCATTTGGCACTCATTATGCGGCTTGAGGTACAGACTCCAAGATCATTCTACGAGGATGAAGTGATTCAGATTGGGGTGGAGATCCAGACGGATGACGGTTGACCACAGGTTACACCTTTTCTTTTGGCTTAGGAGCAGTTTCATGGAGCAATAAGAAAGAGCCTATAGCTGCCTTATCTTCCTCAGAGGCAAAGTATAGGGATGTTTGTAGTTGTACATGTGAGCTAGTGCGGTTACAGAGGCTACTTTTAGAGATTGGATTTCCCTAGTAGACGACCACGATGTACTCTGACAACCAGTGTTTCATGCCCGGACCAAGCATATAGAGATATAGTACCAAACGTTGCCGATATCTTCACCAAACCTTTTCCACAGCGACGTTATCCTCTCATGCTAGCTCCCTTGGACTTGCTTCCCATCCAGGAGCTATTAGGGGGTGTTAAGAGTTTAGATTCCCATTCGGAAGTGGCTCCAGTATCTCCCAGGAGCAGATTAGGGAGTGGGTTGTTTCGTGGTTGTGCTTGGCCGTATCTGAGGTAGACGTACCTTTTTTTGGCGATGCTACCAAATGTGTGTCACAAGTCACTTTAGTGAGTTTACACATTTTTTTAGCAGTTTATTAGCCATTTATGGGGTTTCCAGGCTGGGTAGAGCATTTCTAGCATTTGCCTATATAGGCAACTCCCCCCCCCTCCCCTCCTCTTGTACTTTATGGCATATGTTCATTGCAGAGTTCTAGCGTTTTGGGCCATCTTCTCTCAACCATTTTCTCTCTCTAGAGCCAGATGTGGTGTTTTCTCTCTCCTCTAGCGTTTTTGCATGCACCAATGTACTCTCTTGCCAATTTCCTTGCTCTGTGTGTGTGTGTGTGTGTGTGTGTGGAGTTGGACACTCCAAGCTGGGAATCTACCACGACACCACAAATAATTACTTCAAACAGTTCACAATTCACAATTGATTCGACATTGGCCCGGCGGAGTTCCGTGCCTAGAGATATTGGCCCTAAAGATTGGCGCCCCTTTCGGTATTTCTTTTTGTATTAATCTGTGTTCAAAGTACAAGAGTGCGGGCAGGCGCTCAAACTTAGACTCTGCGTCCAGATGCTCTGAGTTATGAGGCCCTGCCCACGTATTTAAAAGTACAAGGGATGCCAAAAGCAGAGCCCCAATAGCTGGAATCAAAAGCTGAAAATTAAAAGCTTTGGAAAATAAAGCAAGAGTTTCTCTTTCTCTCTCTCTCTCTCTTGCTTAATGAAATAAAGCAATTTGAAAGATTCTCGCTCTTGTAGAATTACGTAGCAAAAAGCAAAAGGCTTTCTCTCTTTCTCTCTTTCTCTCTCTGCAATGGCGTAGCCAAAAAGCATTGCCCAAAAGCTGCCGCAATTTGCATCGTAATTTGCGGACGTCTGTACTGCTGCCACGTGGCATCCTTGCCGTACACAACAAGCCAGGTCAGCTACTCCAGCAGCCATGTCACCATTTCAGCCCTGCCAGAGAGTGTGTGTGTGTTAGGTTTGCCACGTCACAATTTTGTGACATACCCCCCTCTTGAAAGCATTGTAATCGCCCTTGATTATGCCTGCAAAACGGACAGAGGCCATAAATTGTCTTAGCAGACACTGACTGTTAGTACTGACGCACTAGGAACACACATCTAGTACATGTACCGATCGACAGTCACATCACACGACATCACAGGACATCACATGACAAATCACATTCAACATTCATGCGGATCTTAGACTATGATTTATCGGCAATGCAGTTAGCAATCGCATCTAGATCCACTCAGGACCTCATCGATGCCCGATTGACTAACCCCTATTGCAACCATGTCTATTCGAGATCATTCGGACCAAAATGTTGCAGTCATTTTGTCTATCAGTTCTTGCACTTAAAAACAAGTCAAGAACAAATCAGTTTCATATTTTCCGGGATTCCATTTCATAAAGTCATACAACAAAATACTGTCAGCCCTCAGTATCCCTGAAGCTCGAAGAGACATCAGTGACTCTAGTATTAAAAAATAGAGGCATCTGTTGACAAAGGAGCGGAGTAACTCCCCTCTTGTGCAACCCATTGCACCAGATCTCCGGCCAAGCTGAATTCGGGGTTCCTTTTGGAGTAGGCTATGCTAAACCAAAAGCTTCAAGGTCTTTAAAGGTTCACGATTTGAGGAGTATCTGCTAGGTCCTCCTCCTCCATCCACTTCGCATCCAATGCAGGATAGTTCTTGAACTTAACCAAGAACCGCCTTCGTACTTTACCCTTATTCTTTCTGTTCTTATGTGCCAAAATTTGTTCAAGAACAAGGATCACCTCCACTTCGGGTTGCTCATCGGGCTCCCCATCTTCGGGCACATCACTTTTAAAAGGTTTCAAGAGACTCACATGAAATGCATTGTGAATCCTCCAAGTGTCAGGCAGTTTCAGTTGGAAGGAGATACAATTGATCTTTTCGGAAAGGTCCGTAGTATCTCATACTAAGTTTTGGAAAAAGCCTCTCCTTTCCCTTCTTCTTTCTCATGCGTGCCTTCTCAAAATTTAAGAGCACCCAATCTTCCTCCTTCAATTTCAAATCGCGACGATTGCGATTCGCTGCCTTTTTTTGTCTTTCTTGAGATTTCTGCAAAGCCTCGTGGACCTTCCAAAAGCCATGTCTAAGTCGCGCGTGTACTCATAATCTTCAAAAATCTTATCTTTGTGCTTAAGAAGGGTGGAACCTTCACAACACCTTCAATAATCTCAAATGGCGCCTTCCCCGTCGAAGAATGTATCGTGTTGTTGTAGGCAAATTCCACAAAAGGTAGATACTTTTTCCATTGAGTCTTCTGATCCGAGATATAAGACTTCAATAAATCTAAAACCACTGAATTGGCAATCTCAGATTGCCCGTCAGTCTGTGGGTGGAAAGAAGACGAGAATTGCAACCGCGTGCCAATGTTCTCCCAAATTGCCTTCCAAAACAAACTCGTAAATCTTGTCAGAGACAATCGTCTTGGGCATGCCATGTAATCTGAAAATCTGGGCCACAAACAATCTCGCTAAGTGATACGGCTTGACTGTTTTCTTCATTGGAATGAAATGAGCCTGCTTGCTAAATCTGTCAATAACAGTTCAGATACCATCGTGACCACTCTGTGTTCTCGGGAGATCAAAAATGAAATCCATTGCAATACTTTCCGAGGGGCGGGTGGGTATGGGCAAAGGTTGTAACAATCCGTGTGCTTTATGCTTGTCAAACTTGACCTTCTGGCATACCAAGCGACTGCGCACAAACTCGTCCACATCCTTCTTGAGACTCGGCCAGAAGAAATATCTCTCTACCCCTTTCATGGTGGTAGCAATGCCGCGGTGACCCGTAAAAGGTGGACAGTGGCATTAGTCATAAACTTTTCCCTCAACGGCTGTGTAACGCACGACATGGTTTTCCTCATCAAGTAGCCATCCCGAATGAAGTATCCCGCTACTGTCTCCCCATCCCGTATTCGTGTGAAAACGTTTGCAAAATCCGTATCTGTGGCATACTGGTCGACCATATCCTCGAAGCTCCTATGATGTATCGTGGAAATAGCAAGAACCAACGGCTTCCGAGACAAAGCATTTGCCACCAAATTCTTCTGTCCTTGCACATGGACAATCTGGAAGTGAAACTGTGACAAGATGTTCGCCCACCGCATCTGCTTTTCCGATAGCTGCTTCTGTGACAAGAAGTAGCGTAAACTTTGATGGTCTGTAAAGACAGTAAAATCCGCTCCGAGTAGGTAATGCCGCCATTGAGTAAGAGCATGGATAGCTCTTTCTCATAAATCTATGCTGTCAATTCTGGCCTTGAGAACAATAGGCTCTCGTAAGCAATGACATGGCCTTCTTGCATTAAGACCGCACCTAGACTATGATCGCAAGCATCACAATATACTTCAAATGACTTCTGCAAGTCCGACAAAGTCAAAACTGGTCACGTAGTCAATTTCTCTTTCAATGTCTGAAAGGCAATCACCTTTGTGGGTCCCCACGAGAAGGGACTCCTTTTTGTGTCAAGATATGCAAAGGGGGAGCAACCTCTGCAAACTTTCGAATGAACCGCTTGTAGTACGAACACAATCGCAAGAAGCTTCTAACTTCATGGACATTCTTCAAATCGGGCCAATCACGGATAGTCTCTATCTTGGCCAGATCCATCCGCACTCTTGCTGCTGACACAATGTGTCCCAAAAAGTGTATCTCTGGTAGGAAAAAAAATCACTTTTCTTCGCATTCATCACTAACTTGTGATCTCGTAATGCGTGAAAGACTTGAAGCAGATGATCTCTATGTTCTGACTCATCCTTGGAGAAAACAATGATATCATCAGAGAAAGTGCCAACAAATAGCCTGTACTCTCGAAAAATCCTGTCCATCATCCGGTTAAATGTCGCAGGAGCATTGGTTAAGCCAAAAGGCATCACCAAAAACTCAAATAACCCAAAAGTCATCCGAAAGGCTGTCTTGTAGACGTCTCCCGGCGCGATTCGGATCTGATGATATCCACTCTTCAAATCAATCCTGCTAAAACACGAGGATCTCTGTAATCTGTCGAGTATATCATTGATCCTGGGAATCGGAAATCTATTCTTGATGGTGATTTTGTTGAGAGCTCTATAATCGATGCACATTCTCCAAGATCCGTCTTTCTTTAAAACCAACAACACTGTAGAGCAATACGGTGAAGTACTAGGCTGGACAAGACCCTTTTCCAAGAGGTCTTTCACTTGATTCATAATCTCTTCGTTCTGGGCTCGGCTCACACGGTAAGGTGGCCGGTTCGGTGGCGTGCTTCCAGGTATTAGATCAATAGTATGATCTTCAGGACGAGCGTGTGGTAACTCGCCTGGCAGGCCCTCTGAGAAGCAATCGGCATGAGAGTGGAGAAAATCTTGGTGTTCTTTTTGAAGTTCAGACATATTTGTCCCATCCTCATCATTCAACTGTTTCATAAAGATCGAGTAAACAAAAGGACTGGATTTCATTAACTTTGAAATGGCCGAAGCCGATACAATAGGGACAAACTCGTCCTTAAGTTTAATATCAAGTACGATGGTTTTGCCCTTCTCTGTGGTCAAAGTCGCTTTCCTCGCCCGATAGTCGACCACGGCGTTGTTCTTGTGGTACCAGGGAATTCCCGAGAGAACATCACAACCTTCCAAAGGCATTATGTAAAAGTCCTCATGCCCCAAATATCTCTGACAATGCAACCGACGTTTGCCAATGACAGCTGTAATGGCTACGTCCCTTCCGGGTGCCGCTAGAACTGCCTCCGCAAGTGGTCCCATCCGATCGAGAGTGATCTTGAGCCGCGCCGCCAGTTCCGGTGAAATGAAGTTGGCCTTAGCTCCTCCATCAAAGAAGATCAGGGCTTCTTGGTCTTTCACTTTGCCCCAAGCTCGGCAAAGTTCCGTATTTTCGTCCAACGTGCTGGGATCGTACCCACGCAATCTTTTCTTCCACGTTCCTTAGTTGCTCTTGAACTCTCAGGCCTCTCGTCGTCCTTGTCGTTCTGTTCTTTCTGTGCCTTTTTAGGGCACTTCGCGAAGAGATGTCCAGTTTCCCCGCATCCAAAGCACTTCCCTTCCTTGATGTAGCGAGCTATCTCCTAAGGAGTGAGCTTGGGTCGTGCATCTTTCTTTTCTGGGTTGCTCTTCCTCTTTCTACTTTCATTTGTCGAAGTATGTTCGGCTCTTTGCGTCATGATCTCATTTGTGGGGTAGGTCAAACTGCCAGAGTGAATGGAAAAACCCCGTTTCGCATGACTCATCAACTCCTGAATGGAAGCTGACTTTTGTTCTAAGCAGTGATCTCGGATCTCTGTAGGAAGACCCAAGGTAAACCGCTCAATCTGTTCCTTGAACGAGATCTTCTTAAATGAAGAGGCGGTAGAAAAAGCGGGTTTTCGGGGTGGTTTTATGTGGTCTTCTGCCACTGCGTGTGCACTTCCTCGAAAGAAGTCTGGCTCATATATTTTGCCAATTTCGGGTCCTTGGCAAAATTAAGCATCATCTTTGTTGCATTGCCGATCAATTGTCGACGCTCCATCTCTTGACGCTCCACCTGAGTAGGCCGAGGTGGGCCATACTCCTTGCCTGAATCTTCGTTGTGATCCCTTCCCGCATCTCCGGTTGCAGAGGGAGTCGACTGATCTTTGCCTGAAGCCATAGGTGTCGCGAAAAAGGATTGGATTTCTCGTAGGAGAGAAATCGGCCGCGCTTTGATACCACTGTAACAGACTTGGACACTCCAAGTCGAGAATCTACCACGACACCACAAATAATTACTTCAAACAGTTCACAGTTCACAATTGATTCGACACTGGCCCGACAGAGTTCCGTGCCTAGAGATATTGGCCTCAAAGACTGGCGCCCCTTTCGGTATTTCTTTTTGTATTAATCTGTGTTCAAAGTACAAGAGTGTGGGCATGCGCTCACACTCAGACTGTGCGTCCAGATGCTCTGAGTTATGAGGCCGTGCCCACGTATTTAAAAGTACAAGGGATGCCAAAAGCAGAGTCCCAATAGCTGGAATCAAAATCTGAAAATTAAAAGCTTTGGAAAATAAAGCAAGAGTTTCTCTTTCTCTCTCTCTCTCTCTCTCTTGCTTAACGAAATAAAGCAATTTAAAAGATTCTCTCTCTTGTAGAATTGCGTAGCAAAAAGCAAAAGGCTTTCTCTCTTTCTCTCTCTGCAATGGCATAGCCAAAAAGCATTGCCCAAAAGCTGCCAAAATCTGCGCTGTAATTCGCGGACGTCCGTACTGTTGCCACATGGCATCCCTGTCGTACACAGCCAGCCACGTCAGCTACTCCAGCAGCCATGCCACCATTTCAACCCTGCCAGAGAGTGTGTGTGTGTGTTAGGGTTTGCCACGTCACCATTTTGTGACAATGTGTGTGTGTCTCACTGGCTCTAGCGCTCCCCTTCTCCTCTACTTGGATACCCTACACGGCGAGGCATCTTGCCTTTTGTGCACGCGAGCCCATTCGATGGGCGGTAAGTGGTAGGAGGTCGACTGCGAAGAGATCTGTCGCATTAGATTTGAGATCCAGGATGTCCGGTCCCGAGAGGAGGTTTGTTGTTTTTTACAGACGAGATCACCACATGATTCACCCTTTTCCGTTGCACCTTTGACATGGATAAGTCTAAAGAGAGTTCTTGAAAGATACAAGGACTATTTCATTGAAACTCTTCCAGATAAGCTACCTCCAGAATGTCCGGAAGATCATCACATTGATCTTATACGGGGCAGCTCTTCTCATAACCAACCCCCATACAGGGTAAGTCTTACTCAGCAAGATGAAATTTTGAAGCAAGTCAACGAGCTTCTAAAGAAAGGTCTAATACGGCCCAATACTTCTTCCTAGTGCTCTCTAGTTTTATTGGTGTAGAAGAAGATGGCTTGTTTCGCATGTGCATAGATTACCGATCTCAAAACAAGATCACAATTTAAAATCAATTTTTGATTCCTCTGATTGATGACATTCTTGATAAGGTACAAGTTGCAAGCATCTTTAGTCGCATAGACCTAAAGAGTGGGTATCATCAGATACTCATAGCACTTGAGGCTGTGCATAAGACTGCTTTCTGCACAGTCTTTGGACTTTATGAATTTTTGGTCATGCCATTCGGCTTAATTAATGCTCCTGCCACATTCAATCGAATGATGGATTGTATCTTCAGTCTAGACCAAGCCTTTGCAGGAGTCTTCTCTCAATCAAAAGAGGAACATCAGAAGCACTTGGATACAGTGTTTCGAGAATTACGTAAGCATGAGTTGCATATCAATGCAAAGAAAAGCGAGTTCTTTCTCACTGAGATTCACTACCTAGGCCATATAGTCTCTCACAACCAATTGAGTATGGATCCAACAAAGACCCAAGTTGTTCAAGACTAGCCAACTCCCACTGTTGTACATGATGTGCTTAGTTTTTTAGGATTGTGTTCGTAGTATTAGAGATTCAAAGCCGCCTTTGACAAGCTTAAATACCTTTTGAGCCATGGTCCTGTTTTGATTGTAATAGACTTAAGGAAATCATTTGAGGTACACTGTAGTCTGTGATGCTTCAGCCTTCAGGTGATTGCATCGGTGCAGTGCTTAACCAAGAAGCCCATGCAGTGGCTTTTGAGAGTAGATGGCTCAAGATGTGGAAGTAAATGCCTTGATCTAGGAGAAGGAACTTATGGTTGTGATTCATGCCTTGTCTAATTGGCCTTCTAGGAGCAGACTTTGTGATCAAGACAAATCATCCGAGTCTAAGAAATTTCCTCACACAAAGCAAATTGTTTGAGAAGTAGATGAGATGTCCAAACTTCATGTCCATGTTTCATCACTTCTAGACTTATCCTCCATCTGGAGAGAGCTACAGAACGTTGAAAATGAGTATCCCTTTTCTATTTAGGATAGTTACCTCTTACCAGCACCAAACAATTTACGTGGCGACCGCATTGAGGAATAGAATCATGGATGAAGCACATGCTTTGTCTTACGCAGATCACCAGGGTATTCTCCCTATGACCTTAGCATTGGAACATTATTTATTATAGCCAAACCTAAAAGCAAACATCGATTAGAATGTCAGGGATGCTTAGTTTGCCAAAAAGTGAAGTATGATTGGCACAAGATGCCTAGGTTACTCCAACCTTTGCCCGTGTTTGATCAACCTTGGGAGAGTATTGCCATGGATTTTATTATGGATCTCCCTAAGACTTAGACTGGAAATGATGCGATCTGGACCATTGTGGAGAGATTTAGTAAGCAAGCTCACTTTATTCTAGTCAAGAAAACGATCAAAGCAGATCATATGGCTAGGGTCTTTCTAGCACAAATTTTCAAGCATCATGGGATACCCAAGTCTATTGTGAGTGATCGAGATCCTTGCATAACAGGAAACTTTTGGCATGCCTTGTTTGATAACCTTGGTACGAAGTTGAGTTTTTTGCATGCATATCATCCCGAAACAAATAGGTAGAGTGAGATTGCCAAGTGTTGGATATGTTGAAATCCTACATGTCGAACAAAGAGCTTGTTTGAGAAAAGTATTTGTCTCTTTTCGAGTACGGGTATAACAATACCGGTAAGCCTTTTCTTCCAGTGATCCTTTTAACTAAGGATAAGATATTGCAACCAATGAGTTCATTTGAGATTTGGACACGGCCTATGGGCAAGTCAAGAGAGATGTTTTACGCTCTTAGGGAAAACATAAGAAAGTTGCGGACAAGCACAAAAGGAATTTAGACTCGATAGTGTCAAAGGTGGCAGTGGAAGGTGCAATGAGGACAAGACCTGGCTTGTGATCCGGTGGGTACCTCGACTCCAATCTAGAACACCTGCAATGCCAAACACATGAACAAGGCACACCTGTGGAGAAGAGAGATCACATAGGTAGAATGAGACAGGACATCTGAGAATGAGAGAGAGAGAGAGATCTCGGAAAGGCTCTCCATGCTGATAACAATCTGCTCATACAAGTGACCAAGGGTGGTCCGACATAGAACTGACATGCCTATGGATAGAACCGAGGACACACACAACTGCAATTGCTACTGACACTGCCAACTGTTCCTACACACGAGACCACTGACTCGGTCTCGTCATGGGATGGACTCCCCGACATGGATCCTACTCTTGGCAAAGGAAGGATCAACAGTAAAGCCCGTCGAATGGGCTGCCTTGAGGAGGAATGGGGCAAGGGAGAACTACTGCCCATCACCCAGCAAAGGATCACCAACTGCTCCCTGGATTTGCTCCCATAGCGATGCATAACATGCCTTGGCTGGTCTCCCAAAACGCTGGGAATGGTGGCCAAGAAAACGCTGGGGAATGGTCCCACTGTTTGCAAACGCTCTCTGTGGGCAGGAGGCAAAAACGCCAGGGAGGGAAAGGAGGTGAAAAACGCCAGGGCTGAACTGCTGTGCATGAAAAACGCTGGGTGATCCATGCATAAACGCCAGGATGCCAGCATGAGAAAAAACGCCAGGCTCCGGAGAGGGCGCTCCTCACTAAGGCTAATCTGCATTGCTAGGAAGTGATCCCCCCTTGGCTGCCTATATAGGGCTGACCTCAGCCCTGCCCGACCCACTCCTCCAGCCCCACGACCTTGGTAAATGGGGGAAAATAAGGAATAGGTGTGAAGAGGGCATTGGATACACATGGGCTCAGGGGGAAAAATATGCTAGGGTTGGGGAATGCTATTCACAGCCTGCAGGACAACTGGAGACCATGGAACCAAGCCAAGACCCGAGCTAAACATTGCTAGACATGACCCAACATGAGTGAACAACCTCACACTGGCCGGGCACAACCACGAAACAGCCCTCACTCCCTAATCTGCTCCTGGGAGATACCGGAGCTACCACTGGACAGGAATATGAACTTTAATAGATAGGTGGTCATTGGGTCTTACTCAAGTTGGAGAAAGTGAGACTGAAGAAACAAGCGTCTCATAAGGGGAAGGTGGTTAAACTTTCCAACTGTTATTATGGGCCGTTTAAAACAATTGACCAAGTGCTACATTTTGAATAGAGCTATCACCTAATTGGAGGATCCCTAATGCTTTCCATGTTAGTTTACTTCGGCCATACATGGAACCGTCACCAAGTCAGCCTATTGTTGAGGAACCCCCTGAGGTTGAAAGAGATACTCCAACTAGAGCAGATCATTCATCATTAGGAGCGGCCACTTAAGTCCGAAAAAATTACACGGAAGTATTTGGTAAAGTTCAAAAGAACTACTCCACTTTGGATGCTCAATGGATGACCGAGCAGGAATCAACACCTTATCCCGAGCTTCTCGAAGGATATGTACAAGCAGTATAGTTGAAGTCAGTTGTTTAGAAGCCAGAGGGATGTTGCTAAATTGACTATTTTCTCATTTTTGAGTAATTTTTACTTTAATAAAATTAGGATATTTAAATTTGTGCACTTCAAAACTCTAGATCTACAAGAATTAATAAAAGCCATCATTTTTGATGCGTCATACGATGGGTGACATAAAGCATCGCGAAGGAGTTGTTCCGTAAGTTTGGTGAAAGAGTCTACGTAAAGGGTACTTTCAATGCGTCACAAGATGGGCGATGGGAGCATTGGTTAGGGAGTATTATATTGGTCTGAGGAGGAAATCCAAACTGAGTAAGAGTTATGCGTAAAGATGCAAGCACATGAATAAAGGTGGGTTCTGAGAAGCCTTGAAGAAATGCAAATGCTTTCTGAGATGTAGGTTGCGTTTTGAGTGCTTTTTGGGAACGCATATGCTTTCCGCGAAGGAGTCTATGTCTGCATCACATTTATGCATGAGATTGTATCTAGGGACGCCTAGGGTGTGTTTGTGTAAGCATAGTTTTCAGCTCATAAGTTTTTAGTGAGTTTTAAATAGGTTCAGATCATTTTAAAAACTGTCAGGCCGCCCACTTATTATTCCGCAGGTATAAATAGTCTCAAAAGCAAGGCACCCCTCCATCTGGCTGTTTCTTGCTACAGTTGACCTCTCTCTCTCTCTCTCTCTCTCTCTCTCTCTCTCTCTCTCTCTCTCTCTCTCTGTGCTTGGCGTACACTCCAAGCCAGCCTTCCACTCCAGAAAAAGCAGGGCGCCCCCCTCTCCTGGCCAAAATTGGCAGCCATCGATTTCTCTCTGCCTCCTTTTTCTTGGTGTGGACTTCAAGGCAACAAGGCACTTCCCCCTCCCTGTATTCCTAGCAGGGAAACCCCCTATTCTAGTCACTTCCCAAAGCCTATAAAAGAAACGTGGTGCCTCCAACTCTGGCATCACACTGCACCAAAGAGAAGGCGCCCTTACTGTGAGAAGAGTACAAGGAGGGTTCTATTGCGGCTACCGATCAAGTGTTCATGACAAGTTTGCGAACGAAGGTTGCTTTCCATGCCTGGAGC
This sequence comes from Adiantum capillus-veneris, assembly GCF_014529385.1. Lineage (NCBI taxonomy): Eukaryota > Viridiplantae > Streptophyta > Polypodiopsida > Polypodiales > Pteridaceae > Adiantum > Adiantum capillus-veneris. The sequence continues at coordinate 144,953,978 of NC_140953.1, read as the reverse complement.
AACATGTGACGATTTGTATTTGAGTTCTATCAGTGTTTGCTATGTGTCTGTGACATGTGTTTTGCAGGTACTACCTTTGAGAACAGAGCAAGGAGGCTTCGTCCTACGCTTGAGGGATTCTGGAAACGGAATCCATGCTATGAGAGAAAACCGAAAGGAATCTAAGTAGAGAGTTCGTCTCTCAATGGGAAGGAAACCACCATCGAGTGTGAGATAAGAATGGAGGGTTCACACCAGTTCTTATGCTGTAAAAGATTCTCCCTATCAATAAAGATTCTCTTTGGGGGGGGGGGGGAGGGGGGACCAGTTTTGGTCCCCAATACTATGTCGATCTTCTCCCTTCCGTCTCTCTCTGTCAAATTCTATTTATTTTCAGCCTATCATTTGTTCTTGTGCGCTCCCTTTTGTGACACCCACTCTAGTACTTGATGAAAACATAAGATATTGTCTAGTATACATCTGTCTTGGACAAAGGCTGTTTGGGAAGCATGAGTAAGATTTTGTAAGAAGAGTTGCAATCTACCGCTGATCATCTTGGCCAAAATTTTATAAACCGAAGGGAGAAGGGTGATCGCCCTCCATTGTTGAAAATATGTGCTGTCTCCTCCCTTGGAATAAGAGATATAAGGCCAGAACACATAGACTCAGACATATGTCCAGAAGTGAAGATATCCTGACACTCTCGACAACCATACATGTAATACATCCATTATGTTGAAAAGATGCCTCTAGTAAACCCATTCTCCCTTGGTCATGTAGATGCATCCAAACTGTATTGGAGTGGGCAACCCATGAGAGATTTAGTTAAGACCCAGCTGTGATGTCATCGTCTCCTTTCGCTCTTCTCCCTATGATCACCTTTATGTCTCGGTCCATCTTTGTACTCACTCCCCAAGGGAGTATGAACATTCTTAAAGTAGAAGGAACCAAGGTAAGGGGATTGTGTTTGTGATGCGCGATCTTGGTTACATCATCTATTGCACATGACATTTCCAAATTTACACTTTTTCCAAGCTCTCTCTCTTTTTCTCTCACAAGCTTATGTGTTTCTTGTGCGTATCCGAGCATCTGCATGTTCAATACTGAATGGGAAACTTGCAATTTTCTGGCCTCAGTGTGACCTTTACTGTGTTTCATAAAATTGGAATGGATTTTGGCCTCTGCCAGCTGATAATTGGGGTGATTGCTCTTGTTGCTTTAGGATGAACAGTATTGTAACATTGGTTTCAAGTTTAAAAAGGGATTTTGAAATGACATTGCAGTTTTTTGTGGTTCTTTTTGGTCTCTTTCGTTTTCTTCAGGGAAGAATAGTTTTGCTTCATTTTGCCTTTTTTTTTTCCTGCACAGGGAAATGGCTCCGCAGCAAATACACAGGAGTATCTCTTGTGGGGAAAACTTTGGCAGTAATGGGCTTTGGGAAAGTTGGGTCTGAAGTGGCTCGCAGAGCAAAGGGCCTTGGCATGACTGTCTTGGCACATGATCCTTATGCACCAGTTGATCGAGCACATGCTATTGGAGTGGATTTGGTTTCTTTTGATGATGCACTTGCACAAGCAGATTTTTTATCGTTACATATGCCGCTGACTCAGGCCACTTCAAAAGTATTTAATGCAGAAACTTTTAAAAAGGTGAAGAAAGGAGTGCGCATTATTAATGTCGCACGTGGTGGTGTTATTGACGAAGAAGCCCTTCTACAAGCACTTGACAATGGAATTGTTGCTCAGGTAAGGGTTTCAGCATGAATTTTGCCAGAATTTTGAGTATTGTCCCCATTGGTTTGCTGTATAAGAAAATTATTCTGATATTGTGTCTCTGTGTAAAAGGCGGCTTTGGATGTCTTCACAGAGGAGCCACCAGAACAGGATAACAAACTCATCTTACATGAAAATGTCATTGTAACACCCCACTTAGGAGCAAGCACAGCTGAGGCCCAGGTTAATAGTTTCAGGTCCTTTATGGCAATCATTATTGCATATGTTATTTGAATTGACTTTGATTATTAGCATATATGATTATGCACACAGTCATGAAGCAGTGTTAATATGTTTGTCACCTATATTGCACCCCGAAAAACGGCCATGGTTGGAAGTATGAGCCACACTGTTTGTTTTGGACGCATTACCAATTAATGGCCGTGTTATTTGTCCAGGAGGGTGTTGCTGTGGAAATTGCAGAGGCTGTTGTTGGTGCATTGCAAGGAGAGCTCTCTGGCACTGCAGTGAATGCGCCAATGGTCCCTCGAGAGGTATGTGGGCCCGTACTTCATCACATGCACTCATCAGGGAGATTTCTTGTACATTTTTTAATAATTCTCATCCTTTTTTTTTTTTTTTGGGCGAGCAACAAGATTGTTCCATCAGGTTATCAAATTACTGAAGGGCTACAAACATTTCCCTGTACAAGGTAAGGGGGCATTGGGAGATTCTTCCGTGCGATAAAAAAATATGCTCAAAGAGCCACGTTACACAACCGGAGGTGGGAAGAGCCACACTGGTGGCGTGTATTGCCAGTGTCCTTTGCTCCCTAGCACAAAAAGCGGGCTCCTTCATATGGATTGCCACGTCAGGACCTGTCCTTAGTACAGATTGCCATGTCAAGACTTTTCCGCAAAATCCGGGGGCATCCGTATAGTTTGCCACGTCATCACCTCTACGCAATTTTGGGGGCTCTGTTTTTCTTCTGGAGGTTTTAGGCCCCTCGGCAAACTCTAGTAAGTCGTGAGGGGTACCCTAACCCCTTTTGGCCCCTTGGCCATAATCTGCAAGTTGGAAGCTACTCCATGTCACAATTTTGTGACATACCCCCCTCTTGCAAGAATTGTAATCGCCCTCGATTACTCTTGCAAAACAGACACAGGACAAACTAGCTCAGTAGACGCTGACTCTTAAGTACACATCTAGCACTTTCTCAAAGACAATAGTCGCTCGTTGAACTGACGCTGACTCTAAGTACTGATGTACTAGATTGCACACATCTAGCACTTTCTCAAAGACAACAGTCGCTCGTTGAACATTCACATCATTATCCCCGTCGAGATCTTAGATGAGAATTATGATCATTGTAACTTATTTAGAAATCACATCCAGACTACATTGTATATCTTCTGGAGCAATATGAATCTGATGGTAGCTGCTCTTGAGATCTATGCGGCTAAAAATTCACGCCCCTTGCAGCTTGTCTAAGATATCATCGATTCGGGGAATTGGAAATCTATGCTTAATCGTAATCTTATTTAGAGAACAATAATCGATGCACATTCAAAATGTGTCGTCTTTCTTTTGAACAAGCAAGACTAGTGAACAGTAAGGAGAAGTACCAGGTCGAACAAGACCCTTCTCGAGAAGTTCATTTACTTGTTTAAGGATTTCTTGTTGTTGTAAGAGACTGACTCGGTAAGGTGGCTGATTTGGAGGTGAACTGTCCGGAATTAGATTGATACTATGATCTTCCGGTCTTTCAGGAGGTAATTCATGTGGAAGAGTGTTAGTAAAACAATCCTTATACTGATTAAGAAAAGTCTGTCTTTGACAAAAGTCAAGTAAGTAGAAAGACACGTCTTTATTTCTCTTTTAACAGTGATGTGATTGACCATGGGCATAGGCCAACCAGTAGCACTTGCATTTACATCATACTATTGCCAGTTTCTTATTTACATAATCTGGGAGAGGATGAATTTTGTAATGCCAAGGCATTCCCAAAATAACATCGCATCCTTGTATGGAGCAACTAAGAGAGACTCTTGATCAGAGTACTTCCCAATCTTTAGATTCAAATGCCCTTGCAATGGAGTGGAATTCGTATTCAACCCTTCAAAGGCTGATCCTGAACTGATCGGAGTTCCCAATCTCTCGGGAGCAAGTCCAAGAGATTATGAGATATTTAAGGAAATGAAATTGTCGGTGGAGCCTTGATCAAACAAGATCAGTACTCTCTGCCCGTTCAGGTTGCCCCCCACCCTTTGAGTTCCCTTCCTCCTTCCTGGTGTTGTCTTGTAGGTCAGGTACTAAATTTGATGTAGGAGGAGGAGAATCTTTCTTAAGATGTGGGCAATCTGGTTTCCTGTGGCCTGTCTCGCCACAATAGAAACATATACCCTCTTCCATATAGGCCTTCAATTGAGAGGGAGTAAGAAATTTTCTCTTCAATGCTCCCTCTGGCTTCTTTTCTAGGCCTTTGGGTTTATCTGAATGGCCGCTTTTGTGTAGAGGTTTCTACCTCAGTAATGAGATCCTTTTGCTTTGCATGAAAGGTACTAAACTCTTGCTTACGAGAGTTCCTTTCAAATGCAAGTTACTGGCTATGAGGGAAGACTGTATCATAATTTGAAGAGTGTTTCGCGGGTATAACTTCATGATTTTTTGAAGTACCGATTGGAGTCCAACTTCAAACTTGCGCATCTTCTATTCATCAGAAACTTTAAGGAGGACCTCTCAAAATTTTTCGACGTAGTTGGACACAGCTTCATACTCTCTTTGGGAGAGCCAATCCCATTCTTTCTTCACATCATCGACAAAGTTGGGGCGAAGGAATTGAGCATAAACTCTTTTTTGAACTCCTCCCAGTCTTTGGGTTTGCGTTTTTCCAAAATTGTGGTAAGCCATCAGTTGCTAGCCGTATCTTTCAGATACATGCTAACGTGGCGTAGTTTTGAGCGCTTTGAGAAATTACCTTCTGCAAAGGCCACCTCGAATTGTCGAATGAAAGCTCTCCTTTGTAACAACCCTCCTTCCATTATAGCATTCAAATTTGACATTCTTATCTCCAGTTTTGAACGTCTTCGTCTTCTTCACGTGGTGTCGGGACCGCTTCTTGGAGATGGCTTTGGAATTCTTATGCACTGGAATTCTGTATCGACTCTTCCTTTGATCCTCGTCTTGCTTTTCTGCTTCCGGTGGTTGATCTACAGCCTCGTCCAGGGGCAACTCAAGTTCCTTATTAGGAATGATATTATCCAGGTTCTTCATAACAAAGTAATTTGGTGAGTAATTCGATGAAGGGATTTCTTCTTCTTCATGTTGTCGGGGAGGTTGTTGGAGCCCGAGTCTGAGGTATTCCCTGAGTTGGTATTGGGGGATTCTGAGGTGGCTCTTCCATCATCGTTGCTTTCCCTTTTTCAATCACTTTCTGCACTTTTGACTGGGCAAGAGCGGCTTGCAATTCTGCCATCCGTTGCCTGAGCCGAGCTCTTCTGCTTGTCCTACCATGACGGGTATTTTTTGCCAACGACCGTCTCTCCTTGAGAAAGGAAATGAGAGAACCTTGCTCTGATACCATTGTCACAAAAACGGAAGCATGTACTTCATATTTTAAAGCTAATTTGCTACTTCACGTGGAATTCTGCACGACATTAAACTTAGAAAAACAATGCAGAAAATCGACACAACACTAGGGACCAGAAGATGGGTTGGTCTTGTCAAAGGTGCAACGGAAAGAAGGTGAATCGGATGAGGAACTGTCTGCAACTGCGATCAAGACACCTCTTTGTGATGATAGGCAGCCAATAGATCTCGAATCTATCGCGATGCATCTCCTTGCCGTGAAGACACAAGCCCGTACCGCCCACCGAACGGGCATTGGTTCTTGCCGGGGATGCACAAACGCTACGGAGCGGTGGTAACAGGCGAGAAAGGGAAGCGCTAGGGCTTGAGAGAGTGATCGATGGCTGATGTCGCCTCCTGCAGAAAACGCTAGAGAGAGAGTGCTCGCCACAAAGTGAAAACGCTAGAGAGAGAAAAAGCTAGCAGAGAGAGAGCCCAAACGCTGGTAATCTGTATTCAACAACTTGCCAAAAGTACAAGAGGGGGGGACTGCTTATATAGGACAAACTCCAGTTTGCCCTACTCAGCTAGAAAACCCCACGATTCTGGAAATTGGCTAAAATGGCTAATAAATATGTAAACTCACTAAAATGACCTGTAACACATATTTAGTGGCCTAAGTGCAGATGACTCGAGACTCTGACCCCGGGAAACCCTAGGAACAAGGGTCTTGCCTCATGCCAGCCTATTGGGTGAGCAATACCATGATGTGCACCGTCGATAATAGGTACGTCTACATGTAGTACGGCCGGGCACAGACACAAAACAGCCCTCACTCCCTAATTTGCTCCTGGGAGATACCAGAGCTACCACCGGACAAGAAGATGAACTCTAACACCCCCTCTCAGCTCCTGGACGTGGAAAGAGTCCAAGGGAGCTGGCATGGGAGGATAGTGTAGCCTGTGGAAGAGGTTTGGTGAAGATGTCAGCAGGGTTATCGGATGTAGGGATGTACTCTAGTCGGATAGAGCCATCCTGTGTCTTCTCACGAACAAAATGGTACTGAATTTCTATATGCTTGGTCCGTGAGTGAAACACCGGATTCCTTGCAATGGCAATACAACTTTGGTTGTCTGAGTACATAATGGTCATCTGCTGCGGAAAGCCCATCTCCAAAAGTAGCCTCCTAATCCAAATTGACTCACATGTAGCACTACAAACAACACGGTACTCTGCCTCTATGGAAGACAAAGCAATTGTTGGCCGTTTCTTGTTGCTCTATGAAACTGCTCCTGAGCCAAAGAAAAAGTAAAACTTGTGGTCGATCGTCGTCCGTCTGGATTACCTCCCCAATCTGAATCACTCCATCCTTGTAGAATGACCTGGGAATCCGAACCTCAAGCTGCATAGTGAATGCCATGCCAAATGACTAGGTCGCCTTCAAATACCTCAGAACCCTGATGGCCTGATGCATGTGTGACTTGGCGGGTTCATGCATAAAAGAATTGAGTAGACCTACCGGGAAACTGATATTAAATCGAGTGTCGAGTACCCAAAAGAGAGAACCAACCAATTTCCGATACTCTGTTGCATCTGCTAGAAGAGGAAGATCAAACTGTGACAACTTTTGATTGGGATCCATTGGAGTAGAGATGAATTTGCACTCGGTCATACCAAATGCTTCCAATAATTCTTGGATATACCGCTCCTGAGAGAGGAAGGTGCCCACCTCTGTCTGTCTAACTTCTAGTCCAAGAAAATGATGAAGCAAGCCAAGGTCTGTCATCTCAAACTCCTCTGACAAGGTTGCCATATTACTGCGGATGTGCTCAACATGGCTACCTGTAATCACAAGATCATCGACGTAGAGGATAACAAGTGTCACTAACCCTCCCTCACGGAAAATGTACAAATCTGGATCAGCAGAAGTGTTAGGTACAGCGGATGTTAATGTTGAACTTTGCTCAAGATGACTGCTCCGAACTGTGCTCAAGGGTTCCTTTTACTTACAGGAGGGAGAGCCTTCCGTTCCTTTAGTGAGAGAGTGCAGTGGACACAAACAAAGTGGATAAACACTGTGAATGAAGGCTGAGACTGAGAGATAGAGAGAGAAGAATACGACACCAGAATGTTGTCAAACCCTCCTCCGAAGGCCCCACTCTCTATGGCGAGAGCGGTCTTCTATAGATTGCACAAATCTCTACAATGCTTTGGACTTGCCGACAATGTCGACGACGATGAGGACGACGACGAGACGGGCTAAAATTTGAAAACGCTAAGGGCTGAAATCTGCAAATCTTTATCTGCTGAATTCTGACTCTATGTCGGTGACGATGTCGATGGTGACGATGCGACGACAACGCGCTGAAAACGCAGATGCTGAAATCTGCGTTTCCGGGCTGAAACTGCAAACTATGCTGGATCTGACCGTGCGGCGAGGATCTGCTGCGGGAAGGTGAGACCTACAAGGTTCGGGACTTGTTCTGCAGTGAGTCTATGCTGAAAACTGAAAACGCTGGTGTTCTTCTAGGTTCTGTCGCGATGGAATTGCAAAACGTTGGTCTGTCATGCTGCTCCAAAAACGCTAGGGGCTGTGCTGTCCTGCTGTCGCTAGCTTGCCTTGCAAACGCAAACGCTAGGCTACTTACTGTGCTCTGCTACTCCCGGGCTGATCTGCAATGCAAAAACGCTAGGGTTGACTGTGGATGAAAACGCTAGGCTTGCAGATGCAAAAACGCTAGGTCTGCTGATGGGGGGGGATCTTGCTGAGAAGGTGCCTGTTGAACAGATGTTCGTGCTGCCTCTTCTGCCAGATGGTGCTAGTGCTAGGTTTACTTATTGTAAGGTGCAGCGGAAGTGACTGTTTAATTTTGCTCAAGATGAGTGCTCCGAACTGTGCTCAAGGTTCCTTTTACTTACGGAAGGGAGAGCCTTCCGTTCCTTTAGTGAGAGAGTGTAAGTGGTCACAAACAAAGTGGATAAACATTGTGAATGAAGGTGCATGAGACTGAGAGATAGAGAGAGAAGAATACGACACTAGAATGTTGTCAAACTCTCCTCCGAAGGCCCCACTCTCTATGGCGAGAGCGGTCTACTTATGATTGTACAAATCTCTACAATGCTTGGACTTGCCGACGATGTCGACGACGACGAGACGGGCTGAAATCTGAAAATGCTAATGGCTAAAATCAGCAAATCTATATCTGCTGAATTCTGACTCTATGTCGGTGACGATGTCGATAACGACGATGCGACGACATCTTGCTGAAAACGCAAATGCTGAAATCTGCGTTTTCCGGGCTGAAACTGCAAACTTTGCGGGATCTGACCGTGCGGCGAGGATCTGCTGCGGGAAGGTGAGATCTGCGAGGTCTGGGATTTCTTCTGCGATGTCTGACTGCTGAAAACTGAAAACGCTGATCCTTCTTGAGGTCTTGTCGCGATGAATCTGCAAAATGCTAGTAGGTCATGCTGATGCAAAAACGCTAGGGCTGATTCTTGTTCTGCTGAGAAATCTGCTAACGCTATGGTTGATCTGTGGTCTTGATGCCAAAAACACTAGGGAGTCATGCTGTCTTGCTGCTGCTTGGGCTAATCTGCAATCCAAATCGCCAGGACTGATCTGGGTGAAAAACGCTAGGCCTTGCCAAAGCAAAAACGCTAGGTTTGCTGAAGGGATGAGTCTTGCTGAGAAGGTGCTTATTGAACAGATGTTCCTGCTGCCTTTTTTGCTAGAAAGTGCTAGCGCTAGGTTTTCTTATATACTTCACTTGCTAATTTGCCCTACCTAGTTCCCAACAAAAGTCACTTAAAAATAATAAGTGAAAAATGTCAAAAATATGGAAAATAGGTCTATGCACTGTAAAAATGCTCCTAATGGGTTCTGATGGAAATTTGATGATCATGCTGTGTGCAACCAGAGTATATGCATCTAATCTAAGTGTCTGGACATGCACGGTCTGCGAACATACTCACAAAAATGCCAGATCACTTTCTAAGCTAGGCTAACTGAACTGAACTGAACCCATGTCATGAAGTAGCTTGTCCACGTACTCATAGGGTTAGATGTGTCACTTGACATCCCCTCCTTTTCAAAGTGAGGTACTGGTACCGAACTGTATGGCGTTGAAGGAGATCGCCAACAGTGTCTGGAATCCTGTGAAGGACTCTTCGCCGGCCCACTCTGATGCGTGGGTCATGCAATACTTGAACTTCATAAAGGTCTGCAACGCTTGCTTCTTTGGGCCGTGCCGGAAGCGACACAAAGTCTTTTGAATCTCCTTCAATGCTTCAACTTTGTCTATGGACGTAGGTCCATCGTCTTCAAGAATTTCCGAGGATGAAAATTCCTGGAACCATTTCCAACACAAAACCATGAACATACCCATTGCATGAAAAGTGACTGGAAAAATACTATTCCTTCGACAGAACTGTGCATGCAATGCAGATGAACAAAGTGACGGAGTGCCAAACCGTTCATCAAACACACGCAAACAATGGGCTCGAATCTTAACTTTCTGATCTAAATCAATCAATTGTGGTAAAACACGATGGAAATGCCGATGCTTGATGCTCAATCCTTCTTGTGCTCTTTCTGAAACCGTGTCATGCCAAGGAAGAGACATGGAATGTGGATTCCTTGAATGCAAACATTTCATCTTTTCATGAATCATTCGTATACATCCGTGCTCATTCATGAGTGAATCGTGCTCATCGTACAATATGTCATGCCTGTGAAAAGGGATCACATAAAGACGGTGATCAAAATACAGGAAAGCATCACGAATGAAACACTCGACGCGTGCTGACTAATCGCTCGTACACATAATACTTCCTGAGAGGGTTCTTTGGACCTCGACTCGAGAGCCAAGATCGGTTCTTTGTAATCTATCGAATCTTCCTGTGGGGGTTCTGTGGACATCGACTCGAAAGCCAAGATTGGTTCTTCGTGATTGATCAAATCTGCAATGAGGTTAGCTTCAGAAAAAGTATCAACTAAACCATCATCCTGGTGAACAATCACGTCATTATTTTGCAAATCATCATGCTTTTGAGAAATCACATCGTGATCATGCAAGTCATCATCATGTAATTCATCATGCTTGTCATTATCATTCAAATCATCATGCTTATCCTTATTATCTAAATCATGTGTGTCGTACTTTGGAGAAGACAAGACTGAGAGAGTCTCCTTCTCCTGATCCTTTGCAATCTGCGCCTGCACATTAGAAAAAAGTCGCAACAACTCTTTCATGTGTTGGTCGCTCATCGCTTTTCTTGCTTTGTTCTCACGATCAAATTTTGCTTGTCTTTCTTCGCGCTCACGATCCAATTCGGCTTGTCTTACTTTGGCTTCCGAGCGTGCTTGCTCGCACTTACGCGCTATGGCTGCCATATCTTCTTGGTACTTACGATCAATCTTTGCCATTCTTTCTGTTGTTCTTGCTTCGCGTTCTAATTTCCTTGCTTCGCGTTCCAACCACCTGTCCATCATCATCTTGTCGAAAGCCTCCATAGAAGGTAGTGCAATCCTTGGCGTAGATGGGGAAGGGGGAGGGTCGGAGAAACCTCCTGGTGGGGAAAATTCTTCTTCGCCAACTCCATGCTCATCACCTTCATGCAAAGTATCCATTCTGCTTCGGGTGATGATTATACACTGAAGTCGTGGATTCTTAAGTTCACGAGGAACTTGGGTTCTTGTGGGTCTTGGGTTCTTGGGCTTTTGGGGGGTCTTTAGGTTCTTGAGGGTCTTGAGTCTTGAGGTTCTTCTTTAGCTTGCAATCTGTGTTAGAGAAGGATCTTCTCTTTACCCGAGTTCTACTCTTTTCCACGGTTGCACCCCTTAGCGGCCTTGCGCTCACACCAAGGTTGCTTTTTCCCACCTCACGTCGATTGGCCGGCCGCTAAGTGCACGGTCCGCTCTCAATGAGTGAAAAGAGGCACAAGGGGAGGCTGGACAAGTCCTTCTTTCTTGGGTTTCCTGTCACTCTTCAAAAACACGATTAGGAATCGACACGCCCAAGAGAACTTGGGTTACGTGCGACAACAAGCAAAAGAAAATTATGTGGTTCTTTCCTTGAGTGATATAGAACACTGCCAAAGCTTTGATACCATGTAAGGTGCAGCGGAAGTGAGTGTTGAATTTTGCTCAAGATGAGTGCTCCGAACTGTGCTCAAGGTTCCTTTTACTTATGGAAGGGAGAGCCTTCCGTTCCTTTAGTGAGAGAGTGCAAGTGGACACAAACAAAGTGGATAAACACTGTGAATGAAGGTGCATGAGACTGAGAGAGAGGAAGAAGAATACGACACCAGAATGTTGTCAAACCCTCCTCCGAAGGCCCCACTCTCTATGGGGAGAGTGGTCTACTTCTGATTGCACAAATCTCTACAATGCTTGGACTTGCCGACGATGTCGATGACGACAAGACGGGCTGAAATCTGAAAATGCTAATGGCTGAAATCTGCAAATCTTTATCTGCTGAATTCTAACTCTATATCTCGGTGACGATGTCGATGGCGACGATGCAACGACGATGCGCTGAAAACGCAGATGCTGAAATCTGTGTTTTCTGGGCTAAAACCTGCAAACATCACGGGATCTGACCGTGCGGCGAGGATCTGCTGCGGGAAGGTGAGATCTGCGAGGTCTGGGACTTCTTCTGCGATGTCTGACTGCTGAAAACTGAAAACGCTGATCCTTCTTGAGGTCTTGTCGCGATGAATTTGCAAAACGCTAGTAGGTTATGCTGATGCAAAACGCTAGGGCTGATTCTTGTTCTGCTGAGAAATCTACTAAGCTATGGTTGATCTGTGGTCTTGATGCCAAACACGCTAGGGAGTCATGCTGTCTTGCTGCTGCCGGGGCTGATCTGCAATACAAATCGCCAAGGCTGATTTGGGTGAAAAACGCTAGGCCTTGCAAAGCAAAAATGCTAGGTTTGCTAAAGGGGGTGAGTCTTGCTGAGAAGGTGCCTGTTGAACAGATGCTCTTGCTGCCTCTACGGCCAAAAAGTGCTAGCGCTAGGTTTTCTTATATACTTCACTTGCTAATTTGCCCTACCTACTTCCCAATAAAAGTCACTTAAAAATAATAAGTGAAAAATGTCAAAAATAGGAAAAATAGGTCTATGCACTGTAAAAATGCTCCTAGTGGGTTCTGATGGAAATCTGATGATCATGCTGTGTGCAACCAGAGGATATGCATCTAATCTAAGTGTTTGGACATGCACGGTCTGCAAACAGACTCACAAAAGTGCCAGATCACTTCCTAAGCTAGGCTAACTGAATTGAACTGAACCCATGTCATGAAGTAGCTTGTCCACATACACATAGGGTTAGATGTGTCACGTGACACTTATAGCTTGCTAAAATTGCCCTACCTAGTTCTCAACAAAAGTCACTTACAAATAATAAGTGAAAAATGGCTAAAATAGGGAAAATAGGTCTATGCACTGTAAAAATGCTCCTTATGGGTTCTCACTGAAATCTGATGGTCATGCTATGTGCAACCAGAGGATATGCATCTACTCTAAGTGTCTGGACATGCACGGTCTGCGAACAGACTCACAAAAGTGCCAGTACACTTCCTAAACTAAACTGACTGAACTGAAGTGAACCCATGCCATGAAGTAGCTTGTTTACGTACACATAGGGTTAGATGTGCACGTGACATCCCCTCCTTTTCAAAGTGAGGTACTGGTACTGAACTATATGGCGTCGAGGGAGATCGCCAACTGCGTCTGGAATCCTGGAAAGGACTCTTCGCCGCCCCACTCTGATGCGTGGGTCATGCGATTCTTGAACTTCATAAAGGTCTGTAACGCTTGCTTCTTTGGGCCACGCCGAAAGCGACAAAGTCTTATGAGGCTCCTTCAATGCTTCAACTTCGTCTATAGTCAAGCGTCTACCTTCTTTAAGAATCTTCGAGGCTTAAAATTCCTAAAACCACTTTCAACACAAAAACATGAACATATTCATTCCATGTAAAGTGACTGGAAAAATTCTAGTCTTTCTAAAAGACTTTGCATGCAATGTAGATGAACATATAGACGGAGTGCCGAACCGTTCATCAAACACATGCAAACAATGGATTCGAAACTTGTCTTTTTGACCTAAATCTATCAACTGTGGCAACTCACAATGGAAATGCAGATGCTTCATGCTCAATCCTTCTTGTGCTCTATCGGATACCGTGTCATGCCAAGGAAGAGACATGGAATGTGAATTCCTTGGGTGCAAACATTTCATCTTTGCATGAGTAATCCTCATACATCCGTGCTTATTCATGAGTGAATTGTGTTCATCGTACCATATGGCATGCCTATGAAAAGGGTTAATTAAGGACGGTGACTAAAATACAGGAAATCATCACGAATGAAACACTCGAACAATGCGTGCTGACAGAATACTTCCTGTGGGGGTTCTTTGGACCTAGGCTCAAGAGCCAAGATCGGTTCTTCGTGATCTATCGAATCTGCAATGAGGTTAGCTTCACTAGTAAAATTAGCAAGTAACCCATCATCCTTGTGAACAATCACATCATTATCCTGCAAATCATCATGCTCGTGAGTAATCACATCTTGATCATGCAAATCATCATGCTTATCCTTATCATCCAAATCATGTGTCATGCTTTGGAGAAGACGAGACTGAGAGAGTCTCCTTCTCTTGAATCCTTTCAATCTTCGCCTGCACATTAGAAAAAAGTAGGAACAACTCTTGCATGTGCTGGACTCTCTGTTCGGCCGCCAAGCGTGCTTGCTTGCGCTTGCGATCCAATTCGGCTCTTCTTTCATTGTGCTCACGCTCCATTTCTGCTCTTCTTTCTTTGGCCTCCAAGCGTGCTTGCTCGCGCTCACGCTCTATGGCTGCCCTTCTTTCTTCGTATTCACGATCTATGGCTACCATTCTTTCTTTGGCCGCCAAGCGCACTTGCTCACGCTCACGCGCAATAGCTGCCTTTCTTTCTTCGCGTTCTAACTTTTTGTCCATCATCATCTTGTCGAAAGCCTCCATAGGAGTTAGTGCAATCCTTTGCGTAGATGGGGAAGGGGGAGGGTCGGAAAAACCTCTTGGTGGGGAAAACTCTTCTTCGCCACTCCCATGCTCACCACCTCCATGCGAAGTATCATTCCGCTTCGAGTGATGACCATTCACTGAAGTCTTGGGTTCTTAAGTTCACGAGGAACTTGGGTTCTTGTGGTTCTTGGGTTCTTGGGGGTCTTGAGTCTTGAGGTTCTTGAGGGTCTTGAGGTTCTTGAGGTTCTTGAGGTTCTTCTTTAGCTTGCAATCTGTGTTAGAGAAGGATCTTCTCTTTACCCGAGCTCTACTCTTTTCCACGGGCGCCCCCCTTGGCGGCCTTGCGCCCACACCAAGGTTGCTTTTTTCCACCTCACGTCGATTGGCCGGCCGCTAAGTGCACGTTCCGCTCTCAGTGAGTGAAAAGAGAACAAGGGGAGGCTGGACAAGCCCTTCTTTCTTGGGTTTCCTGTCACTCTTCAAAAACACGATTAGGACCGCAACAAGCAAAAAAAATTATGTGGTTCTTGTGGTTCTTTCCTTGAGTGATACAGAACACTGCCAAAGCTCTAATACCAATGTTAGGTGCAGCGGATGTGAATGTTGAACTTTGCTCAAGATGAGTGCTCCGAACTGTGCTCAAGGGTTCCTTTTACTTACGGAAGGGAGAGCCTTCTGTTCCTTTAGTGAGAGAGTGCAATGGATACAAACAAAGTGGATAAACACTTTGAATGAGGTGCTGAGACTGAGAGATAGAGAGAGAAGAATACGACACTAGAATGTTGTCAAACCCTCCTCCGAAGGCCCCACTCTCTATGGCGAGAGCGGTCTACTATAGATTGCACAAATCTCTACAACGCTTTGGACTTGCTGACGATGTCGACGACGATGAGGACAACGATGAGACGGGCTGAAATCTGAAAACGCTAAGGGCTGAAATTTGCAAATCTTTATCTGCTGAATTCTGACTCTATGTCGGTGACGATGTCGATGGCGATGATGCAACGACGAAGCGCTGAAAATGCAGACGCTGAAATCTGCATTTCCAGGCTGAAACTGCAAACTACGCTGGATCTGACTGTGCGGCGAGGATCTGCTGCGGGAAGGTGAGATCTGCGAGGTTCGGGACTTGTTCTGCGGTGAGTCTATGCTGAAAACTGAAAACGCTGGTGTTCTTCTAGGTTCTGTCGTGATGGAACTGCAAAACGCTGGTCTGTCATGTTGCTCCAAACACGCTAGGGGCTGTGTTGTCGTGCTGTCGCCAGCTTGCCTTGCAAACGCAAAATGCTAGGCTACTTGTTGTGCTCTGCTACTCTCGGGCTGATCTGCAATGCAAAAACGCAAGGGCTGACTATGGATGAAAACGCTAGGCTTGCAGATGCAAAAACGCAGGTCTGCTGATGGGGGGGGATCTTGCTGAGAAGGTGCCTCTTGAACAAATGTTCCTGCTGCCTCTTCTGCCAGATTGTGCTAGCGCTAGGTTTACTTATATACTTGCTTGCTAAAATTGCCCTACCTAGTTTCCAACAAAAGTCACTTAAAAATAATAAGTGAAAAATGGCTAAGATAGGTAAAATAGGTCTATGCACTGAAAAAATGCTCCTGATGGGTTCTGACTAAAATCTGATGGTCATGGTGTGTGCAACCAGAGGATATGCATCTACTCTAACTGTTTGGACATGCACGGTGTGCAAAGAGACTCACAAAAGTGCCAGTACACTTCCTAAACTAGGCTAACTGAACTGAAATGAACCCATGCCATGAAGTAGCTTGTCCACATACACATAGGGTTAGATGTGCACGTGACAAGAAAACCTCTGGAAGGAGTGTCGTAAGAAAAAGGAATCAATCTTCCAGTACCATGCTCTAGGCGATTGCTTGAGGCCATAGAGAGCCTTAAGCAACCTACAAACCATGTCTAGAAACTCTGGATCTTCAAACCTTGGGGGTTGCTCCACATAAACCTCCTCCTCTAGATAGATTGTTGAATCTCGCATGGTCTCCAATAACCACTTTGGTAGCTTGTCGGGCTTGCTCCCCTCGGGGGGAGCTACTGGCAAATCTGTCTCTACATCGGCACTGTGATGAGATCCATTGTCAACTGTATCTTTGGGAATGGGTACATCCTCCTCCGTGGCCTGAGGGACAGGGGTAGGAGAAGAGGGCTCATCATAGGGCAAGTCAAAATCTAGATCTCCAAGAATCGGAAGATCAGGAGTCGTCGTGGAAGGCTTGGGAGCGGGAACCCCCTCTGAAGGTAAGGTCTCATTGAAGACTACATCACGGCTGAGAACAATCTCCTTCTTCTTTGGATCATAGAGTCTATATCCCACTGAAAGAGAGTTGTAGCCGACAAAGATCATGCTGCGGGTCTTGGGGTCAAACTTCCCCCTTTGCTCCTTTGGTATGTGGACATAGGCATCGCTCCCAAGAATTCTAAAATGGGAGATGTCGGGCTTCTTACCAAAATAGGCTTCAAATGGTGTCATCTTTGGAACTAAAGAGGTTGGAGATCTGTTGAGGGTGTGGACAGCCGTAGCAACTGCCTCAGCCCACAAGGACTTAGGCAAATCTCGATGCTCAAGCATGGTCCTAGCCATCTCTACTATTGTCCTGTTCTTCCGTTCCACAACTCCATTCTTTGAAGGTGTATTGGTGTTCGCAAGCTCTCGTTTAATACCATGGTCCGTGCAATACTGAATGAAAGCGCTGGAGGTAAACTCCCCACCGTTATCCGATCTGACGGTCTTCAATACATGATTGCTTTCCTTCTCCACAAGAGTATGCAATTCTTGAAGAGGCTAAAAGCCTCGTGCTTTTGTTGTAGAAAAAATGCCCAAGTAAAGCGGCTAAAGTCATTCACCAATAACATAAAGTAAAGAGCCTTGCCGAGGGAAGGGGTCTGCATAAAGGTCGGTGTGAACCAACTCCAACACGGCAGTGGCTCGGCGTGTAGAAAGCCTCGGGATGGATTCTCGATGTTGTTTCCGCAAGAAATGCATTTCCCATGCTTACTCCCAACATCTGGTAAGCCTTGAAGCAATTGTTCTCGAAAAGCAAGTCGAAGGGCATCATTGTTCAAATGGCAAAACCTGTAATGCCATAAATCACCTGTGGGTATCTGAGTCGAGGAAGAAAGAGCATGGAGTCGATAAAGGCCGTTCTCTACCGAGTCCCCTCTGACTTCTACATTGGTTTGCCGATCCCGTATAGATACTGAGTCCTTCGTGAAGGTCACCTCCATGCCAAGCTTGCACACCTTGTGTACTGACATAAGGTGAAAACCTAGTTTTGGAGCATAAAGTACCTTGGAGGTATGCATACCTCCTCTGCCGTCGGGAATGAGCTCCATAGAATCCTTGCTGTGAATAGGAATTTCAGATTAGTCGCCGATGAAGATGGTACCACAGTGTCGCCGCATGTTGGATAATAGATCCTTCGTAGATGTCATGTGCTGCGAGGCACCACTGTCAAGAATCCAATCACGACTATCTCGAGGAGAATGGGTCACCAATGCCTCCGATGTCCTCGGAGAGTCCGTCGAAGGGAGAATCTCCAAATGAACAAAGGCCGGCGACTTTACTACTGCCGAGGAGGTTGAAATTTCTCCAACTTGCTTTGGACACTTTCTCCAATAATGTCCTTTCTCACCACAATTATTGTAATGCCGCTCCACCTTCAAGGCGTCACGCTCGGCATCACTCTTCTTGTCTTTGGTGTTGGTGCTTTTCTTCTTACCCTTCTGCGTCTTGTTGTTGTTGTTGGAAGAACCGGCCAAGGCTTCAAAGCCTGACTTCTTCCCCTTTAGGAACCGCTCCTCTTGGTCTAAAACCATTGGAACTAGCTCCTCCCATGTGATAGTATTCAGCCGTCCACTGGTAATCAAGGAAGAGTAGAAGTTGGTTACCGAGAAGGCAATTGAGCCAAAAGCTGATGGCCATGTCCTCCTAACTGATAAGCTTTCCCATATGAAGTATCTCCTCCTGAAGCTCTTGCATCTTGTTGATATGATCCTGCATGGAAGTGTTCTTCGCATCCAAGGTTCTCAACTGCACCTGAGGGCTATCCGCTTCATTGGAGAGACTCGATCATATAGAGAAGAAAGCCGATCCCACATCAACTTTGCATCTTGCATTAGCCTAATGTGGCTAATCACTGCGGGTGAACTGTGGAGGATAATAAAAGACCGGATCCGGGCATTTACTCTTTCCCATAACTTCGCTCCCTTAGAGTCCTTTGGCTTTTGAAAGTTGCTTGAGACAAATCCTCCAAGCTCGTAAGAGTCAAAGACCGCCATCATAGTTGCTTTCCAAATGGCATAATTGTCTCCACTCAATCGCCGATCGAAGGGAAAGGTAGGAAGTGTAGGTATTTTGATTGGTTTATCACCTACTCCGGAATAGAACTGGGACCAATCTCCCCATTCTTCATTGACGGTGTGGTCACCGCCTCCGATCCCATCCTCTTGGTGTCCGTTAGCACCATGGGCTGAAAATGTGTCAAAATCATCACTCTTATCCATGGTCTTCGAGAATTTGGGCATGTGAAGCGGCTAGGATCAAGTGGAAGGTAAGAAATCTGCAAATCTGTCCACTACCGCCGAAATCAACCTCAAAAGAGTGAAAAATGCAGAAAAAACAGCAAACCGCCTCTTTTTGTCGCAAAAAAACCAGCAACTCAATCTCGCACAAATCACTGATCCGATTTAAGAGCACGTCGTGGCTTTGATACCATGTCAAAGGTGCAGCGGAAAGAAGGTGAATCGGATGAGGAATTGTCTGCAATTGCGATCAAGACACCTCTCTGTGACGGGCAGCCAATAGATCTCGAATCTATCGCGATGAATCTCCTTGTCGTGAAGGCACAAGCGCGTACCGCCCACTGAACGGGCACTGGATATTGTCGGGGATGCACAACCGCTACGGAGCAGTGGTAACAGGCCAGAAAGGGAAGCGCTAGGGCTAGAGAGAGAGAGAGATCGATGGCTGATGTTGCCTCCTAAAGAAAACGCTAGAGAGAGAGTGTGCAAAACGCTAGAGAGAGAGTGCTCGCCACAAAGTGAAAACGCTAGAGAGAGAAGAAATGCTAGCAGAGAGAGAGAGCCCAAACGCTGGTAATCTGCATTCAACAACTTGCCAAAAGTACAAGGGGGGGGATTGCTTATATAGGACAAATTCCAGTTTGCCCTACTCAGCTAGAAAACCCCACGATTCTGGAAATTGGCTAAAATGGCTAATAAATATGTAAACTCACTAAAAGTGACCTGTAACACATATTTAGTGGTCTAGTGCAGATGACTCGAAACTCTGACCCCGGGAAAACCCTAGGAACAGGGGTCCTGCCTCATGCTAGCCTATCGGGTGAGCAATACCATGATGTGCACCGTCGAGAATAGGTACGTCTACCTGTAGTACGGCCGGGCACAGCCACAAAACAACCCTCACTCCTTAATCTGCTCCTAGGAGATACCAGAGCTACCACCGGACAGGAAGATGAACTCTAACAGGTCTCCCCCCTTGAAGGAGATTTTTATTAATTTTTGAACCTTTATAAGCACGTGAACTCAAAACAGAATTCACTGTTCTTGTCCCAAATACTTTTATGATGCATAAAGATGCATGGTTTCATAAGCGTGTTGGCTGAAATTCATCATACCTGTAGCCGAGAACGGCTATGTTTGCTTCATACTGGAATTTTCTGCACGAGAGAAGCTTCTATTGTTATTTGCTCGCGTAGGAGGTACTCACATTAGTGCTTCTTGGCTGAAAATTGCTTCTAGAACTCGTCGGAATGCTGAAATTTTGTGTGGGCAGCCAATCATGCGCTTGTCTGAGTGCGTCTATCCCCCGCAGGGATGCAACAAGCTCTATGGACTGCCTTGCACCTTCGTCTCAAGCTGTGTAGGCTCTGCAATGCTCTCACAGGAGCTCTGAGCAAGAGATGGCTTATGAGAGAAAGAGAGCTGAACCGAGCGTGGAGAGAGAGAGAGAGAGAGAGAGAGAGAGAGAGAGAGAGAGAGAGAGAGAGGGCTGAACTGAGTACTGAGAGGGAGAGCTCTCTGTGTGTCTGGAAACTGCTGCAGAGCATCCCAAATAGGTAGCGCTGGTTCTGATATATAGCATGGCGAGAGGTTTTGGCCATCTGGTGCTTCGTGAGGGAGAGAGAGAGATCGCAAATTAGAAAATGCTGGCTACTGCAGTTTTTCTTGTGCTAGGATTGGGTTTTTTTTAAGTTTATTAAATCTGGATGCGTTCAAACTGGCCCGGCCGCTTATTTTCAAAGGTTTTAGACCTTTTACTTAAATATGAGTGTTAAGACCCAGTTTTCTGACCAATTTGGAGCATTGGCCGATTTCATGACTCTCGAGACTCAGTTCGTCGGCTCCTGTCCGGTCGTATTTTCACTGTGTCTGATCGGCCACTTTCTTGGGCGGCCACCACAAAACTATTAAATTATAGCTTTTCTGAGCGAACTGTGGATACCATCTTATTCATGTGCTAGTTCTGATCTATTCTGCACAGCGTCCGGCTACCGTTCTACTTATCATACTATTTGGACACAGATAAATTTCCAGATGGCACATTGCATTGGAAAATTTACTCGTTCATAATTGGTACCAATAAATTCTTAAATTTATTATGTATGCACAAAATCATTTTCATTTAACTATAGCCGTAGCTAAAAATATTACACAATCTACATGAAGCACAAATCTTTGCGAAACAAATTCTGTGTAGGACCACTGATGCTATTATGATGCAATCCATTGACATTTCAAGTAACAATATGTAGATCCATTTGACAAACAATGGTGAACTCGAAACCTCAAAGGTGACTTGCACTTCGCAGTCATTGGAGCAGGAGGTAGTTAGGTCGTTTGCTAGAGCTGCGAGCGACTAGATAGATTTTACATTGGCGCCTGCACAGCACTTGCTACAATGCTCTTTGATCATGCCCCAGTTTCTTTGCACTTGAGATTCGAGACTTCCTCTATGCCCACGTGAGGATCATGCATACATGAATTGGCACTTGAGATTCGAGACTTCCTCTATGCCCATGTGAGGATCATGCATACCTGACTTGGTGTTAAAAGGATGCTTCTTTGTCTCTGATGATTCAAGATGTTTGGATGCGCACTAATTATGTAGATCGAGCGACCCATGTGGCTACATGCATCACTACGTCTTCCCCAGGCTAGTAGACAGACAACTCCAAAGAGGCAACGAGGCTTTTTCATAGGGAACATGAGTTACAGGACTGTTTTGGATGCGTACGTCGATAGCTTGAGGAGTTTCGAGGAGACGAGTTTTTGGGTGAGCGCGAGGTTGACACCAGAGAGACACCAAGTCACATTCAAAGTCAATTCACCTATCATGCTTTGGTGTCGAATGGATATCCAAAGGAAATAGGATGAATAAGGATTTCTTTGCACATTTCAAGGAGCATCCCAAGGGGACTTCTATTAGGGGCTTACGAGGTTCTGTAAATAGGTTGAACAGGGATCCCGATGAGGTCCTTGACATGGCTTTAGACTATTTTGAACATATGTTTACTACAGATTAGTTGACTGATGATATTTTACACTTTACTAGCCCCCTTCTCTATGGCAGAAGATGCATGACACAGTCGTTAGCCTAGATGGTGTATCTTGTCTTGGAGAGAATGGGTCGACTTGATAATTTTTCTTGTAGTTTTGGGATGTACTCAGCCCCGTTATGCTTTCTGGCTTACAACACATATTTGACAGAGGATAGATGCTTGCCTCTATGTGTTCAGGACTCATTTCTCTTAAGGTGGAGATGCATCGTCCTTCCAACAGTAGAGGCAGTTCATTCTCATTTCTTCCGTGTATAATATCTTTGCTCATGTGATTAGTATGTGCTTGAAACCATTTATGCCCAATCTCTTCCATGCTTTAGAGACAGGTTTTGTGCAGGATTGATGCATTTTGGGCATCATCTTCACATTCTATCAGGCAGTTGAGTGGGCTCGTCAGATAGAATAGCCAATAGCTTTCATGCTTCATGATTTTGCGAAGGCTTCTATTAGAGTTTCTTGGAGCGCACTATACAGAAAATGGGTTTCCCCTTGCCATGTATCAGAGATGTAGCTGCATTATACCGTGCTTCTTTCAGCGTTGTCACAATTAGAGGCCACATTGGACATTGTTTCCTTTGTCTCGTTTAGTGCGACAGGGTTGCCTCGTGGCAGTTTACTTCTTTTTGTTTTTTGTTGAGGCCATGTCACTCTTCTTGCCCACAAGACTCCACAATTGAGAGGTCTTGCTATGCCTTTGGATGGCTCGTCAGATGTGTTGGATCGGGAGTGTGCAAATGACACTATGCTCTTTGTTTGCTATGACACACCCACCTTGGACAGTCTACAAGAAGCTCTCGCTACCTTTTGCTTGGCCAATGGTTCTCTCATCAAGTGGCACAAGTATTTTGGTTTCTTGTAAGAGTTGATGAGGATTGTTAGTTGGGTGCACAGACTTGTAGATATTTGGGTTTCCATGCTGGCATTGATGTGTTAGTTGAGCAACAGTTTGTACTCGTTTTACAGTCTATCAAGAAGAAACTTTGCCATTGGTCTTCCTTACATTTGTCTTTGGTTGGCAATGATGTTCTTCTTGCAACGGCTTGGTGCACCACATCCTGCATGAGTCTTCACTCTGGCATCATGAAACTGGCCCGTGGGGCGGTAGGCTTTGGCTTTCACGCGAAATTTGTTACTTTACTTTAGACACACACACACACACACAGAGAGAGAGAGAGAGAGAGAGAGAGAGAGAGAGAGAGAGAGAGAGAGAGAGAGAGAGAGAGAGAGAGAGAGAGAGAGAGAGAGAGAGAGAGAGAGAGAGAGATAGTACTTTGCAAAGAGAACCTGTGATGGGAATTAACACTGAAAGCACACACACGGCTCAGAAGCTAGAATGCTTCGAGCAGACACAGACAACCTGTAGGCCCCAAAATTGGTGCCCCTTTCGGTATTTCTTTAGGAGGGTAAATTACAAAGAAGAGTCCTTGGAATCCTTTAACTGTATCCCGCTAGATACCACCTGTTCTGGCAAAATTTCGGCCACATAACAACCCCAAAACTTGCCTGAAACCAATTCCCCTGTTGGAACTCACTCCTACTGGCATAAACCCTCTAATTCCTGCCCAAAACCAGTAAATTCAGCACGCTGTATTTATTGGTTTTTCATCTGTTTTCAGCCCTAAACAGCCCCCAAACTGTCGTCTAACAGTGGGGCACAGTTCCCAATGCTTCTGGCGTCATTGCGGCTGCAAAACAGTCCAAAAACAGCGCAGCGCGTACATAGCGCTGAAAACACTTGTTTGGTGAGGTTATGACCCTCACCGGTGCCTGCTTTGGAGTAGCAATTAGCTACTCTTGCTCCTGCTCAAGGAGGCTCTTGCCTCGGCACTAAAGCATGAAACCACACAGCTGTACATCAGTCAAATGAAGAGCCCTCTTGTGGGGCATCACATAACTGCACGTAGGGGGGAGAGAGAGCAGTGTGTAGTGTGCAGGTCATCACTCCTAGCACCATACTGTGCATAGAGAGGAAAGCAAGCACTCCATAGCTTTTAACCTGTGGTGACAGGTTCTCAATGAAGCATCCCCCCAGCATAAATCGAGCGCCCCCTCTTCTGCGCTTGACTTGTAATGCATCTGTGAACAAATAGATGCAAAAGGGGAAGATTTTTATGGCTGCCAAAACCTGCGTATCGCTGAAAACGCAGCAAAACAGCCCTGTAAACACGCATCTGATGCCTTCCAATGTTGAAAATGGGCTCCTTGGTCCTAGGTAAAGTCACGGGAAGCTCAAAAATGGAGAGAAATGGCTGAAAATCAAAGTTATCAGCCTCCAAAACTGCTCCAAAAAGTCAGTTACGAGTTCTGTTCTCCCAGATTTGGTAAAATGGCCAAAAACATGCAATTTCCCCGCATTGGGCTACCGCTTAAAAATCTCTTAACTGGTGCATCGGTTGACTTTGCAGCAGAGTAATAAAATGTTCCCCTTGTCATTCCGGAGCTAATGATGCAAACATATTTTATGGCCCAAAATAGCATTTCCCTAAATTTTAGGAGATGCTTTCGTCAGGCTCCCACTGGTCCTCTAATCATCTATCCCCACTAGGACGGCATCCAAAAATGCAATGTGGCCCAGCTGTCGGGTACTTTCCTTTGGTGACCCCACCTTGGCATTGTGCCTTTATTGAGTTCACTTCCTAGTATCCACCAACTTGCTAAGTGCGACGGGGGACCTACATGATCTTGAACTGAGCCTAGACATCCTCTTACTATACAAATTCAAGTGCCGACCAACTTCCCGTCTGCGGATGAAACTACCGTTCACATTGGCCATACAATGTCCGACCATTTGCAACTTCGAAAAGAGGTTCTCAAAAATAAAACTAAAATCATTGGAAAGAAACCAACAACTAAGGTTAGCAGTTGCCACGTCCTCGTGACACATCATGGCGCAATTGAGGCGGCTAGTTTCTATGGGGTGGCCTAGATGGATCTATTGACACATGGCCACAAGTCCATTGAGACACAATTATTTTGCATAGAGAGGAGGGAGGCTCGGGGATTATTGATCCAGAGATGCAGAGCAAGGCATTGCTTGCCAAGCTCAAAGTACGTGGATTGTTTCCTAGGGTTGAGCCTTGGAAACAGTTTTTGCACCATGCTTTGTCACATACCTCTCTTGGTTTTGGGTCTATGGATACTGCCGGTGCTTGGTGGCCAACCATCAAATTCATCTTCACAGATGGACCTTTGGATACGTCTCATTTGTCACCATTTATGTGCTGTTTATTGCAGATTTGGAAGGAATTGCATCTTGTTTTGATGTGATAGCTGCCCTCTTGTGTAGAGGTAGCGAGGCAGCCACTTGTATGAAATGCATATGTGACAGATTCAGAAGGCATCAGCTAGGCAAGAGGACTCACATTGATGAGGACTCACATTGACTAGGCTAGATGGAAAGACGGGTTGGTGGGCTCTTTACGCCGTTGGTCAAACGCTTCCTTGGTTGGTGCATAGGTCATTGGTGCTTTGAGTTACCTAGAACGCGGAACAAAAATGGCGACGGGATCTGTCACGGGGACGGGCACCACGTGCCAACGGAAAAGAACAGACTGAACAACTTTAAGCACTTCAAATAACAATTGAATTGAAAGAGATGCACGACACATGAGACAGGGAGTTGTGGAGTTCCACCCCAAGAGAGCACTGACCCCAAACCTTGGCGCCCCTTTCGGTATTTCTTTATATTGCTTCAACTCAGTTCAAGCCGGTACTCCACGCTTTGCACCTTGCCAGAGAATGAGCCCATGGCACGAATTTAAAGGCTCTTGGCCTATGAAAAGAAATTACATGAAAAACTTCAAACTCAAAAGCAATCGGTCCAAAAGCTGCCAACGCGTTTTGCGAAAATCCGTACAGTTGCCATGTCATCAACGTAAAACGTGGAAATTCGTACAAGTGCCATGCCCACATGTCAGTGCGTTCTGTAGGTTGTCTGTACGGTTGCCTCGTCATCATGCTCCACGCGATTCTTCTCTGTGTGTCTGTGTGTGAGTGGATCTTGCTTTATTTTTAGGTCACTTGGGCCCCATCGGATGGGGTCCCATAAGTTGGTGGGAACTTCTTCTTCTTCTTCTTCTGCTGTTGCTACTACTTCTTAGGGCTTAGGCCTCTTGGCCGGGATGTGTAGGTTGATTGCGTTCTTCAGCGACTTGACACGTTAGCAGTTTGTGACAGGCTCTCCGTAGAATGGGAGAACGGCCGAGGGGCCCAAAACAAGAGGCATAAAAAACACCCAAATAATACAATTTTCAGCTCTGTGTGATTGAATACAAGTAGTATTAGAGTCCTTTGACTCTAATACTCACAAAAAACATGATTTGAAGACCATTGAACCTTACTAGACTTTATTGCGCATGCAGTGATGCACGATCATACCCAACAGACATGATGCTCATACACATGCATTTTACAAGGGGAAGGCTCACTTTATTGCGCATGCAATGATGCACGGTCATACCCAACAGACACGATGCTCATACACATGCATTTTACGAGGGGGAGGCTCACTAAAAAATAACACTTTTTCAAAAATTTGTCCGTTTTTTATTGTTCACCAAAAGTATAATCACTGAACCGAATCCGGCCGTCCAGCCAGCTGCCAGTCATTCCGTTTTTATTCCAACCATTTGAAACCGGCCTGTTTAATCCAAAAAGGGCGGTAGACCTTAGACTTAAACTTTATTTGCTTTCACCCATTTAATTTGTCGCCCACTTTACCTGTACTTTCAAGACACAACAAAGGGGAAAGGGATACAGGTTGCTAGATTGCACCTGTATGAGAAGACCGATACCAAATTGGCCCCTAAATAGGCTCCCCTTTCGGTATTTCTTTATTCTCTAAAAGAGGGAATAAAAGCTATGGTTCCCTACAAGCTGCCCCGCACAATTTGGGCTGAATACCATATGTTCTGGCCCGATTTCGATAGCATAACTGTACTAGGACCCTTCACAGTCAGTATCCCCACGCATTAGATGACTTTCCCGACACATACGGACACTTTGCAAAACCTGGCGAGAATCTGCAGCACGCTTAATTCTCTGTTTTTTGCCCCGAAAATGCGTCAGATCACCTGTACAGCGGTCCCCTCGCGTCCCCGAACCTCTTGGGGGTATTAGGGTCCGTTTAGGGCCAAAACCCTAAACCTGCAAAAATACACAGCAGGCTGTAATTCACTGTTTCGGGCTCCGTTTCGCGTGCCGGTCGCATCCGTAGCAAGTTCTCGAGCTCCCGCACCTGTAGGGCTACTTGCCCTTTGAATCGGACGGGATTTCGCACGTGAAACCTTTCCGAATTCACCTGTACCTGCGGGGGATTAGCCGCTAGCTAATCCAGTACCTATGCAAGAGGCTCTTGCCTCGACAATTGCGCATGAACCCACATAATTGTGCATTGGTCAAATGAAAAGCCCACTAGAGGGGCATAACATACTGCTCATAGGGGGCAGAGAGAGCAGTGCGTAGTGTGCAGGGCGTCACTCCTGGCACCGCACTGTACATAAGAGGGAAAGGAAGCACTCCATAGCTCTTAACCTGTGACAGGAGCTGAAAAATGAGCCTTCCCTCTCTAAATTCAGCGCCACTTCTTCATGCATGAGGAAAGTGCACAGAAATGTGCCACTTGGCGTGTTTACAGGCCATTTCCCGTTTCGGGGTTGCCGCCTAAAAATCTCCCGACCGGTTGCCCAGTTGGCTTCGCGGCAGAGTAATAAAATGTTCCCCTTGTCATTCCGGAGGTAATGACGCGAACACATTTTCAGGTCCAAAATAGCAGTTCCCTAAATTTTAGGAGATGCTGCCATTGTATCTTTCTAGGTCATCTGACCCTCTTTGTACATTGCAGCCACACCAAGAACTGAAATGTAGCCTCTGTAGCAAAGGATTCCACTTTGGCTAGTCAATGACCCCACTTTGGCTAACCATAGTCCTTGTCCAACCTTAGTGCTCTCTTGCCCTCAGGCCTGGACTCCCTCTGAACAGTTCCACACTAGCTATGCAATGCAGGGCAGTTAGATTTCCAGAGGGGTGTTTCCAAAAAGTGAAAATAAATAAATAATAAGAAAGAAATCAACAAAAAGGATAGATAGTAGTCACATGCTGGTGACACCATTCCCTGCCGTTTCGGTTTGTGTGGCCTGTCTGGAACGTCTAGCCGTTCCGAGATGTTCTAGACCATGATCACTACTCGCAATGCCGTTTTGGCGCTCCCTCCCCCTGGACTGGCGTTCCCCAGTAACATTGTTGGTGCTACCTAAGAGATTTACAGAGGGGTTGTTGTCACAAATTGATGACTTAGGCAAACTGTACGGACGTTGATGTGGCAGGTTGTACGGACTCCCTTGATTTTGCACTGACTGCTGACGTGGTAGGACAGTACGGAATTCCTAGATTTGCGTTGACAGTGTTAACGTGGCAGTCTGTACGGATTTTCGCAAATTGCGCTAGTGCTTTTTGCTTGGAGATTTTGAAAATGTTGCTTTTTGGAACAAGTTGCTTCTGGGATCATTTCTTTAAGAACCAATTGCTTTTGGGCTTTTCTTTTGGCATCCCTTGTAAGAATAAAAGAGCTCTAAGGGCCTCACTCTTTCGAGCATCTAGACGCAAATTCCGAGAGCCGAGGACCTGTGAGAGTTGTAACTTTGATCAAGCATTAATATAAAAGAAATACCGAAAGGGACGCTTGTCTTTGGGGCAAATACCTCCGGGCACGGAACTACGCCGGGCAGTGTCGTCTCGAATTGAAGTGTGATTTTAAAGCTGTGAAGTATTTGAAGTGATTATCTCGTGTGTCGTATTCTAGACTTGGGGTGTCCAAGTTTGTTAAAGTGGTATCAGAGCACCAGGCGTGTGCTTTTCTCAAAGCATTCCGGTCCTACTAGAGAGCAGACAAGGCACTTTTCACAAATTTGGAAATTGTTATTGAAGAACCTTCGTGCTCCGACCCCGGACTTATTAGCCACTCCTACCCTTACTTCATCGCGCATCAGGCGCGCTCCCGTCCTCATCACTCTGTCTGACAAGGCATAAAGCCATTAAGAATCCCAGATTACACTTATGGATTCCAACAAGAATCAGTCGACTTAGTCGACTTATTCTGCATCTGCTGATGCGGGAGGAAACCATGCAAAAGATTTTAACGATTTAACAGAGGAAGAGTACGGGCCACCTCGGCCTACTCAGTATGAACTTCAAGAGATGCAGCGTCGACAGTAGGTTGACGAGTGTACAAAGCAGATGATTCAATTTGCGAAAGACCCTCAGTTTGCAAAATTTTTGTCTCAACAATCCATCGCTGAAGTGCACACTCAGTGGCAGAAAGCCACCGAGCCACCAATCAAACCGGCAATCAAGAAGCCTCCTACTCCGAGAATGTTTACTGAAGAAGAACTCCATGATGCAATCTAGGCCCATATCAATCAGCTTCTGGACACGAAGAAGCCGCCCAAAAAGCAACTGAAGCAACGTAACAAGGGAACTTTTTCCCCAATTACTTGGGTCAAAAATCCACTTTTGAAAACGCCAGAAAGCAGAATAAGCATGTACGCTTCGAAGGATTGCTCAATTTGTCCTCATCTTCTGACAGCTCAGACACCTCATCTTCTTATGATTTAGGTGATGAGGACAGGAAGGGTAAGAAACGACGGAAAGATCACACGTTTTATGCAAAAAGAAAGCACTTTTACAGAGCCAATCAATATGATTTCCTTGACGATAAGGGTAGAAAGCCCAAAGAATTCAAAGAGGGAGGAAAGGTAGTAAAGTTTGAGCATTTTTCAAGGTTTGGAGATGCTCCCAAGGCTTTAGCCTGTGTCCAACAGTTTTACATAGCATTTTCTGGAGGCCGCTATACAGAGCATTCCAAGATCAGACGGGCGACATCCTTTCTGAAAGGCAATGCACGGACATGGTGGTCCACTCTGTTGTTAAGGAAACAAGCCCCGACAAAGTGGTCATGGCTCACACGAGAATACAAACGTGACGTGATTACTGATTGGAACCATGTTCAGATGGTCAAGACAGAATCTTTGGATGCTTACTATAAAAGACTTTAGGAAATTTTTCTACCTGTTTCATCCTTTAAGAAGATCAGTTTTAAGGAGCAGATTGAACGATTTTGCTGTGGACTTCCCAAAGAAATTCAAGACTACTGTCTCGAAAGGAAGTCCGAGTTTATACAATAGTTAATGGGACACGCGAAGCGGGGATTTGCTATACATTCGGGTAACTCGACTTACCCATCAGATAACCTTCTACGAGTCATAGCAGAAACGATCGACGAAGAGATAGATGACCTTCACTCACAAAAGACCAAAGAGATGAATATTTTAGAGTAGGAAAGTGTTTTGAATGTGAAGAACAAGGACACATCCCTACATGGTGCCCCAAAAGGGCACAAGAATCAGGATGCCTGGCAGATTGAAAGGACAGCAGGACGAGGCGATACTCGTTCCAGAACAGATTTTTGAACTAGCATTATTTTGCTTTATGAATGTATGAAACAGGACTTATTTGGAAGATGATTTTAAATTTTGAATAAAACTAATGTTTTATAAAAGAATCTGTTAATTCTGGAAAAAAAGAGCAGAGTTAAGAATGAGATGGAGCAGTGACAGCTCCCAAATGAACCTGATAATGAATCATGAATCACGACTGATTCAATGGAATGAATGACTGGACCACTTTGTTCAGTATGAACTTAGTGATGGATTGGGATCCCCGGAAATGATTTTCGCACACGACAGTGCTCGAGTCGGATTTTTTTTTTCTATAAACATGATCGCATTATGGGATTAGTTAACCCGACATCAATGAGGTCTAGAATGGATCTAGATGTGGTTACTAAATATGTTGCTGGCAGTCATTGTCTGAGATTTGGAATGAATCTTTCTGTGATTGATTGTCATGTGATGTCCTGTGATTTCATGTCCAATGATGTGACTGTCATCTTTGTACAAGTGTGTCTAGTGCGTTGGTACTAACAGTCATTGTCTACTAAGACAGTTTATGGCCTCTGTCTGTTTTGCAGGCGTAATCGGGGCATTTACAATTCTTTCAAAAGGGGGGTATGTCACAAATTGATGATGCGGTAGTTCTGCCCGGACACACACATGCAAAATGTACGGACGCTGACGTGGTAGGCTGTACGGACTCCCCTGATTTTGCGTTGACTGTTGATGTGGCACGACAATACGGATTTCCTAGATTTGCGTTGATAGTGTTGACGTGGCAGCCTGTACGGATTTTCACAAATTGCGTTGGTGCTTTTTGCTTGCAGATTTTGGGAACAGTTGCTTTTTGGAACAAGTTGCTTTTGGGATCATTGCTTTAAGAACCAATTGCTTTTGGACTTTGCTTTTGGCATCCCTTGTAAGAATAGAAGGGCCCTAAGGGCCTCACTCTTCAGAGCATGTGGACGTAGAGTCTGAGAGCCGAGGACTCGCAGGAATTGTAACTTTGATCAAGCATTAATATAAAAGAAATACTGAAAGGGGCGCCAGTCTTTGGGGCCAATACCTCTAGGCACGGAACTAGGTCGGGCCGTGTCGTCTCGAATTGAACTGTGATTTTAAAGCTGTGAAGTATTTGAAGTGATTATCTCGTGGGTCGTGTAGCAACAGATTCTAGACTTGGGGTGTCCAAGTTTGTTATAGTTGTTGCTCATAAGAGAGGTCAATGAGGCTATTCCTGTCGATTGGCATGGCTAGATTGGCAAACAGACTATTTTACCTTCTCATCTGGCCGAAATGCCGTTTCGGCATTCCCTCCCCCTGGACCGGCGTTCCCCGGTAACATCGTTGGTGCTACCTATGAGATCTGCAAAAGGGCTGGTACTCATAAGAGAGGTCAATGAGGCTCTTCATGCCAATTGGCATGGCTACATTGGAAGATAGACTATTTTACCTTCTCTTTAGGGTTGGTAGGTGTTTTTTGACCCTCGCTCTGGAGTCTCGATTGTTGTGTAGTAGGGGACTCTAGTATTTAGCATTGCCGAGATTGGCCATCACGACCATCACATCGGATTGGAGTTTCAGGGTGAGGTACGACTTGATCAACAGTCGGATGCTGATTGGCAGTCTGTCTGAATGGTAGCCTGTAGGCTCTTTTGAGAGATCTTGTGTTGACCTTGTTTTCACTACTGAGGATGCACCAGCAAGGAAAGCCTCTTGTTCAATTGGACTTGGATCCTGGTGAGTAGCAATGGCCTTCATTGCACGATGATGGAGCCCCGCTTTCCTTTTTTTGAGCACATTGTTTCCCTTGGGAGAAGGCTTCTATTGCGGATCTGACACCCACCTTACTGTCCACGCTAGTCAGAGGTATGGCAAGATCAGCGCATCTTCTTTGCTTTCCAGTGATAGTTTTGGTTATGCATCTGGACCCGCGTGATTAGCACCAAGATAAGTTATTTCATGTGGATGATAGTGCATGTGGGATTGCCTGTTGGCACTTGGGTAGCAATCACTGGTCATGATCCGACTTGTCAAAGATGTACTTTAGAGCTTGAGTCCTTGAGGCACGGTCTCTGGGCAAAGTTACATGGAACAGGAACGCGGGACTCCGGAACGAATCCGGAACGAATCCGGAACGAGGGCCCCCCAGAAAAGTGGAACGGGAACGGGGGCCGGAATGATAAGCTGAAAATATGCTTAAATTAGGTTGGATTTAATCTATATGTTAGTAGAGAGCCATACACTCCCATTAGTCCAAGTAGAATTCTATTTACGCATGCTTAAAGGAAGAGACTCGAGAGAGAGGGAGAATGAGGGGAAAAGAGTCAAGAGTCGAGCTCCGAGCTTCAAGCTTGAGCCTTGAGGTCCAAGGGAGAAGGAGAGACTTGAGTGTCTAGAGAACCCTTGAGGCTTGAGGGAGAGGCTAGAGCGTGTGAGAGGTTGAGAGCTTGAGGGCGGGATCGTTAGTTCTTTTCACCATGCTCACATCACATGGCATTATGCACCTCCCGAGTGGTTCATTTTACACTCATTGTACATGCCACCTTGATGTTTACATAGCCCTCACATTGTTCTCTCGCTTTTGTACTTTGGTTGATAGGCCATTGAGCATCTCCAAAGGTCTCCTATGGTCACAAAATACTGCCCCCCCCCCCCCCCCCAAAAAAAAAGAAAGAAAAAGAAACACACACACACACACACACACACACACAGAGAGAGAGAGAGAGAGAGAGAGAGAGAGAGAGAGAGAGAGAGAGAGAGAGAGAGAGAGAGAGAGAGAGAGAGAGAAAGAAAGCTTTATTAACGTCTTCGAAAGGCCGAACTCGACCTATGAGACAATATCATATACATGTGTTGATGCTCTAGGCATTGGAAAATAAAAAAAGGTACAAACTGAAATGAGCCTATACTATGCGAAAGGGTGTGGTAGGATGGTGCATGTGGTGTACAATGTATAGTGTGGGTCCTCGTGTCGAGGTGTGCTCACGCATCATCAGGCTCAATTAGGGGCTGCAAGGTGATACCACCATGAGATGATAGGGAGGGTATCTAAAAACAAGCAACATATGTAGGGTAGAGAATGTGGTACATCGGTGGTGGCCTGCTCAGGTATCTCTGGAATGCTGGATCCCTTGGTGCTGGTACATGACTCTGCTCTAGATACTGATGGTGTAGAGCTAGTATCCTCGAGATCTCCCTTTGGTGACACCCA
This sequence comes from Adiantum capillus-veneris, assembly GCF_014529385.1. Lineage (NCBI taxonomy): Eukaryota > Viridiplantae > Streptophyta > Polypodiopsida > Polypodiales > Pteridaceae > Adiantum > Adiantum capillus-veneris. The sequence goes on along the minus strand of NC_140953.1, from coordinate 144,920,442 downwards.
TGTGTCCTGTATCCTGGGAGCCTCGCACTCCGACGTGCCCTCTGAGACTCTGCCTGCAGAAGGGTAAGCCCTCTACTCTGTGTAGGTAGTGTGGGGGGGTCTGGCCCTGCTCGTCGGAAAAACTGTGTGATGGTGGTCTGTGTCCTGCTATCTTGACTCTGGCGTGGTTGTAACAACTGCTCTCGAACCTCTAAAGCCGAAACCAGGAACTGGCCAAACCTCCTCTGCTCTCGGGCCTATCATATGCTGCTGTAATGAGTCTCCAATGCCATCTCTCTCTCTCAGCTCTGTATATGCTGGGCATCTCATGACAAAGTGCTCCTCACTCTCCACCTCGGTCTGGCAGATCCGGCATGTACGCTCCTCTCGTGGTATGCCTCTGGCTCTGCCACTCTCAATCTCTAGCTGATGTGATGACACTCGTAGCTGGCCAATGCTGACCCGAAGTCGGTGTGGCATGTACTCCTGCATGTATAATGGAATCTCAATGAATCCCTGCTCTGAGAACCTCAGAAAATGCTCATAGTAATATAGCATTTTAGGAGGTAGGGTGTCTGTGGGCCTGCGCCATGTCCTCTGAATATATGTATGCCATATCTCCTGTCTGATGACCCTATTCCTCTCAGAGTGTGAGAGGGAATAGGTCGGGGCCTGGTTGTCATACTGGAGTGGTGGTAGTCTATCGATATCAAAACCGTGTTGAGCTAGCCAATCTCCTGTCTGGGCATACCATGAGCTAGTGTCCCCTGCCTGTGCCATCTCTCTAGATGCAATGAAGGCTCTATGAGAGATCCTATTTGGATCCATATCTTTGAATTTGTGAAGAAGGCAAACAGTCTGAAAGAGTGCCTCTACCAACATCGGTGGTGCAGCCAGCTCAGCTCTAATAATGTCGTGTGGAACTGATGGCTTGCTGCGAATCATCCTGGAGATCATAATAATCTGTGGCCTCTCTATCTGTGTCCATACTGAGTCTGCCAGTCCCGGTCCCCAAATGGCCGAGGCATACACGAGTGCAGGTGTGACCAGTGTGTCAAAGAGCCGCCCCTTCGTCCGGGGCTCCTGGAAGTGGGCCTGGTGGCACTGTCTCTCCATCAGAGCTAGTGGTGCGTATCCTCTGGTAAGTCTATCTCTGGCTGCCTGTGTCATGGAGAAGGTCCCTGATGCTGCGGTGAATGTAACCCCTAGATATACATATGAGCCTGTCACCTCTATATCCCCTCCAGCTACTGTAAATCTACTCTGTCGGTGAATCTGAGCCGATGTATGAAATATGAGAACCTTGGTCTTGCCAAGGTTCACCGTGAGTCCTCTCTGTGAGCAGAAATCATCTAGGGCCTGCAAATGTAGTTGTAGTCCCTCTGCCGTCTCTGACATTGGGACAATATCATCTGCATATAAGAGTATGTGTACAGTAGTCCTTGCAATATCCACACCCTCTCCACCCCTGTGCAAGATGAAGTCTACAATCTTGTCAATGTATAGACCAAAGAGTGTAGGTGATAGGGGGCAACCTTGTTTCACACCAATGGTGCTCACAAGGGTGTTAGATAATCCACCCGGGCATCTCACTCTGCCAGATACATGCTCATACAATGCATAGATCCCCCATGCCATCTCCTCTCCAATCCCAAGCATAGCCAGACGTCTGAAAAGTCTCTCTCTAGGTACTGTGTCAAATGCTTTGCGGAAGTCCACAAAGCAACAATATAATCTCCTTTTACTCACCCGTGTCTGGTCGATCAGACAACGAAGGGTGAAGATATGATCAATAGTAGAGAAAGCTCGGCGGAAGCCTGCCTGTCCTGGTGTCCTCATGCCCTCTCCCTGTCACCAGCGTGTGACTACTATCTATCCTTTTTGTTGATTTCTTTCTTATTATCTATTTACTTTCACTTTTTGGAAACACCCCTCGGGAAATCTAACTGCCCTGCATTGCATAGCTAGTGTGGAACTGTCCAGAGGGAGTCCTGGCCTGAGGGCAAGAGAGCACTAAGGTTGGACAAGGACTATGGTTAGCCAAGTGGGGTCATTGACTAGCCAAAGTGGAATCCTTTGCTACAGAGGCTACATTTCAGTTCTGGATGTGGCCGCAATGTACAAAGAGGGTCGGATGACCTAGAAAGATACAATGGCAGCATCTCCTAAAATTTAGGGAACTGCTATTTTGGGACCTGAAAATGTGTTGGCGTCATTACCTCCGGAATGACAAAGGGAACATTTTCTTACTCTGCCGTGAAGTCAACTGGGCAACCGGTTGGGAGATTTTTAGGCGGCAACCCCGAAACGGGAAAATGCTTGTAAATGTGCCAAGTGGCACCTTCTGGTGCACTTGCCTCATGCAACAAGAAGTGGCGCTGAATTTGAAGAGGGGAGAGCCTCATTTTCAGTTTTGTCACAGGTTAAGAGCTATGGAGTGCTTGCTTTCCCTCTTATGTACAGTGCGGTGCCAGGAGTGATGCCCTGCACGCTACGCACTGCCCTCTCTCTCCCCTTTGGCAGTATGTTATGCCCCTCTAGTGGGCTCTTCATTTGACCAATGTACAGTTGTGTGGGTTCATGCGCGATTGCCGAGGCAAGAGCCTCTTGCACAGGTACTGGATTAGCTAGCGGCTAATCCCCCCGCAGGTACAGGTGAATTCGGAGAGGTTTCACGCCAGAAATCTCGTCCGATTCAAAGGGCAAGTAGCCCTACAGGTGCGGGAGCTCGAGGACTTGCTACGGATGCGACCGGCACGCGAAACGGAGCCCGAAACAGTGAATTACAGCCTGCTGTGTATTTTTGCAGGTTTAGGGTTTTGGCCCTAAATGGACCCTAATACCCCCAGGAGGTTCGGGGACGCAAGGGGACTGCTGTACAGGTGATCTGGCGCATTTTCAGGGCTGAAAACAGAGAATTCAGCGTGCTGCAGATTCTCGCCAGGTTTTTGCAAAGTGCCCGTATGCGTCAGGAAAGTCGGCCAATGCGTGGGAATACTGACCGTGAAGGGTTCTAGTACAGTTATGCTGCCGAAATCGGGCTGGAACAGTGGAAATTCAGCCGAGTTTGTGCGGGGCAGCTTGTAGGGAACCACAGCATATATTCCCTCTTTTGAACAATAAAGAAATACCGAAAGGGGCGCCTAAGTTAGGGGCCAATCTGGTGTCCGTCTACTCATACAGGTGCAATCTAGCAGCCTGTATCCCTCTCCCCTTTGTTGTGTCTTGAAAGTACAGGTATAATAGACGACTAATAATGGGTGAAAGCTAAATCAAGGTTTAAAGTAAAGTCTACCGCCCTTTTTGGATTGAACAGGCCGGTTTCATGGTTCCATCGACGGGATTAAATCACTTTTTCCCATAGAAGTGAGCCTTGGTCAGTTTTGGTCGTGAAGTCACAGGGGATCATAGACCAGACACAGGGAATTGCAATTATGGCTGACAGACCAGATGATGTGACTGAAGAGGTTTCCTCTTCACAGGGTCAACAGACACATGAAGTGGGTGAGTCGTCAAGACCACCACAGACAGATGATGATATATTCAGGACCCAATTGGCTACTGCTGTGGCTATGTTCACACAAGTAATGCAGAACCCGAGGTTTTTAGCCTCTCTGCAACCTCCTGTTCCGTCTCAACAAGTTGGGTCACTGGATCATATTCAAAAGCCTGTTAAGGCTCGAGCACAGGTGATTCATACCGCACAGTCAATGGAAACACCTGTACACTTGACGGAGAACATGCAGTCTCCACAACCTATGCCTAAGGTGCAAGAACAGGTGGCTGAGATGCCAGTTTTTCAAGCTGTACCAGTTCAGCCCGCCACCTTTCAGCAGCCTATAGCTGGTTCTAATGGGCAGGGAAGCAACCTATAGGCTATGCAACAAGTCTTCCCACCACCTTCAGTACACCCTGGCTATTTTGGAGGTGGATCCGTATTCCAGAGCATGGCTGGTCATGCACCTGGAAATCAGTTTTACACGCCAGGAACAGTGTTTGGGGGTGCTCAAACGATGATGCCTAACCCCATGTATGGTGTCATGGGTATGCAACCAGGATTTCAGAGCACTCAGGGCCAATTTGGGATGCCACAGGCAAATTTTGGTATGGCTGGAATTACAAATCAGCAGCCGAATATGGCATTTCCAGGTCAAGTTAATAGCGGCCAAGGAACACAGATGAACCCTAATAGTGTTTCCATGTTTCAGTCACTTCCATATGACAATTTAACACCGCTGGAGAGGCCAACTCCGTACAAAGAAGGTGGCAAAGGTGTGTCATTCACGACCTTTACAGGGTTTGATGACAGGAAGAAGGCTCTCTCATTCCTCCAGCAGTTTGACAAGGCCTATGCAGGGGGAAACTTTACAGAGGCTTCAAAGGTCCGCAAGGCAGCCACTTTCTTGACAGGGAATGCGGGACAATGGTGGACAACTTTATTGCTTCAAGGGCAAGCTCCGTCCACATGGATTTACTTCAAGCAGATTTTTGCAGCAGCATGGTTATCTGATGATTTCGAAGCAGATGTCATGACAGAATGGCACCAGCTAAATGCTGCCACTTGCAGAAACCTGGATGATTACAATCGGAAGTTTTGGAAAGCTCTACTTCCAGTAACTTCCTATAGGTTTGTGCCATTGACAGAACAGATTGAAAAATACTGTTGTGGCCTACCTAAAGGATTGAGAAAATACTGCACGAAGACAAAAGTCACTACTTTGACGCAACTCATCGAGGTAGCAAACACTGGCAATGGTTTGCTCAAGGGAGAAGATTGTGAATTTAACACTGGCGTCAAGGCAGGATCAGGCAAGAAAAATTCAGCCAAGAAGCACGTTCCCAATGAGGCTCCTAAAGGGACTCAGGAGTCAGCCAACGCAGGGAAAGAGAAAGCTACGGCTGAATCAGAAAAGGGACCAGCGAAGAAATGGAAAAGACGTTTTCCTCGCAAGTCAGAAGAGCAAAAGAAGGTCCTGAGGACAGAGAACAAATGCTTTATTTGTGAGCAGCCTGGCCACATTGCTTACAATTGTCCTACAAAGAAAAGGCCAGCTGATTCTGAAGACAAGGAGGACAGGAAAGGAAAGAAGCCCATGGCCGGTCTAGTGCCAGATATGGTGGGCGACAAGACAAATTCAGATGCAAGTGAGCTTTGCAGAGCATGGGGAAAGGTCAGGGATCAAACAGTGCTTATCTTCTTTGATCCAGGTGCCAAAGCCAACTTTATTTCCCCAGAATTGGCTTCAAAGTTGGGAATCAGACCTGAAGAGATGGGGTATACAGCAGAGGCAGGTTTGGTATGTCCTGGCCATACAGAGGCTGTGACACCCATCATTGAAAAGCTGCGTCTACATATCCAGTCCTATGTAGATGCTGAAGAATTTTACATCATGCCACTGGACGGATGTGATGTGTTGCTAGGTATTCCTTGGTTGTTTCGTGTACAGGGAATCATGGATGCCTACAACAAAAAGATCACTGTACAGAGCAGGGGAAAGACTCACATTCTGGATGTAAAGTTTAAAGGGGAGTCTATTCCTACTGTATCAGCTTCTGCTATTACTTCTGTAATGAAAAAGCATCTTTCTGCGTACTTGGTTTTTGCACGTGAAGTGTCAGATTGTGATGAATCAAATTTATCTGTGCTAGATAAAGAAAGGTCAATGTTTTTACAACAGTATAGTGACTGCTTTTCTGATTCATTACCGTCTCAATTACCGCCAGAGAGACCCGAGGACCATGCGATAGATTTGGTGCCAGGCAGTAGCCCACCAAATAAGCCTCCGTACAGGGTTAGTGCGGCTCAGCAGAAAGAGATAATGGGCCAAGTACAGGAGTTGTTAGAAAAGGGGCTGATTCAGCCCAGTTCATCTCCATTCTGTTCTCCAGTGTTGTTGGTGCAGAAAAAGGATGGCTCATGGCGTATGTGCATCGACTACCGTGCACTGAACAAGAATACCATCAAGAATAGGTTCCCTATACCTAGAATTGATGATATTATAGACAAATTAGAAGGAGCAGCTATGTTTAGCTGGATAGATCTAAAGAGTGGGTACCATCAGATCCGCATTAGATCAGAGGATGTGCACAAGACTGCTTTTAGAACGACGTTTGGCCTTTACGAATTTTTAGTGATGCCCTTTGGTCTCACAAATGCTCTTGCTACGTTCAATAGGATGATGGACAGAATTTTCCGTCCACACCAGCAGTTTGTTGGTACATTCTTTGATGACATGATAGTCTACTCAAAGAATGAAGAGGAGCATAGGCATCACTTGGCCATTGTGTTCAAAGAGCTACGCAGTCATAGGTTGCTCATCAATGCAAAGAAAAGTGAGTTCTTTCTGGAAGAGATTCACTTTTTGGGACACATTGTCTCAAAGGATGGTGTCAGAATGGATCCTGCAAAAGTTGAAGCGATCAAGTCATGGCCAAATTTGAAGACGGTGCATGATGTCCGAAGCTTTTTGGGACTATGCTCCTATTACAGAAGGTTTATCCGAAATTTCGCTGAGATTGCTTCACCTTTACATGCTCTTCAAAAGAAGGCAGTCACCTTTAGATGGACACAAAAAGAGATTTCAGCTTTTAATCTCTTAAAGGAAAAGATGACTTCAGATCCAGTCATTGTGTTGCCAGATCTTAGGAAGTCATTTGTTGTCCAGTGTGATGCCTGCGGTAGTAGCATTGGTGCAGTGCTAATGCAAGATGGCAAGGTAGTAGCCTATGAGAGCAGAATTTTGCAAGGGCCAGAGATGACCATGCAGGTCTATGAGAGAGTTACTGGCTGTGATTCATGCGCTCTTAAGTTGGAAACACTACCTGCTAGGTGCAGATTTTGTTGTCCAAACGAACCATCAGACCTTGCGATACTTCTTGACACAAACAAAGTTATCTGAGAAGCATATGCGATGGGCAAATATCTTGTCCATGTTCCATTTTCAGATTGTGCATGTGGAAGGCAAGAAGAACGTTGTGGCTGATGCCTTGTCAAGGAAGCCACAAATTTCAGCTGTGTCGATTCCTTATCATCATGAACTTGATGATATGAGAGAACAGTATGCAAATGATGAAGATTTTGCAAGGGTCTTCGAGCAACTAATGGATGGACAACGTCATGAACACTATCTTCTTAAAGACGGGTTCATGATGATGCATGGCAGATTGTGTGTCACAAAGCCATTGCGACGCAAAGTTATGGAAGAGAGTCATGTCCCACCGTATGCAGGGCATCGTGGTATCGATGCTACAGTTAAAGCGGTTGAGACATTCTTCTACTGGCCTACATTGAGAAGAGATGTGGATGCCTTTGTGCGAGAATGCCTAATATGCCAAAAGGTCAAGTTTGACAGGCAAAAGGCACCAGGGTTATTGCAACCACTACCTATTCCAGATAAACCATGGGAAAGTATTGCTATGGATTTTATCTTTGATCTTCCGAGAACGCAGACAGGAAACGATGGTATTTGGACCATTATTTGCAGATTCAGCAAACAGGCTCATTTTATTCCTGTCAGGAAGAAGATAAAACCGGATCAGATGGCACACTTGTTTATGAGCAATATTTTCAAGTATCGTGGCATGCCACAGTCGATTGTTAGCGACCGTGATCCACGCATGACAAGTTTGTTCTGGAGAGGCTTGTTTGAGAATATGGGCACCACGCTCAAATTCTCTTCGTCATTTCATCCTCAAACAGATGGGCAGTCAGAAGAGGCAAATTCTACTGTCCTAGATCTGTTGAAGTGCTATGTGTCAGAGCATAAAGGAAAGTGGGAGCAGTATTTGCCATTGGTGGAGTATGCATACAATAATACAGTGCATTCATCAACTGGCAAGGCACCTTTTGAGATAGTTGAAGGTGGCAAGAAAGTTCCTCCCATACTGCATACAAAGGATAAGATATTTGAAGCAAATAAGTATGTTCAGGACATGGATGAAATGTACAAGAAGGTCAAAGTGGCCTTAGAAAGGACTCAGGCAAAACAAAAGAAAGCAGCTGATCGTCACCGTCGTGAAGTGGTATATTCACTTGGTGATTGGGTGCTTTTACGCTTTGAAAAGGCAAGGTTAAAGAAGATGAAGGGCAAGGAAAGACTGTTTCCAAAGCTCAGCATGCGTTACTATGGGCTTTTTCAAGTATGCGACATAATCAGTGATGTTGCATATAGGCTGAAATTGCCTGACAGTTGGAAGATTCACAATGCGTTTCATGTGAGTCTTCTCAGACCCTATGTGGGTGATGTGCCAGAAGATATGCCAGCTGAAGATCAGCCGGAAGTCGAGGAACTTGACGAGATCTTGGTCCCTGAACAGATTTTGGCACACAAAGAAAGGAAAGTGAAAGGCAAGGTTGCTAGGCGTTACTTGGTAGAGTTCAGAAACTATCCACCAATGGATGCTAAGTGGATGGAAGAAGGTGAACTTGCAGAGTCACCAACTGTGTTATCACTTTACCTGGAAGCCTTCGATTTGCAACCTACCTTGACCCCTTCAGTTTCAAAGCTAAATGGATTGTCAGTGTGACAATGGCTTCTGAAACAAATGATGTACATGGTATTTAAAGTGAGCTCAAATCAAATACCTGTTACATGAATGTTAGAGCTGTACAGATTGTCGTTTGGCAATTGCTCTTATGGAATGTCCAAAAGTTGGTTAGTGCTATAGAAGTGAGTATTTCTTGTCAGTTTGTCAAGGATACAGTGATTGCTTCTATTGAAGAGTACATGTGTAACTGCATTCTTAAACTGTCGGTTTGGGTATGCTCGAAAGTGTTACGGGATCCAACGTGTACTATAAGACAGTGGCAAAATGTGCAGCTACCATTTTGTCATTGGAAAGTTAGTGACTCAAAGCAATGGCACAGTGCGCAGCTACCACTATGTCATTGGGACAGGGTTCACACGCAGGCAATACATGAGTCGACGAGGTGTTGAATACACCAGGGTTGACAATGAGCATGTATGTGTCGTATATGTGTCGACAGGTGTTGAATACATCAGTGTTGACAGTAAGCATGTACGACATAGATGCAAACGAGGACGTTTGAGATTTCAAGAGGCGGGTATGTCACCAGCGTGTGACTACTATCTATCCTTTTTGTTGATTTCTTTTTTATTATCTATTTACTTTCACTTTTTGGAAACACCCCTCGGGAAATCTAACTGCCCTGCATTGCATAGCTAGTGTGGAACTGTCCAGAGGGAGTCCTGGCCTGAGGGCAAGAGAGCACTAAGGTTGGACAAGGACTATGGTTAGCCAAGTGGGGTCATTGACTAGCCAAAGTGGAATCCTTTGCTACAGAGGCTACATTTCAGTTCTGGATGTGGCCGCAATGTACAAAGAGGGTCGGATGACCTAGAAAGATACAATGGCAGCATCTCCTAAAATTTAGGGAACTGCTATTTTGGGACCTGAAAATGTGTTGGCGTCATTACCTCCGGAATGACAAAGGGAACATTTTCTTACTCTGCCGTGAAGTCAACTGGGCAACCGGTTGGGAGATTTTTAGGCGGCAACCCCGAAACGGGAAAATGCTTGTAAATGTGCCAAGTGGCACCTTCTGGTGCACTTGCCTCATGCAACAAGAAGTGGCGCTGAATTTGAAGAGGGGAGAGCCTCATTTTCAGTTTTGTCACAGGTTAAGAGCTATGGAGTGCTTGCTTTCCCTCTTATGTACAGTGCGGTGCCAGGAGTGATGCCCTGCACGCTACGCACTGCCCTCTCTCTCCCCTTTGGCAGTATGTTATGCCCCTCTAGTGGGCTCTTCATTTGACCAATGTACAGTTGTGTGGGTTCATGCGCGATTGCCGAGGCAAGAGCCTCTTGCACAGGTACTGGATTAGCTAGCGGCTAATCCCCCCGCAGGTACAGGTGAATTCGGAGAGGTTTCACGCCAGAAATCTCGTCCGATTCAAAGGGCAAGTAGCCCTACAGGTGCGGGAGCTCGAGGACTTGCTACGGATGCGACCGGCACGCGAAACGGAGCCCGAAACAGTGAATTACAGCCTGCTGTGTATTTTTGCAGGTTTAGGGTTTTGGCCCTAAATGGACCCTAATACCCCCAGGAGGTTCGGGGACGCAAGGGGACTGCTGTACAGGTGATCTGGCGCATTTTCAGGGCTGAAAACAGAGAATTCAGCGTGCTGCAGATTCTCGCCAGGTTTTTGCAAAGTGCCCGTATGCGTCGGGAAAGTCGGCCAATGCGTGGGAATACTGACCGTGAAGGGTTCTAGTACAGTTATGCTGCCGAAATCGGGCTGGAACAGTGGAAATTCAGCCGAGTTTGTGCGGGGCAGCTTGTAGGGAACCACAGCATATATTCCCTCTTTTGAACAATAAAGAAATACCGAAAGGGGCGCCTAAGTTAGGGGCCAATCTGGTGTCCGTCTACTCATACAGGTGCAATCTAGCAGCCTGTATCCCTCTCCCCTTTGTTGTGTCTTGAAAGTACAGGTATAATAGACGACTAATAATGGGTGAAAGCTAAATCAAGGTTTAAAGTAAAGTCTACCGCCCTTTTTGGATTGAACAGGCCGGTTTCACTCCCTCTGCTAGAGAACTGAGCTCCTCCTCTAAAACCGCGCCATATAGTTTGGCCAGTATAGGACCAATCATGATAGTGCGATATGTGCTAGGATCCATGGCATCCCCAGATTTGTGGATAGGCACGATGGTGTGCTCTGTCCACGACTTTGGGAATCCCTCTGAAAGCGTGCGGTTGAAGAGGTGGGCAATGAGTGGTGCCAATGCATCACAGCCATATATAAGATGCTCTGCCTGTAGGCTTGCCTGATCTCTAGCCCTCCCATGCTGTAGGTGGGATATAGCTTTCTTCACCATGTGGGTGGTGAAGAAAGTAGATGATGTGGGTCGGGTAGCCGATGGCGTAGGTATGGGTGGCTAACTTGGGATCTCGTATATGCTCTCGACATATCTGTGCCATGTCGCTGGGTCCTGAATAGGAGTGGATGGCCTGGGAGGTCTAATCCGATGCCATGCCTCAGCACTATCCTTGCTCATGAGTAAATGATAGATGTCCCAATACTGGTGCTCCTCCCACTCCCGTCTTTTACGACGAGTAAGTGTCTGCATCCTGCGCTGAGCCTAGCGATGTGTAATCTCCCCTCTGATCTCCAATACACGTAGGTGTCTGTGTAGATCTCGACATTCGTTGTCGTACCACCTGTTTTGTGGCATAGTGCCAGTGCGTGGAGGGTGTGTGTGTATGCGATGTGGGAAACTTTGAGAGGCTGACTCGTGTAAGATGGATGTAATGTGTGTGGTGAGTGTGTCCAGAGGTGCTGTGGGGTCTAAGTGTATAAGGTGCTCATGCAGGTGATGTATATAAACAGGAGTGAGCTCATGAGTGAAAGAAATGGTAGTGTAAGTGTGAGGGGGGGAGGTGGGGGGGTCAGCAAGCTGTGTAGCAAGAAGGGAGAATGTAAGATAAGTATGATCCGCCCCTATCGGTGTGCGTGCAACCTTGAAGGAGTGTATAAGCTCTGCTGTCTGGGTAGAGCCCAACAAATAGTCCACTGTGCTCTCTCCACCGCTGTGTGGGAAGCAAGTGAATCCCCCAGAATCTGGCCACCTCGCCATCCCGTTATAAATAACGAGATGGTGCCTGCTGCCAAGCTCAAGAAGGTGTCTGCCATATCCAGTGTTGTCCTGTCCCCCATCTACAGACACTCTACTCACCCCCATGTCCTCTGCATCAAGTGCCCTCATGATCTCCGGCTGCTCCATATCATAGATCTCACACTGTCGGCTCTGTGTCCTCCCGTTGAAGTCCCCCATGAGGACGACTTCCCCGAGTGATGTGTAGTGAGAAATGTCCTCCGACAGTCGAGAGTAGGGGTCCTGGATAGCATATCGATCCATGTGGTGAAAAGTAGCATATGGCAATATATAGCCCTCTCTCGTGGGTGAGCTCTAGCCGTACCCACATATAGCATGCCTCCTCGTCTCTACTCATCACCTGTATCCGGTTGTGTAAGCTCTGTCTAAATAGTATGGCCACCCCTCCTGACCCTCGAGCTGTACTGTGTCTGGTGATGGTCCTGTAAGTCGACTCCCATTGAAATCCTGTGACTACAGGTAGTCCTCTCTTTGGGCTCTCATGTGTCTCCGTAAAACATACAAAGTCATGCTCACTGATGATCTCCTCTAGGCGCTCCGGATGTGTCCATATAGAACCATTGCAGTTCCAGACTGCCCCTCTGAGTGGTGTCTCCTGTGCTAGTGTATGTGTCTCATAGGTCCCGAATCCCTATGAGATTGGGCAGCCGTCGATGAAGATTCTACCATCTCGAAAGAAGGCCTTTTTACCTTCTTTCCGTGCGTGAAGGACCCTGGGCATGCATGATTTCCTGTGCTCGATCTGCATCCTAGTGAGGTCCTCGTCCATAGAGATATGGCCACCCTGGAGGCCTCGTAAGAGCACCCTTTTGCGAAAAAAGGTGGTGCGGTCCTCATCTCCTCGTAACTGCATGATCAACGGGCGAGCTCGAGTGGTGTCACGGCCAGCTCGCCATGCCTTTGTAAAAGGCATAGTCTCTTTGTAGTCTAGTTGGCTACAAAGCTCTCGTGCATCCTCCTCTGCTGAAGGTCCCTCTTTAAGGCTAGTGATCCTAACATTGTGTTTCCTCATATGGCGCAATCGCTCCTCCTCGAGAGTAAGCTGAACCCTCAAGTGCTCTCCCATGTGAAACCTCCTCGCATACCTCCTTCTTGATATTCTTTTTAACTACTTCCACCCATCCCGATTGTTTGGCCTCCATTTCTGTTTGGATCTCTTCTTTGATGTCTGCTTTCCATTTATTTTTATCTCTACTTCTATGTATTCGAAGCTCGAGATTTCCCCCTCTTCCCTGGAGATCCGGAGGTGGTTGATGCTTTCTTGTATACGGTGTATCTCCGTGTTGGAGGTGTCACGAAGTTCTTCGAATGCTTTCTTCCAGGCCTCCTTTTCTTTTGTGATGCCTCTGATGTTATCCTCCATCTGCTTCATCTTTTCCGTCATCCTCCTTACTTCGGCATTCAGTGCCTTGTCCGCATCTTTCTTTGCCTGTGTGATAGCTCTGGCTATCATGTCCTCCACTTCTTTCTTGTCAAGAGGTGCCATGGTCGAGCTCGAGGAGGCGAGGCTGAGCACACGGGAAGCCTAGTGTTTACAGCCCATCCCCTTGAATGTTGAGCTACTAATGGATATGGGGGTGGCCTGGGCTGCCCGTCTCTGGGCTGCTCTGATGGTGGAGTTGCAACACAATGCAGCACGAGGCGAGAGGTTTGCACAGAGAGAGAGAGAGAGAGAGAGAGAGAGAGAGAGAGAGAGAGAGAGAGAGAGAGAGAGAGAGAGAGAGAGAGAGAGAGAGAGAGATCTTTCTACATCTATTAAGAGGCATCCAGTTTGAGTATTGTTTTCTCTCAGTGTGAGAGTTGGATAAGGGTGACTTCGGGTCATACTGAAAGGGTGGTAATCTATCCATGTCTAGTCCATGTGCTCCTGTCAGGTGCAGAGGAATGAATGTTGAACTCCTCGTCGTCGGCAAGTCAAAGCATTGTAGAGATTTGTGCAATCATAAGTAGACCGCTCTCGCCATAGAGTGGGGCCTTTGGAGGAGGGTTTGACAACATTTGGGTGTCTTATTCTTCTCTCTCTATCTCTCAGTCTCAGCACCTTCATTCACAGTGTTCACCGCTTTGTTGTGTCCATTGCACTCTCTCACTAAAGGAACGGAAGGCTCTTCCTTCCGTAAGTAAAAGGAACCCTTGAGCACAGTTCGGAGCACTCATCAAGACGGGCTGAAATCTGAGAATGCTAAGGGCTGAAATCTGCTGAATTCTGACTCTGTGTCGGTGACGATGTCTATGACGACGATGCGACGACGACGCACTGAAAAAGCAGATGCTAAAATCTGCATTTTCTGGGCTGAAACTGTAAACTTCGCGGGATTTGACCGTGCGGCGAGGATCTGTTGCAGGAAGGTGAGATCTACGAGGTTCGAGACTTCTACTGCGGAGTCTGACTGCTGAAAATTGAAAACGCAGGTGCTTGTGGAGATTCCGTCGCAAAGATCTGCAAAAACGTTGAAAGGCCTTGTAGATGCAAAAACGCTAGCGTTAAAAATCCTCCTATTGTTGCCGGATGTCCTGCAAATGCAAAACGCTAGGCTTCTTGTTCTGTCTTGCTGCTGCCGGGGCTGATCTGCTATGCACAAAACGCCAGGCTGCCTGTGGATGAAAACGCTAGGTCCTTGCAGATGCAAAAACGCGCTAGCCTTGCTAATGTGGGGGGTCTTGCTGAGAAGGTGCCTGTTGAACACACTGGGTCCTGCTGCCTCTTCTACCAGAAAGTGCTAGCTTTGGTTTGCTTACATATTATCTTAGCAAAATTGCCCTACCTAGTTCCCAACAAAAGTCACTTAATAAATAAGTGAAAAATGTCAAAAATAGGGAAAATGGGTTTAATGTGCTGGAAAATTCCCCTGATGGATTATGATATGAATGCTGATGATCGTGCTGTGTGCAACCGGAGGATATGCATCTAATCTAAGTGACTGGTCATGCACGGTCTGCGAACAGACTCACAAAAGTGCCAGATCACTTCCTATTCTAGGTTGACTTGATGGAACTAAACCATGGTCATGTTGTAGCTTGTCCACGGACACATAGGGTTGGATGTTTCACGTGACATCTCCTCCTTTTCAAAGTGAGGTACTGGTACCGAACTGTATGGCATCGAGGGAGATCGCCAATAGCATCCGGAATCCTGGAAGGGAGTCTTCGTTGGCCCACTCTAATGTGTGGGTCGTGCGGTACTTGAACTTCATTAAGGTCTGCAACGCTTGCTTCTTTGGGCCGTGCCGAAAGCGACACAAAGTCTTCTGTGGCTCCTTCGATGCTTCATCTTTGTCCATAGTCATGCGTCTACCATCTTCAAGAATCTCCGAGGTTGAAAATTCTTGAAACCACTTCCAACACAAAAACATGAACATACCCATTCCACGTAAAGTGACTGGAAAAAATCTAATCTTCTTCAAAGACTGTGCATGCAATGTAGATGAACAAAGAGACGGAGTGCCAAACCGTTCACCACACACACGCAAACAATGAGATTGAATCTTGTCGTGCTGATCCAAATCAACCAACTGTGGCAATTCACAACGGAAATGCCCATGCTTGGTGCTCATACTTTCATGTGCTCTTTCTACAACTGTGTCGTGCCAAGGAAGAGACATGGAATGTGACTTCCTTGAATGCATACTTTTCAGCTTTTCATGAATAATCCGCATACATCCGTGCTCATCCATGAGTGAAACGTGCTCAACGTACAATATGTCATGCTGAGGAAAAGGGATCACATAAAGACGCTGATTAAAATACAGGAAACGATCACGAATGAAACATTCGTACAATGCGTGCTGACTAATCATTCGAACACATAGTACTTCTTGTGAGGGTTCTTTGGACCTCGACTCGAGAGCCAAGATCGATTCTTCCTGAGGGTGTCTTTGGACCTCGGCTCGAGAGCCAAGATCGGTTCTTCGTGACTGATTGAATCTGCAACCAGGTTAGCTTCGCTAGAAAAAGCATCAACTAAACCATCATTCTTGTGAACAATCACATCGTGGTCATACAAATCATCATGCTCGTGAGAAATCACATCTTGATCATGCAAATCATCATGCTTGTCATCATGTTTATCATAATCATGCAAATCATGTGTGTCTTGCTTTGGAGAAGTAGAGACTGAGAGAGTCTTCTTGCGTGCTTGCTCATGCTCACGCTCTATGGCTGCCTTTCTTTCTGCTTCTCTTTTTGCTTTTCTTTCTGCGTGTCTGCGATCCATTTCTGCTTTTCTTTCTTTGCATTCACGTTCAAATTCTGCCATTCTTTCTGTTTGTCTTGCTTCGCGTTCTAACTTCCTTTCCATAAACATCCGGTCCAAAGCCTCCATAGAGTTAGTGCAATCCTTGATGTAGATGGGGAAGGGGGAGGGTCGGAAAAACCTCCTGGTGGGGAGAATTCTTCTTCGCCTCTCTCATGCTCATCACCTCCCGGCAAAGTATCCATGCCGCTTCGAGTGATGACCATCCATTGAAGTCGTGGGTTCTTGTGGTCTTGGGTTCTTAAGTTCACAAGGAACTTGGGTTCTTGGGGTTCTTGAGTTCTTGAGGTTCTTCTTTCGCTTGCAATCTGTGTTAGAGAAGGATCTTCTCTTCACCCGAGTTTGGCTCTTTTCCGCGGGCGTACCCCTTGGCGGCCTTGCGCTCACACCAAGGTTCCTTTTTCCCACCTCACGTCGATTAGCCGGCCGCTAAGTGCACGGTCCGCTCTCAATGAGTGAAAAGAGGCACAAGGGGAGGTTGGACAAGCCCTTCTTTCTTGGGTTTCCTATCACTCTTCAGAAACACGATTAGGAATCGACACGCCCAAGTGAACTTCGGTTCGTGCGACCTCAACAAGCAAAAAAATTATGTGGTTCTTGTGGTCCTTTCCTTGAGTGATACAAAACACTGTCAAAGCTTTGATACCAATGTCAGGTGCAGCGGAATGAATGTTGAACTTTGCTCAAGATGAGTGCTCCGAATAGTGCTCAAGGGTTTCTTTTACTCACGGAAGGGAGAGCCTTCCGTTCCTGTAGTGAGAGAGTGCAATGGACACAACAAAGTGGTGAACACTGTGAATGAAGGTGCTGAGACTGAGAGATAGAGAGAGAAGAATACGACACCAGAATGTTTTCAAACCCTCCCCCGAAGGCCCCACTCTATGGCGAGAGCAGTCTACTTATGATTGCACAAATCTCTACAATGCTTGGACCTGCCGACGATGTCGACGACGATGAGGACGACGACGAGACGGGCTGAAATCTGAGAATGCTAAGGGCTGAAATCTGCAAATCTTTATCTGCTGAATTCTGACTCTATGTCGGTGACGATGTCGATGATGACGATGCGATGATGACGCGCTGAAAACGCAGATGCTGAAATCTGCGTTTCCGGGCTGAAACTGTAAACTTCGCGGGATCCGACCGTGCGGCGAGAAGGTGAGATCTGCGAGGTTCGGGACTTCTATTGCGGAGTCTGACTGCTGAAAATTGAAAACGCTGGTGCTTGTGGAGATTCCGTTGCGAAGATCTGCAAAAACGTTGAAAGGCCTTGTAGATGCAAAAACGCTAGGGCTGAAAATCCTCCTACTGCTGTTGGATGTTCTGCAAATGCAAAACGCTCGGCTTCTTGTTTAGTCTTGCTGCTGCCGGGGCTGATCTGCTGTGCACAATACGCCAGGCTGCCTGTGGATGAAAAAGCTAGGTCCTTGCAGATGCAAAAATGCTAGCCTTGTTGATGTGGGGGGTCTTGCTGCGAAGGTGCCTATTGAACACATTGGTTCCTATTGCCTCTTCTGCCAGAAAGTGCTAGCTTTGGTTTGCTTATATATTATCTTAGCAAAATTGCCCTACCTAGTTCCCAACAAAAGTCACTTAATAAATAAGTGACAAATGTCAAAAATAGGGAAAATGGGTTTAATGCACTGGAAAATTCCCCTGATGGATTTTGATGGGAATTCTGCTGATCATGTTGTGTGCAACCGGAGGATATGCATCTAATCTAAGTGACTGGTCGTGCACGGTCTGTGAACAGACTCACAAAAGTGCCAGATCACTTCCTATTCTAGACCGACTTGACGAAACTGAACCCTGGTCATGCTGTAGCTTGTCCACGGACACATAGGGTTGGATGTGTCACGTGACAGCTCCAAACCTCTTTCTCCAATATGAGTACCATGACTCCTGCTCTCCTGACTCTGAAAGTTGTTTGGAGGCCTTGAAGGCTTTGCATGTGAGTCTATCTGATGGCATCTCTCTCATCCCCTGAATGAGGCAAACTGTTTGGAAAATAGCCTCGACTAGCATGGGTGGAGTAGCTAACTTTGCTCTAATAATGTCTCATGGTACATCTTTGTTTTCTCAATTTGTGTCCATGAGAGAGAGAGAGAGAGAGAGAGAGAGAGAGAGAGAGAGAGAGAGAGAGAGAGAGAGAGAGATGAAATGTTATATTAAACGTCTTCAAAAGGCCAAAGTGACCTATGAGACCGAACTGATACAATCCTGGTGGATCTAATACAATGTCTGGGTACAAAATAAAATGAAGTAAAATAAAAGCTGAAATGAATATCAGTGCTTGAGGATATCCCGTATCGGGCGCTGTCCGAGGATGTACTGCACCGGTCGCTAAAGAAATTCGTCATTGTCGGCGTTGGTAAATAGTTGTACTTTATGTCTCCCATGCTGTGCTAGAATAGTCCCGATCCTCTGATGGAGCCCCGTCGATGTCATGGTGGCCCTCGTAGACGTGGGCGTCTAGCTCTCCCAAGCATCAATGATTTCCCTCTGTGAATGTCTCCCAGTGTCTAATCTCCTCAAGAGACTCTCCCTATGTCTGCGTAGCTCTAGCAAAAACAACCCGAGGCACCTTTGATCCTGATATCTCATGACTATAGCCAATGGTCCAAAGCCCTCTCTGGATAGACAGTGAAAGCGGCTTCGTATCTCATGGTACAGCAGACAATGACATATGTGATTAACTTTGTCTCTGGCTCTATATGACACAATTGGAAAATCTCGGCCTCTGTTAGTAGTCCCCTTAATCTACCGGTCTCGATCTCTAGCTGGTGCGATAATGTGCGCATCTGACCAATAGCACATCGTATCCCATGGGATAAATGAGTGTTCATATAGGTAGGTCTGATCACATATCCATCCTTTGTGAGCTAGAGAAGATGCTCTTTGTAGAAAGCCATCTTCGTGCCATGTCCTCCTAGTGTCTAGTTGAATCAAATCCTATCTGATGAGATGGGTAATCTTGGTCCGTGTGAGAGACAAGGAGGGTGCATCTAGCGAGTTGAAGGGGGGTAGTCTGTCCATACTAAAACCATGTAGCAGAAACCAGGATGTCATTTGTGCATACCAACAAGATGTGTCTCCAAAGCTAGGGGGTGCATATCCATCTTTGGGGAGATCCCAAATACTATGTATAAAAGAAACGGATCAGGTAAGTGCCTCTATGACCAGCGGGGGAGCAGCAAGCTCTGCACAAATAATCTCATGTGGACATAGGCCTTGGCCATAATCATCCGGGAAATCATAGAGACTAGAGGCCTCTCTATACATCTCCATTCATCAGTACTGCCAGCTCGGCTATGATGGTCTACTGATGGTCCCCATATCTGCACCCCATAAAGCATAGCTGAAGTAACCAATGTGTCAAATAGACAGAGCTTTGTTTGAGGTTCCTGAAACTGAATCTGCGAACACATCCTCTCCATCCTCCCCAAAGCTGCATTTGCTCTCGTCAGTCTAGTCTCTGTTGCTCTCCTCAAGGAGAACTTTGATCATGTGACCCAGTGTGTTGTGCTGCTGAACACCATAACTTTGCTCTTGCCAAGGTTCACCGACAAGCCGCTATCACTAGCAAATGTGCTCAATGCCCCTGGGGCGAATCTGAAATTAACACAATATCATTTGCATACAATAGTCATGAAATCCATGTCCTTGCTAGCTGTGCTCCTCTGTTCCCTCCCTTTTGAATGTAATCTGAAACCTCATCTACATACAAACCAAACAATGTAGGGGAGAGTGGGCATCGCTGTTTCACTCCAACAGTGGAGTGAATATGCTTAGATAACCTCCTGAGAGTACGAACCTGCCCCACGACTGTCCTCTATAAAGCCATGACTCCCCATATCAACTTTGTGGGTACTCCCATCTCCTAAAGTCTTTGCATCAGTCGAGCTCTGGGAACCGTATCAAATGCTTTGCGAAAATTCACAAAGGTACAGTAAATCCTCCTACCATGTGATTTGCTTTCCTCAACAAAAGCTTTGAGTGTCAATATATGATCAAGAGTAGAAAAACCCCTCTTGAAACCTACCTGGCTTGATGCCCGAATGCTTGCTCTCTCTGCCCATCTACTCAGTTGCAGCTCAAGAATGGATGCATACAACCTAGCTAGTGTGTGTCAAATCATGATAGTACGGTGATTCCTCGGTATCATAGGGTCTCTTGCCTTGAAGATAGGCATAATAGTAGACATGCTCCAAGTATTTGGAAAACCCTCATACATGGCTCGGTTGAACATGCCTTGCAAGCATATCTCTAGCATGTATAAAGTGCTTCGCCATCAATCCATCATGATTTATGCTCTCCGCGAGAGAGAGAGAGAGAGAGAGAGAGAGAGAGAGAGAGAGAGAGAGAGAGAGAGAGAGAGAGAGAGAGAGAGAGATTTTTAACGTCTATGTGAGGCCGAAATCTGCCTATGAGACAAATCAAGAATACATGTGTGTATGTCTTGTGTCTATTGGAGAAGATAAAATAGTTCAGATTGGTACAAATTAAAAGAGAGAAGGGCGTCTGGTGGGTGATGAAATCTATGGGGATGGGTGGAGCTCTAGTACTAGGGGTATGTGCATGTCGATATGTTGAGGGTAGTACAACCATTCAAATCTCCAGCTCGCTCCATCTTGTGCCAGTAGGGGGGTGTAAAATGTAGTACATGGGGGGGTCGGGAGCAAGGGCTTCCCTAATGAACGCCTCTGGGTGAGCCATCATCTGGGTTCGTCTCTCCTCGGTAGCTCGATGTGCTCGAGTCCGGATCTCCTCGATCTGTCTGCGGTGGAGTCGTGGGGCCTGGCCTTTGGTAGCCGCGGGCATCGTTGGGCCCGGTCGCCTCAGCCTGCTTAAGGGTCACTCCCCTCGGTGGGTCTGGGAGTGGAAGGGGTGTAGCTCTCTGAAAGAAATCTGTAAGTCGTGACTGTCTCTCCCCCCTGGGGTCTCTGCTGGTGGCTGCAGAAGTGTGTCCCTGTGCCTCTGTATCTCTAGCAAGTAGCGCCCCAGCTGTCTTTGATTTCGGGAGTGCATGATATCTCAGAAGGTAGGCTGCCCTCTGAATAGGGGCTCGTATCGACCTCTGATATCCTCATAAGCTCTGCATCTGCAAACAAAATGCTCCTCGCTCTCCATTTCCTCTCTGCATACTCTACACACTCTCTCCTCCATGGGAATGTCATGAGCTCACCCCACCTCGATCTCTAGAGAGAGAGAGAGAGAGAGAGAGAGAGAGAGAGAGAGCTGCTGTTGTGTACATCTCTATGGCACACGTCTGCTGCATTGCGCATCCCTCTAACTGCCTGAGCCGTCCTTGACTTGTCCTTGGAGCTGTCCCCCATCTTTGTTCGGCTAGTGTCCTGTGGAGAACAAACAACAAACCCCCCCCCCCCCGGGCTCCAAAAAAACAAACTCCAAAAACCCCTCCCTCTCTCTCTCCCCTTCTCTCTCTTATTCACCTGTTTGGCTTGTCTATTTTTACGTTTTTTTTTTTGTTTCTCTGATTTTGGATGCAATCTTCGTTGTTGTATGCTACTTGTTGGTTTGCCTGTTAATTTTTTCCTCTTGTGTGTGCTCTTTGTCTTGCTTGGTGGTTTGCTTGTGCTTGTGTGTGTGTGTGCCTGCTATGCCTGTTACTTGTTTTACCGTTTTGTCCCCTGTTTTTAGAGCTCCTCAGGTATGGGGGTGGTGGTGTCTGTCTCCTGATGGATGTCGCCAAATGGGTGGTGTTTCTCTCTTGCCAGATCTTTTGTCCCGCTATGTTGAAATGTTTATGCAAGCTTCCCTCTTCCTTTGCTTGTCTTGCTGGAGCGACGATACCTATGCAAGTGTCAGTGTTTATCTCCCCTATCTCCTCAATGACTTGTCCTGCTTGATCGGAGATACCTATGAAATTTTGATGGTTATATCTTCCGACTTGTCTTGCTAGCTTGAAGATTTTTATGCAAGTTTAGGTGGTGGGACCTTTAATGTGGCAGTTCAGTTCTGTGAGATCTTAAGTAGGGCTGGTTTATGGATGTGATGGTGATCCGGCCTTTTTGCTATCCAGTGGTGTGTGGCACTCGTTAGTCAGGGGAGTTTTGTGAGGAAGCTTTTTTGCAAAAACGAAGAGAGAAATGAAATGAAATGAAATGATATATTAACGTCTACAGAAGGCCAAAGTGACCTATGAGACCAAAAAAGTTACAAGTGGTGAATCTAGTACTTTGTCTTGAGTACAACTAAAAAAGGGGGGGGGGGGGGGGGGGGGGGGGGGGTTTGTTTTGAGAGCTAGGTCAGAGATCTCTATTAATGTCCTTTTGAGGCTAAAGCTGACCTATAGGCATAGTTGTGGGAAACAGGGAAATGCAAACAAAAACTGACACGCAAATGGACAAAATTTGAAGTTTCACATAACTATAGGAATCAAGCGAAATGGGAACAGAAATAGAAACATCAACAGTACTGAAAATGGGGAAACAGGAAATAAAGTGGAGTGTCAAGGAGTTTTGGGTAACTATGCCTATAGGACAAATCAGATAATGCAAAAGAGACATAAGGCACAAAAGCCAAAGTTTTAAAAAAAAAGTATAACTGTGCTTCTGGGGGACTCTTTAGGAGTTGTAAGAGTTATGGTTACAATGGGACTCATTACATGAAATAAAATTAACTTTCTAAGTGAGGGTGGGTTCACTCCTTGGGGAGTGGGATAGGAAATCTCCAATGGTTGCTGTCCTTTGGGATGCCAGTCACAATGATTGATTTTTGTTGATTTAAAGTAAAAAAGTTTTAGTCCTTACAGTCTGCACATGGTTGGGTAGGAGGTTTAAAATTATGTAAAGAGTCGGCTCCTACAGTCTGCGTATGGAACTTGAGTTGTTGTGGAATTCACCTATTTGGAATGCCCACAGCAGGCAGCTACCTGAATTTTTCTAAAACTTTCTGAGCGGTGGGACAAATTAAGAGTTTATCTCGTTTTCAAATCAGTCAACCATTTGGCCACGACAACTTACAGCATGGGTTTTAATTTTACTCTGCTTGTCTGAACTGCCAAGTGCGGTAGCACAAGTTTTTGTGTGTGCCAAGTGCTAATTCGTGGTATGATGTGTATATGCGCTTCTCATAACACAAGTTTTACACATGCTCAGTCACACACCAATTGTGTCCTAATCGAGTGGTTCATGAAATAGGTTCTTGCAGAACTTGCTCCTTATGTTTCTCTAGCGGAGAAGCTTGGGAGGCTTGCTATCCAGCTAGTGGGTGGAGGAAGTGGAGTCAAGAATGCCAAGTTATCATACTTATCCACACGTTCTAAAGATGAATTGGATACACGCTTATTGCGAGCGATGGTAATCAAAGGTCTGATTGAACCAATCTCAAGTGCTTACATTAACCTAGTCAATGCAGATCATGTAGCCAAACAGAGAGGCTTGAAGATTCTTGAAGAGCGTCGGCCTTTTGATGGTGCACCAGAGGTGCCACTGGAGGCTATGGAAGTCAAGATTGCTCATGCAGAGTCCAAATTTTCCAGTGCATTATCTGATACTGGGGACATTACTTTGGAAGGCAAAGTTAAGGGTGGGATTCCATATCTCTCTCGAGTCGGCAATTTTGACGTAGACATAAGCCTGGAAGGCAGTGTCATTCTTAGCAGGCAGGTTGATCAGCCTGGAATGATTGGAAAGGTTGGCAGCATCCTTGGCGAAGAAAATGTGAACATTAGCTACATGACTGTTGGAAGGACAGGACCTCGAAAGAAGGCAGTGGTTGCCATTGGGGTTGATGACGAACCTCATCAAAGGGTATTGCAGAGAATTGGGAGCTTGCCAGCTGTAGAAGAGTTAGTCTTTCTCAAAATTTAGTTTGTTAGTAGATGCACAGTTAGGAAAATATAAACATACAGGCAGTTGAAATGGTTGTTAGCAATTTTTGGTGGCCCTGATTGGGCCTCACTTTTACCATGAGGTCAAAGTCTAGGAAAGCTCAACTGCTCCATTTTGCGAGTGTTATAGCTGTGATAATTCAAGTTGGCAATTGACTCGAAAAAGAGGGAGTGTTAGATTTTGGGAGGGCTTCCAGCTCTTTTGACTACTCAAGTTGATTACATGTCTACAATCGGCCTTCTGATCTTTCAAAGTAATCATGCTTCATAATACTGCCAATGACAAAGTCAGTTAAGGAACTCTCTTCTGTGTTTATATCTTGTGGTGACATGCCTTGTTTGCAGATTGCAACGGTTGTTCTCAGTGGCTTTAAACTGCAGCCTTTCCTGAGTACTTCAGCCTTTTCTTGTCTATGTGATGGATGTAGGGACTCAAAATCAAGTAGTATCATTACTCTTCTGTCTAACTATTATGCTCCTAATGGTAGTTGAATCCATGGAGAGAGATCGAACCAATTGCTCTAGAGTCCATGGAATTTTGGAGATTATGCTGCTAGAGCAGCTAAGTTCAAAGAAGCTGAGAATGAGCAACAATCTTGTTTCATTTCAGAATGGGCAAGAAATTCTTTTCGGGTCTTGCAAGCGTATGAACTTCTGATCGACAACCAAAGCAATTTCTCTTATGGAATTATCATCTACGGTTACTCTTAGGGCCTTGAACTCCGAAGTATCTACATTTTGTTTTCGATGTGCATGTGGTTGTTGAGTATTGATTCTTTTCCTCTACTTTCAAGATTTATACACATGCTTAACAGGCTACTCACCCAGAGGGAGACATAGACGCAGAGAGAGAGAGAGAGAGAGAGAGAGAGAGAGAGAGAGAGAGAGAGAGAGAGAGAGAGAGAGAGCACTGCCCTAGGTCATGCGACGGGGGAAGATAGAAAGAAAGAAAGAAAGAAAAGAAAGCTTTTTAACGTCTATGTGAGCGAGGCCGAAGTCGGCCTATGAGACAAATTAAGTATACATGTGTGTGTCTTCTGTTTGTCAGAAAAGACAAAATAGTTCATACTGGTACACAATAAAAGAGAGAAGGACGTATGGTGGGTGATGAAATCTATGGGGATGGGTGGAGCACTAGTACTAGGGATATGTTCATGTATGTGCTCAGGGTAGTACAATCATGCAAATGCATCAATCTAGCTAGTTCTTCCTATTCTAATTGTGGTGGGGGGGGGGGCTGTAAAATGTAGTACATGGGAGGGTCGGGAGCAAGGGCAGCACTGATTGACGCCTTTGGGACAGCCATCATCTAAGCTCGTCTCTCCTTGGCAGCTCAATGTGCTCGAATCCGGATCTCCTCAGTTTGTTTGCAGTGGAGTCATCGGGCTGGTCTCTGGTAGCCCGCGAGCATCGTCAGGCTTGGCTTGCCTCAGCCTATTGAAGGGCCACTCCTCTCGGTGGGTCTAGGAGTGGAAGGGGTGTAGCTCTCTGAAAGAAAGTTGTAAGCTGTGATTGTCCCCCCCCCCCGCCGGGGTCTTTGTAGGTGGCTGTAGAAGTGTGTCCCTGTGCCTCTGTATCTCTAGCAAGTAGCACCCTAGCTGACTGTGATCTTGAGTATATGATATCTCAAAAGGTAGGCTGCCCTTTGAATAGGGGCTTGTATCGGCCTGTGATATCCACATAAGCTCTGCATTTGCAAACAAAATGTTCCTCATTTTCCACTTCCTTTTTGCATACTCTACACACTCTCTCCTCCATGGTTTCAGATCCCTAGGACTACAATGTTACACTTGAGATAATTTTTAGTTTTTTAATAGAGTCCATGAATCTTGAAACACACTCACACACCCTATGTTCAACGGCCTCACAGTTAGGGAGAGAGGCATCCCATCACACACACACACACACGCACGCATTTGGGAACAGTCCCTAAAGACATAGAACTTAAGGACTTAGAACATGTCTTCAGGTTGCCAAGGGGGTATTGAACCCAAGACCTTAGGCACATAGGCTATGACTCTACCATCTGAGCTAGCCCCCGTTGACATAAAACTTTCTTTTATTATTCTTCCTCTCACAAACAAATAAGATGGTAGACCTGTCGACATACCTATACCGGGGTCCCTTGGGAGTGTCCCTACATCATTAAACCTCTCTCTCTCTCTCTCTCTCTCTCTCTCTCTCTCTCTCTCTCAAAAGCCTCATCAGATATACCTTTGAGATCTCTTGGGGTCATGGGTGTGTGTGTGTAAGTGAGAGTATAAGAATAGGAAATTGGAGTAACCTTTCTACCACCCAAGTGTGGAACATTGATTATCCCAGTTTGAGACTCGTCGGATACATCTTGGGAGTGTTCCAACAATGCTGAAACTTCCTCCCCTCCTCCTATGTCTCAACTCTCCCTCTCTCTCAACCACATGAGATGAAGGAACACAAGCACGTATACACAAGGCACACACATGCATCTTCTCTCTCTCTCTCTCTCTCTCTCTCTCTCTCTCTCTCTCTCTCTCTCAAGTTTGGTAGATTGGTTATGCCATTTCCCTCTTGAATAACAAGTCTTGAGTTCAACTCTTGTCGGATAGATCTTTGAGGTCTCTTGGGATAGTTTCTTATGACGTTAAAATTCTCTTCTTCTTCTTCTTCTTCTTCTTCTTCTTCTTCCAAGAGAAAATCTTCTACTAAAATAAACATTTCAAGGGCACAACCTCAAGATAAATAGTACAAAAAAAGCCCCATACAAGAAGTCCCATACGTCCAACATGAACAACCTTGGACCGTTTCACAGCCAGTCGGCTTTTGTTCTTATTATGACATTATAAAATGTTACCCTCTGTTCTCTATGCACGAAGAGAATCTTTAGAGCATATAAACAAAATGAAAACCGAATAATTATGTTTGCACCATCGTTAAAAAAAGGAAAATCAATGATCCTTGTGAAGATTCTCTTTATTCTTTGTCGATTGGAAACGAAGAAAGGCTCTCTCTTTCTTTTTCTATTCTAGGAGCAACCGCCTCAACAACGCCAAGCGAGGTCTCTCTCTCTCTCTCTCTCTCTCTCTCTCTCTCTCTCTCTCTCTCTCTCTCTCTCTCTCTCTCTCTCTCTCTCTCTATATATATATATATATATATATATATATATATATATATATATATATATATATATATACATACATAGATATCGGACATACTTGGATCACATCCCCCCTTTGACGAAAGATGTCACACTACAGAGACCATTTTCTTACCATACTAGAGGATGGGTTCATACAACGACCATGCTATATGGGCACCTACATGCCACACAGCTCACGGGTAAAAATTTGTCAGCTCAGGGTGTCATCACTCAGACTAGAGATCGAGGTGGGACGAGCTCATGACTGTCTTTTCACAGAATATGGTGCTTGATCATTTTTCAATCCAATGTTGTTTGCACAGTTGGTGCCAAGCCTCTTCTTGACAATTTTCTCCACCACACTTCTATGTCTCTCATATGAAGGGCTTATTCCTTGCTTTTTAGAGGTCTATCTACATTTTCAGGTTTCGTGGTTGTATCATTTTTTTGCAATCATTTGCATACTAAGAAGAGTGAGTATTTTTCTAGACCTTATCAAAAAATTTCACATAAACTTCAATGAGTTAGTGATCATAGCATGTCATTCTTTTAGCCTCACCAATTTTGTTTTTGGGACAAAGAATAAGGGGCAAAAAAGTTGTGTTTTTTCCATTCTACTGACATCTCATCAAATATTATACAGCCACGTTCATTGGTGCTCCCAAGTGCATGTTTTTGTAGGTCCCCATGGGCCTTTACATTCACAAGTAACCATGGAATACTTCAAAAACATAAAAATAAGTTTCACCTTTAACAATTCTGTGCAAAATATGAATGCACTAAAGCAGCAAAAATGAAAAAAATGGGCACATTTTGATCTTTTCAATCCCTTAGAGAATGCTCACTATATAAGCAAATTTAGAGATCATGATTAGATATAGATATAAGCTACAAAGCTTGCATAGTCGATTGTGAAGATTAAAGTTGTAAACCATCCTGGAGAACATCTCCTGTCCCTTTAAAAAGTTTTGGATCCTTTTTCATTTGTACCTATCCACCATGAAAGCCTATCCATGATAGCAAAGCTTCACATTTTTCTGAACGCATTCATCTACAAGTTTGATTGGTCTTATTGAGTATGCATAATTCAAATGTAATCAAAGTAGTTTTTCTAAAATTTTGATCTCTGCCTACAATGTACATATCTGTACATTTTGAAGCTATATTGGAAGAATGGAATCTCAAATTATTAGAGACAAAGGGTAACCAAATAAATTAGCAGTCTGTATAAAGGGTGGTTCCTCAACTTCACTTGAATCCATCCTCTTATTCTCATGCTTGCCATATGGTAGAGACAAGGGTATTAGCCCCTCTCCACAAATATCAAACATGCATTTCAAGGCTTTCAAGTCAGCACTCAAGTGCCATTCAAACATGAATGCACCAACAAAATAGACATGGAGAAGTTCACTTGCATCATGACTCTTTACAACATTTAAAATATTTGTATGTGAAAAAAACCACTTTAAGGTATCATGATTTTCTACTGGTATCTGAGCAGGTCCAATCCACCATAACTTCATTTTTTATTGCACTTTGTGAGATGGGTATCTCTTTGATCTTGGCTATAATCCAAAGCTTTGTTCATCAATAAAATCCTAATTCTTTCCATTTTTTGGCATATATTTTGTGCACTTTTGAGTGTTGTTGTGCTCTTCTGAGAGTAGGTATTCTTGCAAATCCTGTTAAGGTGCCTCAACGGCCCTCTTAGAGTAGCAATGGTGGAGAGCCATTTGGAGACTTCCAAGGTATTACTCTGCATTAGGACCAAAAACGGGCAAAAAAGAGCTATGTAAGAGAGTGATCAATTTGTTCATGTAGGAAAGGTTTGACGATCAAAACAACTCCAAATATAGCTATTGGGACTAAATTGAGGAGTATCCAAACCATTTAAAGTGTATCTATATTCATATAACCATACATGAAGTAAAAGTCACTTTCCTTGTTGTCCGTGCTAAGATTTCCTCTGTCTTTATGAGCTTTCAATTAATATCATGGAAAATGCATGTTTTGAACCTTGAAATGACTATTGTGCAGGTTCTCTATATCATTCTTTCTAAGAGCTCTACTCTTCCTGCTCAAAGATCTGCCATTCTTGCTCACAATTGCCATATCAGTTTTACTCAGAGCTTCATTACTTTGTTTCTATCCTTCTTCAAATATAAAGCCCTTTCTCTCATTCAATGGATGCTTCGAATAACACTTCTAGTAGTAAATTTCATATGAATATCAAGCTCAATCAAGAGTATGCAACTACAACGTGTCAACCAAAGGTCTCTCAGAGATGCAAATGTAGCAAACAAACTCCAAAATGAGGGAAAGAGACATATTGATCTATAGATAGATGGAAGCATTTACCGAGTAGATCCACTCATTGGAAGGTATCCACCATTCATTCTGCTCATGATGTGACTAGATTTTTGGAGATGGTATTGATGGTTTATAGGGGTATTTTTCAAGACTTTGCCTTCTCCAGTATCCAATATATATCTTATCTGAAACATGCACTCAATTTGAATGAAACTCAAATCAAAGAACTTGAAAAAAGAATAGTATAAATCACACAATTGAATGAGTATTTATGAGATTTTATGTATTTAAAAATGCCAAAAATGGAAAGAATTAGTTTTTATGAATCAATCACACAGTTGAATGAGTATTTATAGGATTTTTATCTTTGCTTAGACCCCTATGTTAAACAATGATTATCTTTCATTTACAAATAACGTACATGAAGCCAAGAAGTATCAAGAAATCCTGTAGAAAACCAAAGTGCACATACATAGTAAAACTTGATACCCCCTATGAGCCTGAAGACCTGAAACTCCACTTGTAGTGTCAATGTAGAATATTATGCCTCAATTGGATCCAAAATCCATTACAAATCCCCACCTATCTTGTCAATGCCGAATCTCTATCCTGCAGCGACTACTACCACGACCTATATTAAAGCTCAAAAAATTAGATCAAATCCAAATTCTGGTATGTTTCTCTCTCTACCGGATGTTTGATGTCAAAATCTAGGTCAGAACCTCCAGCTGTGTAGCACCGGGGTTGAATCCTTTGACCACTATAGCTTTGACTATGAGAGGTTTCTGCTCTGTGTGAGCACCTCCAAGCTCTCAAAACTCTCTCTATGTGTATGCAAGGCCAAAATGCAAGAGTGCTTGCTATGTGTGTGCTTGATGCATGCTACGACACATCAAAACTCCCAAGAGAGCACACATGGGGGAGGGTGTGAGGCCAAAGGGCTTCCCCCTTGCTTGTGTGCAATCTTCTCAAGCTTCAAGCTCTTCTTTTGTTGATTTTCTCCAATGCTCTCTCTCTCTCTCTCTCTCTCTCTCTCTCTCTCTCTCTCTCTCTCTCTCTCTCTCTCTCTCTCTCTCTCTCTCTCTCTCTCTCTCTCTCTCGTCTTGCGTTAAGCTTTTCCAGTGCTAGTTATCAGCATTGCTAAATATCCTTGCCTAGTGTTAAAATGTCATGTGCTATCTATGTTGATATGTAAGCCAAGATTGTGTTAATATATTAACTATTTCAATGCCTCACATATGAGCCTTGATGCACCATGGCTCCAAAGAACTGTTGATCCAAAGCTCTCAAAGCTCCCTATGTAGCTTGTACAACTCCAAAGTTTGCAAAAAAAGATCTCTACTCTAAGCTAAGCTTTCAAACCTTAACTTCTGTTGTAGCTCATGTACGTGGGAAGGCAATGTCGTTGCTCCCCCACAAAGCTTTGATATTAGTTGGAGAACCTTGCAAGAGCAGTGCGAGCAAAGTGCATGTTGTGTGTTGTGAGGAAGGAGATGAGAGGACTTGTGAGAGGAGAGGAAGACAATGCGTGGGTGGAGCTATCTCCTCACAATGTGATAGTGAGAGAGCTCCATATTGTTTTGTATATAAAGAATATAGATAAAGGGAGTTGGTGGTTGGAATGTTCGGCCCCGGGTAAGAGGCACACTGCCTTTACCTCAACACTTGTGAAGTAAGGAGATTCTTGGTTATCCACTTTTGGACTATGTGCTCCTGCAAATTGTGTTGGAACTTGGAAGGGCATGTAGCAACTTTAGACTCTTGTCCCTTCTACTTGGATGTTTGTGACCCTTGTCACTAACTCAAGTGCCACCTTGTAAACACTACCCAAGGAATCCATGTACATGATGGCTCTAGTGATGGGATCGCACTCAAGATTGATTTGACAATGCAACTTACAACAAGGATCACTTGTTTGGTGTTGACATAAATGTGTCGGACTGTCCAACACCTTCATGGATATATCATTTTGTAGCCTATGTGAAGGTGTGCAAAGAGAAAGTCTTGCTTCCTAAAAAATCAAGGGTGCACCAAATTTAGCAGGACCATTTAATTAATTCTTGACAGAAGCATTCAAGAATGTTGAAGACAACAACAAAATTATCTCTATGTGAAGAGGTTAGTGTTTGTAGGTTCCTTTTCTAAGTGGCCCAGGATCAGCGGAAGCAAGCCCCAAGTGTAGGGAGTAGACCCACCATCCCGCAAACATTTAATGTAGTGTTCCACAAGAAGGACATGTACGCATTGCACCTAAAGTGGACTAAGGCTTTCATGGCATGTGGGATATTCAATGTCATTAAAAATGCCCTTTTTAGGGATGCATCAATGTCCACCACAAAAAAAGGGGGTTTGTCTTATCTGACTACAATAAAATATACATGGAATATATTAATAAGGTTAAGGACGCTACAAATGAGATACTCAAGTGAACATTGCTTGATTTTGTCCCAATGTTTGACTATACCATAGTGTTAGGTGGGGGCCAATGATCAACGTAAGCATAATTTGACCCAAGGATTCAAGAGAAGATAATGAATTTCTTAACAGAAGTGTATGAGCATGCCATGCCATCAGCTGCCTAGGGGTCCCCAAAAAGTGACAGTAATTGTGATCAACAACACCTCCAAGTACAAGGGGTGCAGGCCTGGCCATCCAAGAGAAGTACCTTGGGGATTATGTGGTACCACGTGTGACCCATACACTAAACCTACTCTTGAAAGACATTGGAAAAATGCCATTTATACGATAGGTGCTGCTAGATGTCAACCATGTGTTGAAGCTCATCAGTGAGCACCAATTCACCTATTACCTATTTTAGGCTGAGTCACCTAACAAGGCCCTCCAAATCTTCAATGAGACTCACTTTGCAACTCTGTACTATCTTTTGGATGGTCTCTTGACTATCAAAGTAGCATTGATTGAGATAGATGCCAATCAAAAAAAATGGGAGGGATGGCTCTTAAATTGTGCAAGTTATCAAGAAGCTGTCCAAAGATGTGTGTCTCTTGTCCAATCGCCTATGTTTTGGCACAATATAGAGATATGTGGTATTAGCAAAAGGGGGGGGGGGGGGGGGGGGGGGGGGGGGGGGGGGGGGGGGGTGACTCGCCATGTAGGAGAGAGGAGAAGCAGAGTGAGGTCGACCAGGTGTTTTTGGGGCCCAAGATCACCATTTTTCTCCTATCTCTCACCAGAAGTTAGAGCATGGTGCCCATGTATCTATTTGGGGGTTTTGGCATGCTCTAGATGCAAAGCATGCTATCGGATTTTCTTAGTTTTGATTGTGGAATTTTATACAGCACCTTGTAATAGTAGAGAGAAGCTATAAATGTTGCCATAACTGGCTTTTTTTTTTCTCTTTGTTGCCACCTTTTGATTTTTGAGTCACTTTCTTGATATTTGAAAGGAATATCTTCCCATCATCCGGATACTCTGATTCTATGGAATCTCTATTCTCTTTGGTGGGTGCATAAGAGTTGGATCCCTATGTCACATTCTTGGGTGGTGTGGCTTGAATACCTTTAACCGATTTTACATGATGCTTGGTCTTTTCAATGAACTCCAAGTGTGTTTGGGCGAGTGGATCTACCATACCTAGAGCTTGGTAGGCAATACTACTGAGCATAGGTCCTCTGTTTGTTTATTTCATGTACTTGTCTCCACCCTTTAGGTTTCTATCTATCAATTTTTTTAATAAGTAGCGTGGGAAATTGCATTTGGTGGTTTCGATTGCTGACAGCCCTGAGGCCATGACCACTGCAATGTGTCTAAGAATTCTTGTGTACCTTGGTGGCTTTGATACTTGAAAATTTTGAGAGATCAGCCCGAGAGAAAATTCTATCTCAGAGCATAGGAGGTCTCTAAATGTGAAGTCGTGTCCCTTTTTCTTGACAAAGGCATGATCATTGTTGACTAGTGAATTCTTTGTTAAAAAGTTGTGATTCCCTGAAGGGGTGTGGAGGGCATCCATGATAAAAGCAATGGTGATTCTCACTTTGATTGAAGCTCCATCTTTGTCATTCAGAATTGCTTATATGTTATATTGTACACTACTCATTAGCTCATGTGCTCTTTGAAATCTATACCCAATGGTGATAGCTTGAAATATTTTTCCAACTACATCTTGACAGCCTCATGGACATTTGGTAGCCGGTAAAAAAGTTCTTGTGGAAATATGGTTGCTTTGACCATTTGGAAATCTTTGTCTCAAATCTCCCAACAAAGATGTTTGTGGGAATTTTCTAAACCTCCTCATGTGTTATGTGTGCAGTCTCGTGGGAGACCATTTCTGCAACTTCATCTGGAGCTACTTCCCACTCTCTCTAATCTTTCGACTTTTGTTGTGGAGGCATCCTATGACCTACATTTTTTAGGGATTAAATATCACACAAATTGCTGCAAATCAAGTGACTCAGCATTTTCTCTTTGATGACGTTAACTTGACAGTAAAGCAAAATTGAATATAACATGATTAATTATAATCCAAATTTGACCAAAATTCACCATATGACTTAGACTAGCCCTAGAGACAAGTGCACAATCTGGCAAGTGAAAATTAGGTTGGGGCTAGAAGAGTTTAACGAGTGCACAATCCCGCAAGTTCAAATTGTTGCTATTTTCTAAGCACAATAATGAAGTTCAATGCAAACTTTAGCCAAAATTGCACAAACTAGTCCCAATTTTTGCTTTATGACCCTATCTTTGCATCTTTGACCATAACTCCCTTTTTTTTTTTTGGTGAATAATTCTAGCCATATGTGATACCATGATCCTTCTTGCATATAATCTTGTTGGGTACATGCCATAGTGATGGAGTTAGTCGTCCGATTCTGTAGCATTTTGACTTCATATGTTGCTCATTCAGGCTCTTTGAATTTTCACCAACTTTTGAAGAAACTGTTAGTTCAAGTGAGTATTTTGGTGTTCTTTTAAAGTTTTGCTTAGCTCCCTTAGAGTTGAAAAATGGCATGAATTCAATAACAAGTTAGTGGGCTCCAGGATTTTGATTTTGCTCAATTTTGGTCTCAAAACAATCCTCTACTACTGCTAAAGAGGAGGGTGATTCCTAGAGTTACCAGGTTTGATGGATCAAAATCCATCATTTTTTATGTTTGGTCCCTAGATTTCTACATGCATTGCCCTGCTAGGCACTTTGGTACTAAAATTTCATAAGATGTGGAGTTAGGTCTTCTACCGATCCAAATTTTGGTCCGTTACTACACAAATTTGTGGTTTTAGCCTTGATTATAGAGTTTTCTCTCAAAACCTTTATGGCATTGCAATAAGCATCTCTCAAAGAATCTAAAAATATGTTTTCCACCTAACATTATGTAGGGTACATGGATCATGATCAATGTTCTGACAATTGTTCAAGTTTTGATGATGCAACCTGATGGCATTACTAGGTTTGAGTCTTCCATACCTTGGTTGATTGAAATGGGGATCTTGATCCCCTCAAGGTATGAGAGAGACAAGGAATCTTATTTAGAAAATATGAATTTCCAAGGTCATGAAATTCACAAATTTTTCTACACTCCAAAATTTGAAGTCCATGCATGAAAGAGGGTGCCTCAAACCCTACAAAAATTGATAGTGAGGTGCGTAGTAAGAGGGACATTCCCCTTTTACTCATTTTACTTCATCTTTCTCTCTCTCCCATTGCTTACGGGGTTGACCAACCTTTACGAAAATTTATGGGCATTTGGGGGGGGGTAGTGATGTGAATCTCCACCCATAACCTCTCACTAGCCACTATTCCTTCACTCCAATGCAGTTAGCGAGAGAAAAGGTGTTGTAGCACGTATGAAATCTCCCAAACCTCCATGGATTTCCCAAAGGCTCTTGACTGTATCCCAACCTTAGCAGTACCATCCGGGTCCATGGCCACCACTTGTAGAGAGAGATTCATCTTGCGGCTTTCTCTCGGTGATTTTAGTACTGTAATAGCTTGTCAAAACTCCCAGAGAAGTATCTAGTGGCTTTTAAATGTCACAAGGCCTTTTTATCATTTCCAATTTCTGGCTTGGCCATTCTCTCTTGATGTTTCTAGCTTTGTTCATTTTTTAGCATTTTCTTTCTCCAGCCAAGAGAGATAAAATCCTTTTTTAACTTCATTTTTTCATTCTAACCCCATAGGGTAACATGGAATGAATCAAAATAATAATTAAATCTCGTGGGGAGATTTTCCTTCATCAAATAATCCAATTTGATGACACAACCCCATCCTTAAATCATAGTCGTCTTTGATTGTACATGTATTAACAAAAAGTGAGTACGTTTGGCTTTTGGACCCAACTCTTAGTTGAGATATGTTTCCGTAGTATAATTTGAAAAGGTCCATGGTTATGGCATGCAAGCTTAATATAGTACTTTGGATTATTATCTTGCTCTCCATGCCTGTTCTTACTCATAGTCTGTTGAAAGTGAGATTTTGGGAACTTAAGCATTAAGTCTAAAAGCAAGAGCTTCTCTGTGCTTATAGCAGCCTCTTATTTGTGCTATGATATACTTATGGCCTCTTTGGTCTTCTTAAAATAATTTTGAAAATCATGAACATATCTTTCAACATCAATGCTTTTTTACCATGAGTCTTTGGGAATGGAGGTACCTTAGACTTCCCTTTCACAATTTTCCCGTGATGCCTCTAGAATGGGCAAAGGTTAAAATAACCCAACATTCTTTCCTAAGTCATAGTTTACCTTCTAGACCATCATGCAATTGGGAACATATGTCTTGCACAACCAAAAGGCAACATTGGGCCCACTTTAGTGAAAATGTTGGCAAAGTTCAATTGAAGCATCAAAATTAGACTTTTGGAATTTTTATAGAAATTATTGCTTGAACCCTCTCTCTCTCTCTCTCTCTCTCTCTCACACACACACACACACACACACACACACACATATTTCTTGATCATGTCCACCATGTCTAACACAATACTCATTTATGGTAATAATATTCTAGCTCTAGGAATTACAGATTCCCAAAAGGCCATTTTGTCATGCACAATTTCTCATTCACTAGTCATGGGTAAGGATAAATTAGATAATTTCATAGGGATGGTTCCTTAGCAAACTAAAGTCAAGGGCTACCTCTTTAATTGTATAAAACCTTTGAAGTGGTAGTGAGACCAGAACCTCCTATTTTAGGCTTCAATCACATAAACAAAGGTCTTGGTTGATGGAGGTGGGCTTTAGCCTATGCACCACCTCAAGGAATGCACATGATAGTAGATCACATGATATGAAATGAAAATCAATGTACATGAGGTGCATGCATTAGTTGACTTCTCAAATCATTCCCTCCTTTCTAGGGTCAAGCCCTCTTTGTAGGGATGTATGCACATGCATTTGCCATCATGTGGAGTTGCCTCCTTTCGCTATTATCTTTAAGATAAAATAATAGCAAGTAGAATCTTGAGAAATACTGAACACGGGACATTGGAGAGAATAAATTTTTTTAATTACCAACTTAATGACATTGTCCACCCATGTGCTCTCAAGTTAGATATTATAGAAAACTTAATAAACATTGAGTTTCGCATCGCCCACGACCATCAACCATTGACACCTGCCACCATCCATTGGCCAATCGGCCATCGACCAACACCAATTGGCCGTTCATCATATAGAGAATACACATGATATAGAATGTGAGGTCATGATCACAAAAATGACTATGTTAGTGTTTAAGATGGAATCCCACCAAAGATGCGTGCCTTAATTGCTTCTCCTCATAATGGGGACGGCCTCAAATGTTGGAGGAGGGGGATGATGCACACACATGAGTCACAAGCTACCTATCTCTCTATAGCCCAAGGATTACACAACACCCTTCACCCCTTGTACACACACACACACACACAAAATTCAATCTTCAAAAATTCACCCACATATGCTCATCTCTTAGCATCCTAGATTGTACACACCAGTTCATGCACGCCCACACCCCATGATGCACTCAATCCCTACATCTACAATCTCACATTCTTCTCTCTCTCTCTCTCTCTCTCTCTCTCTCTCTCTCTCTCTCTCTCTCTCTATGCATGCACACACTATCACAATGTGGATCCACCCCTTCAATGGGAGCTATGCATGATACAAAATAAGAAAAAGGATGATTCGATCAGATATCAAGAAGAAGAAGTTTGTTTTACATTGCTTTACTTAAAATAAGAAAAAGGAGATATCAAGAAGAAGAAGTTGTTTTACATTGCTTTACTTAAAATAAGAAAAAGGATTATTCGACCAGATATCAAGAAGAAGAAGTTTGTTTTACATTGCTTTACTTAGAGTCGGTGTACAAAGATTTTATAAAACCATTCTATAATCTAAATTTGACAATTTGAGATGATGGTTGCATTGGGCCTGTATCAAAACCCCAAAAAAAGAGTTTTTTCCCTGCTCACCCCTTATTTGTAACCCGTAGCTAGCTTACTTTGAGCATAAATGGTTTCCTAAAACCATGGAAAACAAAAATATCAACCACAAAGTTTCCCTATTTACTCATACCTATAGATATATGGATGATATTCTTAAGCCTTATTAATAGATCCTTTCACAACGAAATCACATATATATATATCCAAAATGCCTCAAAATAGAACCAACTCTGGGTAACGGTTTTGATACTCTTTCGGGAGTCTTTTCCACCTCTGTACAATTCTTGAACTTCTCAATTTTGTTACACAACCCCTACAATAATAACTTTGACCTCTGTTTTATTTGGAAAAGGGATAACCAAAATATCTCCACTATAGAGTTTATAAAGAATAAAAGTAATCGATGTGTGTGTGTGTGTGTGTGTGTGTGTGTGTGTGTGTGTGTGTGTGTGTGTGCCCATCCTAACCTAGGCACCATACTCAGTGAGTCGGCAGTAGGCCCATTGAGTATGGGCCTACCGCCTAATTAATGTGATGAGATTAGTATGATTAATTCTTAAGACATGCCAATTGTTACATAAGATAGCTTTAGTGGTAGTGTTAATTAGGTCGGCTCTTTTAAAATCATTGAAGCAGTGTTTGTTAATGAGGTGATCGATATCTTCCCAAGCAATGAAGCTATTAGAAGAGGAATACAAAATCATTTAGAGTAGACTTATACAAGAATTCAGTGCAACTTTAGGTGATCATATGTCACTTTCATATGTGGCTTACTATTCTAGAATGGGTATTTGCTGATACTTAACACTACATGGATGGTAGGGTATAAGTTAAAAAGAATTTAAGTAGGACATGGATAACAACTGATAGGTTTGTTGACACTTGTAATACATATTCAAAGCTAACAAATATGTTGTCTTGTTTATATGGATGCAAGTAAGGACTCTATCTTTACTTTGGATATTTTGTACTAAGCTACTATCCACCATTGTCGAACCTGACCTCTAGTTGTTCTTGACTATCTTATGTACAAAACATTAGAATGGTACCTCATTCTCACTATGATATACAAAAATGGATCAAAGACTGAGTTGTTTTTGTGCTAATCATTGTCCTTTGTTTAAAGCCAGCTATCTTTTGAACTGTTATGTTATTTTGTGTATAAGTATAAGTTTAAAAATAGTAGCACACACACATACATG
Source organism: Adiantum capillus-veneris (assembly GCF_014529385.1). Lineage (NCBI taxonomy): Eukaryota > Viridiplantae > Streptophyta > Polypodiopsida > Polypodiales > Pteridaceae > Adiantum > Adiantum capillus-veneris. Next base: position 144,881,709 of record NC_140953.1, on the reverse strand, counting down.
TCACTTTCTGCTATGGCTCACCTTTTTCAATCATACCTGTCCATGTTAACACACACACACACACACACACATATATACTAGTAGACTGGTGGAACCTTGGTTCCTTAGCCTAATACAATCTGTGGCCTTGGAACTTCCAGTGGTGATCGGGCTTTCACATTGGGCTTTTTGTGTTGTCATTGGGCTTTGACATGGCAACTAATAGAACCCCCCTCTTAACCAATTCCCCAATAAAATGGTGGGAACTTAATTCTTAAAAGTGTTTTTTTAGAGAATTATTAGCCACTGTCACATTGAAACACACCGCATGTATCAATGAGTTTCCCCCATGCGGACTGAGTGATGAAACACCTAACTTGGCCTTGCAGTGATTGTATTCCCCATCCCCCCCCCCCCCCCACCACCACCACCAACACCATTTGTCCCCTGCAGAGTGCATAGCTCACACACCCATTCAGAACCTAAGGCTCTCACTTGCTCAAAGTTGCACCACTATGTGATATTTTAACCATCCCTATCTTTCTCTTTCATACATGTGCCTCTATCATCAACCCCTACTAACTGGTTTGCATAGCTGGCTATCTTGGTTCCTGAACCAATTGTATGAAGCGGCTTACAAGGGATTCTTTGCTCACTGAGAACATCGGCATGACCTTTTGGTGCTATTATACATGGAGGTGAGGGATGCCCTTGCCCCTCACTTAGCCTTGATTGCGTTGTGTGTGTTTGGGAAAGAGAGTTTTGAGGGCATTTTGTTGTCGAGCATACTGTGTGTTTAACTACTTGCATTCATGGAGCTGGTTGAGCAAGGTACATGCTCTCAAGTTGGTGTCTACCATGCTCGTGGTTTCTGCAAAAATCACCTCTAGTTTACTGCTGACATAATCAATCAATATGGTTTTAATGATAATGCTTTAGTCGTTGTTGCTAATCTAGTGGTGATAGACCCCACAAGCTGTTATTTTAGTTTCTGACTGTGGAAAATGATCTAAACTAGGGTTGGTTTTGCAATTAATACTAGTCTTTGGCAAATTCTTGATTACTTGAAGTGATAAAAACACGTTTGGAAGCTCAAATTTGCATGTGAAATTTGCATAAATCAATTTAAACCTCTCTTTTTAACTGCAGGGTTATAGCATGATGATCCTGACATCATGTTGTTCTCCATCTTTGCTTCTATGTATTTCTGTTGCTATTATTGACCATTTAATATGGTCTAATATGTAATCATGGACACCAAGAGATTGATTGAGCTATTGACTCCTTCTCTTGTGCCCTTTCACTGTAATGATCAACGATGTGATTATATTTTTGCTTAGTTCTTCACTCATTGGTTATATGAGTAATACCAAAGGCATGATGTGAGTTCATCTCTAGATCAATTGAAATAGGGAGGAACTACCTTCCTCCGCTCCTGCTAACGAATATTGCTTAGAAGTTTACCTACTCCCAAGATGGATTTTACTTGTTTGCATGTTGTTAAAACCGTTTTAACTTGTAGCTCCTGCTCTAGGTCTAGGGTTTGATTACTCTTATTTGTCGAAACTTGAAAAACACGTGCTAGTACTAGGGTTGTAACAATAAACCTCTAACCACTTTTTTTATATAAATAAAATTATTGTTTGGTTTTAAGGTCATACAACTTATAAACTTAGACCTTTGAAGACTTGAAGTGGCTTTACAAATAAAACCTTCATAAACACAAAACTCTATGGGACAAAAATTGGGATAAGACACTTGGATCCTAGGGGGTAATGGCCTTCTAATCAGAAATTAATCTAATTAATTAAATATTTATAAGAGTTCTTAAAAAATTGGGATACTTAGTAACCTTATTTATAATCTATAAATCTCACTTGGATGATTGGATCTAAAAGGAGTGATGACCTTTTTTACCACAAGTTAAAAAGAAATCTAAACAGAAATTAAAAGAGACACACCTTGCACCTCATTTGATGAGCAATAACTTTAAAGATTGTAAAAAAGAAAAGTGATAGCCTCATGACGCTTGCTTTTTAGAATGGATCTTCACAACTATTTTTTTGGGATGGTAAGTTTAAGTTTGAAAAGGTTTTAAGTAGGACATGGATAACAACTCATAGGGTTCGTCGACACGTGTAATACGTATTCAAGGCTAACAAATATGTTGTCTTGTTTATATGGATGCATGTGAGAACTCTATCTTTACTTAGGATCTTTTTGGCTTAAACTGTTGTTCATCATTGATGTACCATATCTTTTTTCACTCTAGAGTCTGTTATTACGGATTATCATTTGTACAAAATCACTAGAATGATACTCATTCCCACTTAATGTGCAAATAATGTGCAAAAATAAATCAAAGACTGAGTCGTTTTTTGTGCTACTCCTTGTCCCTTGTCTAAATCCATCTGTGTTTTGAAATATTATGTGCTTTTATGTATAAGTATTAGTTTAAAAACAATAGCATCACACACGTTGTAAACACCAGGGTCTCTCAATTTTCTGGAAGACCAAGACACCGGCTTTAGAGATTTATTGTGTTATAGGGCTTTGGTGGACCCACTATCGATAATTTTTGTTTAGGTTGACATCTTAGGCTATAGTTCCGGATTCCTGCTTGCGGCTATCATGGTCTTTAGACTTTGCCGGTTTTAAGTTTGGAGGTTAATCCATCTTTACTTACCTTGGTCCTAAATAATTTTTCAGGTACACATTAAGAACAAGATGGCTGCTTGCATGAGAGTCATCCATGACCCTGCAAGGATAATGGAACAAATTACACAATACCTAAAGGATTACCCTCCTAAAAAAACCCAACCCCCTAGAACTAGACCTTTTCTTGTTAGAAAAGCAAAAGGCAATGTGATCTCATATCCAAAATAAACACATTCTAATGTTTCAAATTTTTTTTAATTACTGGCCTTATTCCTCTCCTAAGGTCTTGAGTTGGCTTTAGAACCTCTTTCTATGGATAGCTCCCTTGTCCTTTGATGTATAAGCAACTTGGATAATCACAACTTATCAAGTCATCTATCCTACATATGCTTTCCATCAATGATTTGATCAAAATTTTAGCTACTTTGGACAAAGATACTACTGATGGGGTAGCAATGATTTCTCAAAATATCTCCCAACTACCTGTATTAGCCTTACAATACAATCAAGATCTTGCTCAATTTTTTTCCTCTGGTGCTGAACTTGCTAATTTTCTTAAGAAATTATGTGGCCTTAATTCTACCTTCGTTAGTACCCCTGCTACCCCAATTGTTCCAGAAAATGGTGGCCTCTTTTGTAGAGACAGTGCCACTCTAGAAGCTGTCAAAGAATTCCAAAACAATTTGTGCACCCTCAGTGACTCTACCCTTTTAGAGATAATTCCAAAAGTCTCTAAGGTTTTCCCTTTCCTACCAGTCAGGCAAATTGAAGTAGAAACTTTTGGAGTGGATCATCAGCTGTGGATTCTTTTAGACAAAGCTTTTTCAGCACCTATACTCAGTGAAACTTGGGTCTATCTTGCCAACCTACCTGCATCTACAATTGAAGTTTGCAGACTCAAATACTAAAAGGTGGATAGTTTTTTGACAAAGGGGATCTCATTAAATCCCCTTTTAACCTCAATTTTGTTATTCAGTCTAAATGTGTCTCTAATGCTAGCATATACATTCATACAAAAGGAAATATGGAGTTTACCAAGAGCAATCCTGACTTCTACACAAAATCAATCTAAAATGTCTTTTGACCTTACTTAAAATGTGCTTGCAAGTTCCTCGATCCAAAGGCTTCCTATGATTGTAACATCATATGATTTGATCATGCTATTTGGTACATTCTCAATCATTTGGAACAACTCTTTTTCCTGAAAAACCATTGGACTTTCATTTATCTCTTATACCCTTTATGTAGCATAGGGGGAGCGGCAATGTAGCCTTCAATAAGATTCTGTGAAATCTTGCAACAAATATAATCAAACAATGTTAACTTTAGAAGCAATATAACAAACACAATATTCAAATTGCTGCCCACGTGTGCGTGAGAGTGGGGAGTTAAATCAATCACTTCATCGTCACTTTTATGATTACTCCCTCCATGTGGGGGGTACCTTAGTCTACAAAAATTATCAAGCTCGTACAGTTTTGTCGTCATGAATGAGAATTGGCACAAACACAACCGTTATTTCTTCTCTAAAATTTAGCGTCTGCGGTAATTGCACACATAATAGGGTTGCAAAATACTAAGGTACATTTATCAACAGCTGTTGCTCTATCCGTCATACCCCCGCAGGCTCTTTCCATGGCTTCTCTGAGCGTCCCGTTGTTCACGTCGGCTCAATTTGGCACAACCGTAGCGCCGCTACAGAGGAGAGCTCTTGCAAGCAAGGCGGTGGTCGCAGTCGGCGCTCGGTCTGCTCCCAAGGCAAAGCCTGCAGCAGAGGCTCCCAAGGCTCCTCGCGGGACCGGCCTGAAGAAACCCGTCGATATCTCCCCTGCTCTTCAGCAGTTTCTCGGAACCCAGCAGGCCTCCCGGGCTGACACAATGAAGCTCATTTGGGACTATATTAAGCGCAATAACCTGCAGGTATGCATCTCTCCCTCTCATGCGACTTGAAACCGTGAAGTATGTGTCTCCAGGAATGCTGCTGTCTTTGCTGGATTTTTCGGCTGTTACAAGGATTGCTGTCTGATGCGTCAGGTAGTTCATTGATATAAGACCATGTTCATTTTGGATGTATATTTGTTTCTGAGAACCTCAAGGTAGATGTGGTGAATGTTAAGGTGACGGCAGGCTTTTATTTGGGGTCAAAGCTCCTTTTCATACCATGATTGAAGTTGGCAGGATGCACCTTATCCCAATTAGCTTGCAATGCATGCATCTGAATGCATACAATGCAGGTCTCCCTTGCGGATCGATATTCTCTCGCAGTGGCCACTACTTGTTGCTGTTAGTCCTCGCTATGTACATGTTTTTGCATAAAGAGACTAGAGCTCACACCCTGCACAAGTTTGTCAACCAAGCACATGTGCAAATCAGTAAGTCATGAGTATTGTTACAGGTTAGCACTCATTACCATTCACATGTATTTTTGCTGGTAGTAGGTGGCAAAGTGATCGAAATATCATGACTAGGCTTGGACACCCTGGGAGGTGTGTCTGGCACCATGTATTTGGATACTTTTGGTATTTATGTGGCAATACTTTTCCCTGTAATGATTCGTCCAATTCTGTGTTGTACTGAATGTTACTGAATAGAAAACAACTGCCTCGTTGGAAGTGTTCCCGGGCAAATGGTTTAACATGCCTAGGTTGGGACTGCCAAACAAGCCATCTTCCCCTTTCTATTGGCTAGACCATAAAGCAGGATCGAGATATCCTCCATTAAGTATAACCTCCACAGTCTTTCCTCCATTGAGTACACCCCTGCTGTTTCCTAGGCATTGCATGTACCCATTTGAGAAGGCCAGAAACTGTGAACCTCGTGCTAAAAGGTGAAGGTTTCAACCAATAGGCTAAACGCTTATTTCTCAGCTGTTGCATCTGTTGCAAATTGGCCAGTTGGTGTATGAACAGCACCTGCTGGACATCTTACGGTAAAATATGATGGGCTGTCCAAAAACAGGGGCACTCTCTTTTTGACAGTCAAGTCCCCCCTCCCCATTTGGGCAGGGCAGAAACCACCTCATTTGAGAAGGGCTGAAACTGTGAACATTGCGCTAAAAGGTGAAGGCTTCAACCAATAGGCTAAACGCTTATTTCTCAGCTGTTGCATATCTGTTGCAAATTGGCCAGTTGGTGTATGAACAGCACCTGCTGGACATCTTATGGTAAAAGATGATGAGCCATTGAGCTGTCCCAAAAGAGGGGCGCTCTCTTATTGACGGTCAAGTCCCCCCTCCCCATTTGGGCAGGGCAGAAACCACCTCATTTGAGAAGGCCAGAAACTGTGAACCTCGCGCTAAAAGGTGAAGGCTTCAACCAATAGGCTAAACGCTTATTTCTCAGCTGTTGCATATCTGTTGCAAATTGGCCAGTTGATGTGTGAACAGCACCTGCCCATGCCCTGTTGGGCACCTTCCCATGGGGTGTGTAAACACTTTGAATCTACAAGCCTTTACCTGTTCACACTGGGGATTCCAATTCCCTTTCAGTTTTTAATATTTATACTGAGAGTTTGGTCAACTAGCTCACTGCAGCCAAAGAGGAGTCAAAGAGGACCTTTCACAGCTATATGTCAATGCTGTGATTGTTTCAAGGTTGTGAATGCTTTGTTTCAGTAAATCCTTTCTGATTGTGTGTCCCTTACATGCAGAGCTTGTTAGTTACTAGACTGCAATGATGCTGGGATTTTCTTCAGTAGTGAACTCTAATATGCTCAAAATGCCTGTTTAGTTTTGTAGTTTTGTTTGTTTCATCTCTCTTTCCTTGCCCAAAAATGGCAGGCTACCTTTATTGCTGTATCTTCAACTGTCATCTGACTGGTCTCTTGCTTCACCAATAGAGTGAAGCTGACAGGAGACGCATAATCTGTGATGAGAAATTAAAAAACCTTCTGGGCAAGGACGAGGTCAACTTTTTGGAAATTGCGGGATTGCTTAGCGGCCATTTTTTGAAGAGCTCGTAAAATGAGGTTCTTATTCTCTCTTTCTTTCACTCACTCGGAAGTAATTTATTTGCTAGCTCAGAGCTTCACTTCTCTGATATTGGTGCAATCGTGTTAATTTAACAGTAACTTTGAAGCCCTCTCATTACTGGCGATGGTTGCAGGGACAGACAATCTTGAGAGACATTTTTGGTTTGCTAAGATTCTGGGTAGGCACGTACTTCAAAGACGAGACCAGAGAATGTGCTGTGTTCCCCGTCTTTCTTATAATGCTGGTTTAGGCAGCACAAGCATGACAAGTCTGTCGTGTTAAGAAGCAGCAGTTTTGGATACAAGGACATGTAGCTGTGGTTAGTATTAGTAAACTGAAGCCGTGTACCATGAGGTTATTAGCTTCTAAAGTAAACATTCTGTAAAGTACTATCATTGGGTATTAACTTCACTGGCTTAGCTGGGCTTTTACGTTTTTCCAGCTCCTGTTTGATAGTGTCATGTTAGCTCTTGCAGAGAGAACTGTTCTTCTTTCTGTTTGCCAAGCAGGTTTTGTATGGTTTCCGTTTGCTTAGTGACACTCTTTTCAGTTTAAAGAATCTGGCAGTCTCATGCAAAGTGCATATTCTCATAAACAAATGATGAGTCTGACTTTGTAGTGGCTGTGTTGAAATCGTATTCACAATCATTTCAAGTCTTCTAATGGTGTCATTATGGTGATGGCATTTTCAACCTTCTATGCAGAGCCATTTGGCACAGGGTTCTCCCGATGGGATCAGCGGCCCTTGAACTCCCAATGATCTAGACTGCCTATTCCGCCAATGAGGGTATTAATTCAGCTATTCTCAAATAGTGGTTTCATAATCCAAAGAAGAGAGACGCAATGAGTTGCATACTAGGTGTAAGTGTGAGCGTTCGCTTGTGTGTAATGTGGATGGGACTTGGGAAAGATTTTACTTTGGCTTGCAAATCTATTTGTGAGTGTTATGCATTTTGTAAAGCGTGTGGTGTCCCTCGTCATTGGGAATTTACGCAATCTTAGGCAGTCTTATTTAACAGAAGGAGCTAAAGAGCTAAAAAGCTAAATGACAGGAGACCCATCATGGGTCGCTAGTGGATCTGGACAGTAGTCTGACGGGGTGGTGTGCATGATGGGCCAAAGTGGCCCGAATCCTCTGATGCAGTCTCCGGCGCTGCTGTGTAGTCCTCTGCAGTCGCTGTCGTCTAGATCTCCTCATATCAGTTGCCCGATTGATCAGCATGCCTCTGGTAGACCCAATGGAAAATTTGGAAATATACTTGGGACAATTCACTTCAAGATCTTACAGGCACACATATACTTGACAACTTTCTAAATGCTTGGTATCCTACACAAGATGTTTATGAACATTCCCCCTTGCATCAACTTAGTAGCTTTGGCTTGTCTGCTACCTCACATGTCTTAGAATACATATGGCCTCATCCATTAATTTTGAGTGACTACATGCAATGTGGATATCAATGAATGTCATTATAGAGGGGGAAACACCCCTTGTTGCATCCATAAAAAACTGTTAAGAGCTTTCTTGGCTGGCTCAAGTCGTATTCTCTTATAAGTGCTATCCAAGATACTATGCTTGGAGAAAAAATACAGACTAAATTTGGATACAAAACATCATTTCAAATTTGACAAAAAGAAACCAAAGCTTCTTAGACCTTTTTCCTATATTGGGAAAATTCCACAATCATTGCATTCCAAGAAATCACATCCTTGACACAAAAGTCTCTGCTCTCCTTTTTCTCTCATGGGAATACATCTGGCATCCATGTCAACCAAAGTACTATTGTGCACAACATTCTCAGGAATGCTCGACTAAGAATCTTTTTGCCCATGTGACGTATTCTCTTATAAGTGCTATCCAAGATACTGTGCTTGGAGAGAAAATACAAACTACATTTGGATACAAAACATCATTTCAAATTTGACAAAAAGAAATCAAAGCTTCCTAGACCTTTCTATATTGGGAAAATTCCACAATCATTGCATTCCAAGAAATCACATCCTTGACACGAAAGAATTTGCTCTACTTTTTCTCTCATGGGAACGACCTCTGGCATCCATGTCAACCAAAGTACTATTGTGCACAACATTCTCAAGAATGCTCGACTAAGAATCTTTTTCCCCATGTGAACATCTTGCTTAATGCCACATGCCTTTAAGGAGTGATTGCATTTGGAGAGCCCTCACTTTGTGTCTATTGAATATAGCCAGAGATTCTTGGCCCTGACCCTATGAAGTGTATAACCTACAATCAATGCACCCAAGAAACAACATCCCAAACACACAACTCAACAAGAACTTTAATGCTATTCTATGCATGGCGCATTTGGTGTACACGTCAATTGAAGCATTTTCAAGCATGGTAGTTTTCTCAACAACCCTCACTTGCATCAAAGAGTTTCTAGTTGTGCTTACCCATGCCAAAAAGCTTTGGTGAGTACAAAGATGCGAGACATTTTTTGTAAAGATTCTTACTGGCAAGGGTATGCTCCCACTGAGACCATCAAGTAGAGCCACCACATGGGCTATCTTGCACGTTGTGTGGGTGATGGAAATTCCTCCATTCGTTTGAATGAGCACCCAAGAGTGGTCGCTTACTTGATGAGCTTGAGAGGTATCATCTAGTAGCCTCAGATGGTGTGTGTCGAGTGTAAGTGGAGCTATGCAACAAAAGAGGCCAACATACAAGCTTTCCAAGTCCATAGACATATCCAATTGTTTGGTTTGTGCAAGAGACACACAGCCTCTCTTTGTATGAAACCTCTCTCTCTCTCTCTCTCTCTCTCTCTCTCTCTCTCTCTCTCTCTCTGTAGTGTCAAAAAACACTTCATGTAACCAATCAGTGGTTGAATCCAACTTTTGATTTTTTTTAAAATTGAACTATCTTCTACTATTGGGTCATGTATATCCATGTGGATGCATGTGCTCTCTTGAAATTTTTTTAATCAATTCATAATCAAGGTAAAGACTTGGATGTGTTCAATGAGATGAAAGATGTTCATTTATTCAAAGAAAGCAATCAATGGTCTATGCTTCAAAAGAGCCTAGAAATAAAACGACGTGAAGGATGAGTAATGAATTGGATGGCATAGGGAACATTACATTTTAGGAAAAATGGAAGGTCTTCCAAAACATGAATTTGCAAAAGTAGAGGGTGATATCAGTGAAGTAAATGAAAATCCTCACGGTCAATCGGCTTTATAATTTCTATATAAAGGGTTTGTCTAGCATGCATGCAATTGGTTTACGGTTCCTTTAGCATTTCCTCTCCGTAGAGGTTCTTTGCAATATATTACATATATGTTTTGTATTTGAATTTTTGGAACTCATTACGGTAAAGAGGCCAATTAGATTATTCGTGAAATTTGAAATGAGTAAATAAAAACTTTCTATCAAAAAGAAAAATGATAAATTTAAAATTGCGAGATGGTTAAAAATGCATTATTAGCGTGCACATTCTAGTATGAAAGAAAAGCTATATATAGCACACATAATCATGAGATACATGTGCATGCCCAATGTGGCGTTACTAAAACATGCCACCTTTCGATTAAGATAGAATACTCCTTATTGTGAGCAATTTGGATTTCTACTATTGTAATATTTTGACAAAATGTATGACATCATAAATGAACTTATGTTTTTTATAAAAAATATTTTGATCATTTTACCTTGATATATACCAGTAGAAACACTCCTTGATTGCTATGGTGGAAGAGCAAAAAAAGCCTTAGGTTTACTGAGAGAAAAATATACACAAAGTAAACTTTATTATCGAACAAACAAAGTGAGTACATGATTGCACCTTCAAATAGAGCTAGAGTAGGTAATACAATGATGTAGTACAAGTGCAGGGAGTCCAAAATCACCTCCAAATCAACCCGGAGAATCATGGCTCAATTTTAGAAGTATAGGAGACTGAATATGGCTCTGTATACAACTCATATGTCCTCATATACAATTAGGAGTAGATACCATTAGGATGGACGACTTTACCATAGCTATCGGGCATTAACACATATGGACTTGACCCAAATGGAGCACAGAGATACATTGAAGTGTCAATCACAATGGAGTGAACCGATGCAGGAAGATACACTAGAGTAATCATGAATCAACAATCAACAATTAATTGTCAGGCATATACTCAATTTTTATACCAACTAATCACTTGATGTTTTCTCGATCATATGAGTTTGTTATACTTCAAAACTCAAGGAGATGATAGGCTAGGACTATCAAAACAAACTTGTACCATAAAAATCTAACTCTAAAAAAATCAAAATCCTTAGTTCCATAGGTCATCAAAAGATGCACAGAAACAGTCTAGCAGCTTCTCCTAAGGCCTAGGATCAACGTCCCAACAAAAGATCAGCATTTAGACTTTAATATATCACCAAAAAGAAGATTAAGACTTGCACATCATAAACATGATCCTTCACCAAATTGACAATGATTATACTCAAGAGATAGGGCAAGAGAAGAGAAACACAATGCACTTGATAGAACTTGATTTGGATTACCAGATTGCAAGATATGACGATAACAAAATAGCTCTACCTACTTCACTTCTTCACCATAAAAAAGGGTATCTGAGTGTAGCTAATAGCCAAATTTTATACCTAGGGATACTTAAAAAGGATCTCTAGGCTTAGTTCTTATGGGTAATATACAATTACATCCAAATTCGGTGGGACAAATCGAGTTAAATCATAATATGGTGAGCTTCATCTATATTGATATTCCTTGTAATCAAAATAGAAGTACATGCTATCGTATATGTGGTAGTGATGTGTGTGAATATACTTAGGACCATCATGTCACTTTTTCCCTCACTAGGAGGTTTTTTTCCCCATGCATTGTATATAAGCCCACCACTCTAGGACTAACTTATCTTTCTATTTTGCACTAAGAAACACACTCTCTATTGTGTGCCTTGAGCTTCTACATCTTCTCCAAGTTGTGCATGCATCCTTGCAACCCTAATTCCAACAATTGGTATATCAAAGCAGGTTGCATCCTCCCGTGCGACATAGTTGCTAGCATCGCCAAGACCCCCTGCTCATTTTCTCCAAATTGGGTGAGATTTGAGCGTCAACACGTCGAGTAATCCTTTGGGAGAGCTCAAAATTTTGACTCAGGCTCATTTTGGCCTTTGTTTCAACTATAGGTAGTATTGTGCATGCAATTTTTGTCCTTTTGTGCGATTTTTTTGCGAGTGTAATTTTTTGCATAACACATCCCTTACGGTCCTCATTGGGTTGTGTTGCATAGCACATGTTGCTCCTACTTTGTTTTCCCCCTTTGGAGCAATTTTTACATCAAGTGCATGATTGACAACAACACAAATGTTTTCAATATGTTTGTTGTTGAGGACAAATTGGATGGGGATAACTATGCAATGTGGGCTTACACGATGATGCATATTCTTCTAGAAGGAGTCTGGAATGTTTTCCAGGGCATTGATGTACGTCTACCTTCTGTAAATGTAGGCTCGGTTGAGGATGTTGCACGTTCTAGCATATCTATTATTGCTAGAGTTGTTTTGCCTACAATTGAGAAATCTCATTAGGATGTAAGAGTTCATGCATTGATTGCTTTATTTGTGAAGTGCACTATTACTCCTAACATTCACACATCAAAATCAACAAAACAGGCTCAGGATACTCTAGATAGTCTTTATGCAAGTTGAAATGAGGCTGAAATTGCATTGTTGCGTAAAGAGATGGAATCAAAGATTATCCAAGAGGAAGTGGACATGGACACTTTTCTATATGGTATCAAGGATACCAATGAGAAACTCATTTTTGCAAGTAAAGTTATTTCCGATAGTTCACTTCTGCAGTCTATTCTCGATGCATTGCCAAACTCTTACCATCCTTTTGCTAGTACTTGGAGACTTATGACTCAAGGAAACCCTCAACCTGTCAAGTTTAATGCATTATGCACATTTTTGTTCCAAGAGTCACTTTGAAAAAATAATAGGGCTAAACAACGTGCAAGTGAACAAGCTTTTATTGTTGCTCAAAGAGGAGGTGGTAATAGTAATGCATCCAATTCTCATGGTTCTTTTGTGAGTAGCAAATCACTTTTGCTGGGAGTAACTCATCTAGGAATTTTGGCAAAAAGGGCAAGAAGAAGATGTGTTGCCTTTACTGCAAGGCTAATGATCACTTGATAAAGCAATGTCCTAAGTTGAACACAAAAGAAGCCACAAAGAAAGAGGCTAGATCTACTACAATTACAGGTATTGTAAAATATTTTGGACATGGAGATTGTAGTGGGTATTTAGTGTAGAGTGTACTTTGACCCTTTTGTACATGATGCAGTATGTGAACTGCTACAAAGCACATTACTTGGCATTGTGATTTTTTTGCCTCTCTTGAGACTATGTCTCGTGATAGAACAGTCACTTGTGCCAACAATGCTTCTTATCCAGTCAAGGGAGTTGGAAAGATTGTGCTAACTACTGTAAATGGTAGTTCTTTCATAGTTGTTGATGCTCTTTATGTACCAAGGATCAAAAAGAACCTTTTGCACTTACAAGACTTGGCCTTGTTGTCAAATTTGTGGATGACAGATGTACAGTTCATGGTCTCACTTTTGGTGATGAAATTGTTGCATTTGGTATTTTGTACCATGGACTACATAAGCTCATTTTGTATGACAAGTGTGGATAGACTTTTGCAAATGTGGTTGTGGATTCAAAGGCTGTTTTAGATGCCAAACTTTGGCATGCACATTTTGGGCATGTGAATTTTGCTACGTTTGCAAAAATTTGATATGATTTTTCTTATTTTCCCCCTCTTAAAGCACCTTCTAATCATGTTTGTGAAGGTTCTATTTTGGGTAAGATGCAGCATTCAAAATTTCCAAAAGATGGTTTAGTAAGAGCTACATGTACGTTAGATAGAACTTGTGCATAGTGATGTTTGTGGGCCTATCCAAACTCCATCCTTGGATAATTACCAGTACGTTGTGACTTTCATTGATGATTATTCCATGCATGCATGGGTGTATCCACTTAAAGCTAAGTTCGAAGTATTCACGTGTTTCAAGAAATTTTTGATTATGTCTGGAAAATGTCTCTAAATGTACTATAGGCACCCTTCATTCAGATAAAAGGGGGGGGGGGGTATATGTCTCATGAATTCAATGTATTTCTGGCTTGTCATGGATAAAACACCAATATACAATTCCGTATACACCTCAACAAATTGGAGTTTGTAAAAGGAATAACAATGTTACGAGACTGGGCACCCTCCTGTTGTAGTGGTTAACTGCAATTGGGATAGGTGGGCGTAATGGTTAATTATGTGCTGTCTATTTATTTTACTAATTGAGTTGATGATGATTTTGTAGAGTGGAATGCGGGGAGTTGATGAAGAGGCGACGGCAATTATTCTTGGCCATTTTATAGTTGCACAGTATCTTAGAATCTCATTTCAATAAGCCACTATGGCTCTGTAAATATTTGTAGTGGGAACTCCCCTTATGGGTCATGCAAGAACTAATGAGCTTCACTCATTTACAAAAGTGAAGTGGTTGTAAAAGAGGGGCCTCAATTTTTGGCACCTCAAACTCAAAAATAATATATTAAATACCAACTCCACAAGAGAGGTGCCCGTGGAGTTTGGGGCTAGATTTAGGCCTTTCTCTTGCAGATTCTCATCTCTACTCTCTTAAGCTATGGTTATTTTGCTGTGTACTCTCTAATCTAGTCTCCATCTCTTACACATCTCTTACACCTCCTTACAAGCTTGTCTATATCAATTCTCTGTTTACTGTGTGTGTGTGTGTGTGTGTGTCATAGTCTAGGTGAGTGTGTGTGCTTGGAAATTGGAAGAAGAGGTGGACAGTTTGATGGTGATGGCTTGAAAGCTTATGTTGAGTACTTTAAGCGGTCGATCTCCCCCTCTTCTCCCAACAGTGGTATCAGAGCCTTAGGTTCGAGGATTAATCGGCACCAGATTTCAGTTTTAAGAAGGAGTTTTCTGTAATCGACAAAACCCCAATTGCAATTCATCGACTTTGCAATTCAAGGATTCAAGGGTTCGTGGAAATTCGAAGTATAATTGATCCAGTTCACAGAAGAAAAACTCGATTGTTAATTGGTGGCTAGTCGGCAATCAATTTTCAATTTCGGCTTCAAGACGATCAAGAACGGGTATGTTCAACGGTTAAATTTAAGCACTCGCTAAGCTTGCGTATACATGAAGATACGGACGAGAACAATCTGCGAGAACACCCTCCTGCACACAAGAAAAGCTAAATGTCAACCTCATCAAAAGCTGCAGAAAATACTGTCAAAAGTATTGGCTTAGTTTATGCATCAATTCTTGCTTTTGTCTTGTAGCCTGGAAAACTTCTAGAGGTCGCCATCTCAATTTTTTTTTGGCTTGAGTTGTTCTTCCACAGAATCCCATGCAACCTTAAAAATTAAAGTTAACTTCAAAGACTTAAAGTTAAGCTCAAAGAGGTATTTCAGTGGTCTGGTCAGCCGTCCATTTCATCTTCAAGCTTAATAACCTTTAAAGAAGACAAACACCCTTTCAATATCCTCAACACTTTGGCTTTGGACACAATTAGTAAGCCTTGCACCCCTTGGTCGGCACCACTACAAACACAACCGTAAAAATCACATACTCCACCTTCATTAAGAATTCTTGGGACGCCAACCTTCAAAAAAAAAAAAAATAATAATAATAATAAATCTTCGACTATCTTTCGGGATTGCTGATTGCCATTGCTTTTGAGATACGGGAGATCGGGTGCCACGAAATTCAACTGGCTCGGTGACACACCGTCGGACTGTCTATTCTCTGGCAATTTCCTAGCGCATCGCCATTCTGGACTGGACGCCACCGCTCTTTTTCACCTAAGTACATTACATTTCTGTTATTTATTTTATTTTATTCCGCATATTGTATCTGTGAATATCACCAAATAGCTTTTTTAAGCATTACCATTTAATTATTTATTTTTTTTAAGAAAAAGAAAGAAAAAAAAAGAGAAAAAAAGAAAAAAAAAGAAAAAAGAAAAAGAAAAGCACGCAATCATGGCACATCTTCCTCATGCACCCACGATTGCAGAGCAACTTCAAAATTTACAGCAGTCACTCACATATGAACGCATGCGAAGGCAAGAACTTGAAGATAAATTATTACATTCTGCACGCACCGAATCTGCACCGGCACCCAAGAAAAACAAAATTAGCAGAAAAGCCTTCACTTTCAAAGATTTTGATGGCACTAAAGATGCTAGCACGGTTCTAGCATGGGTTAGTCAGTTAGATGACTACTTTCATGATGAAGACTTTTCCGAGCGTGAAATGGTAAAGTGTGCATCCAATCATCTCACTAGCAGCGCTGCATTGTGGTGGAACGCCACCAAACAACATGGAAGAAGACCACGCACCTGGAATGCATTCAAAAAAGTTTTTTTACCCCAATTTTTGTCAACACAGTACAAAGCTAAAGCACGACGTCAATGGGATTTAATTCGACAGGGTAGAAATGAAGATGTACAGGGTTACACTGACCGTTTTTGGAATTGTCTAATTCAATTGCAAGCTATTGAACATGTTAGTCGCAGGAAATTGAAGCGAAAGTACATATCAGGCTTGGCACTACAAATTAGTGCTGATGTAGATATGTTCAAACCAGATTCTCTGTCAAAGGCCATTAACTTGGCTCTCAACGCAGAAAAGAAGAAAGGTGGACATTCCTCTCACACTGATCAACCTGCTAACACTAACCGCAACAAGAGACCTCCTTTCTCTCCTAACTCTGACAGAAGCAAACACCAAAGCCGTACCTTTTTCAAAAGATGAAGATTTGACAATCCTCCTGCCACTGCTCAACCTCATACGAGCAACAACCACAACAACACTCAGCAACGAGGCGACCAACATCCTTTCAACCAACGTTTTCCTCCAAATTCTAATGGTAACAAAAAGGTGAAGTGTTTTAAATGCTTTCAGTATGGTTACTATGCAGATAAGTGCCCAAATGGTCATGCTAAGGGCAATATTGGGTCAATCCAATGGCCATTCAAATGGAGTCAACAGGAATTCAAGTCAAAAACCCTTTAACAACAACCGCCCCAACGGAGCTACTCTTAACCTCATCGAAGATGCTACACCCGACGACAATGAAGTGGAAGTTAACTACGGTGAGGGATATGATCCTGATTATGATAACGATGACAACCCATCCTCAGGTACTCCTATATCTCCTCACACTTTGTTTAAAGTGCAAGGCACTGTTAAGGGTGAAAATGTCACCATTCTGCCAGATGATGGTAGTAGCCATGATTTCATTTCCACACGATTGGCACAACAACTATCACTCTCTGAAATTTCATCACCCCACAAGGTCAAAACTGTTTTTACTAATCAACGTTTTAATTGTAAAACTCAAGTCACTGTTGAAGTTTGCATTGGTGAATTCACACAAGCACGTACATTTTTTGTAGCACCATTGCATGGGCTCGATATGATTTTGGGAATGCCATTTCGTCATGAATTTGACCCGTTGATTAATTATAAAACACGTACAATGTCTCTCACTCATAATAATAAAAAATTCTCCATCCAAGCAACACTGGCACATCAAAAATTTCCACTCCTCTCTCACACTCAAGCCAAACGAGCAATTCGAAAACAGGGGAAAACATATCTAGTATTGGTAAATCAAATTTCTGTTGAAACTGAAACTTCACGTAACTCCACACACAATGAATTTCTCTCACAATTTAAAGATTGTTTCATGCATGATCTCCCACCTGGAATTCCACCATCACGCCCAGAAGACCACCAAATTGACATCATATCGGGTAGTGAACCTCCTTGTAGAGCACCTTATCGTGTAAATCCTACCGCACACAGGGAAATACAAACTCAAATCACTGATTTACTTGACCGAGGCCTAATCCGACCTAGTAGTTCACCATACGGAGCTCCAGTACTTCTTGTCAAGAAGAAAAATGGAACCTTTCGTATGTGTATCGACTACAGGGCTTTAAACAAGATCACCATTAAGAATAGGTTTCCTATTCCTAGAGTGGATGATCTACTAGACAAACTGAAAGGGGCAAACATCTTTAGCAAAATTGACCTTAAATCAGGATATCACCAAGTCAAAATGTTTGAACATGATGTCTACAAAACTGCTTTCAGAACACAAATTGGGCACTATGAATTTCTTGTCATGCCATTTGGTTTGACAAATGCACCAGCTACATTCACACGCATGATGAATCGAATTTTCATTGACCATCAAGATTTTGTGATTGTATTTTTTGATGACATTTTGGTATTCAGTAAATCTGAAGAAGACCATAAGCAACATTTAACACGTGTATTTGATCTGCTTGCACAAAATCACTTGTATTTGAATCCCGAAAAGAGTTCATTTTTCCAATCTGAAATTGAATATTTGGGACATATTGTATCGGGTAAAGGAATTCATGTCGATCCAAAGAAAATTGAAGCCATTCAATCCTGGCCTAGACCCAAAAACTTGCATGAGCTACGACCTTTTCTTGGTCTTTGCAGCTATTACAGGAAATTTGTTCGTAATTTTTCTTACAAAGCACATTATTTGACTCTCTTGTTGAAGAAAAACACGCCTTATGAATGGACTGATTTGCAAGAAAGCTCATTTAATGCACTTAAACATGCTTTGACTAATGCACCTGTATTGCAATTGCCTGATTTTGAACGACCATTCTTTGTGGTAGTCACTGATGCTAGTGGTAAAGGTATCGGTGCAGTCCTTATGCAAGATAACCATCCCATTGCTTTCGAAAGTCGTAAATTCAAACCGTCTGAAATAAAGTTCAGTACTTATGATAAAGAATTGACTGCTGTGGTACATGCATTGAAAATATGGAAACACTATGTAATGGGTACTGACTTGATCATTAAAACTGATCAACAAAGTATCAAATATTTACTTTCTCAGCCTTTAATAGATGATAGACATATTAAGTGGGCCGCTTTTATTCAAAGTTTTCAGCCCAACATTCAATACCAACATGATAAAGAAAACGTTGTAGCCGATGCTTTGAGTAGACGACCCTCACTTAAT
Organism: Adiantum capillus-veneris; assembly: GCF_014529385.1. Classification (NCBI taxonomy): domain Eukaryota; kingdom Viridiplantae; phylum Streptophyta; class Polypodiopsida; order Polypodiales; family Pteridaceae; genus Adiantum; species Adiantum capillus-veneris. The sequence goes on along the minus strand of NC_140953.1, from coordinate 144,863,010 downwards.
CATCTATCAACCATTACGGGAACTTCATTTGACACTATGCCTGACACTTATGCACATGACGATGACTTCAAAACGACATGGTTGCACATGCTTGATAATTTTGTACACACATTTCTCGAATACACTATTCAAGAAAACTTCCTTTATTTCAAACAAAAATTGTGTGTGACTAAATCTTTTCGTACATTAATTATTGAAGAATTGCACAAACCACCTTATGCTGGACATAGAGGATTTGCTGCAACTTTTCAAAATTTATGTCGTGATTTCTATTGGCCTACTATGAGAATGGATGTTAAACAGTATGTGTCAACTTGTTTGATTTGTCAAAAAATCAAAGCAGCTACAGGTAAGAAATTGGGACTTTTACACCCTCTCCCCATTCCTGAAAGACCTTGGGAACATATTTCCATGGATTTTGTTACTGGTTTCCCACTCACAATGCACAAACATGACATGATATGGACTATTATTGATCGTTTCTCTAAACAAGCGTATTTTGTTCCGTGTAAGAAAACACTCACAGCACATCAAGCTGCACTTTTGTTTCTGAAGACTGTTTTTCCACATCATGGTTTGCCTAAAGTGATTATTTCCGATCGAGACTCAAAATTTTGTAGTGCTTTTTGGACTACTGTATTTGAAAATCTTGGCACTACACTTGACTTTACTTCTGCATTTCATCCTGAATCTAATGGTCAAACCGAAGTCACCAACCGCACTATTATTGACTTGTTGAAGGCTTATGTTTCCTCTCAACCTAAGAAATGGGATGACTACCGACATATTTTGCAATTTGCATACAACAACACCACTCACACTGCCACGGGTAAATCTCCCTTTGAAATTGTATACGGTCACTCACTTCCTACTCCTGCTTCACGTCTTTCTAATGTTGTGCCTGCCGCTGATGATTTCACTACTGACTTTCATGATATTTATGCAAGTGTGCATTCTGCCATTAAACACTCACAAGAACTTTACACCAAGCATGCTAACAAGCACCGCAAGGCACACCAATTCAAAGAAGGTGATCATGTTTTACTTCGCATCGAAAAACGAAGGATCAAAAGTGTTGATACTAATGTCTTTGTTAAGCTTGCTCCTCGTTTTTATGGACCTTTCAAAATTTCAGCTGTCATTAATGATGTTTCTTTTCGTTTAGAATTACCTGCACATTAGCACATTCACAATGCATTTCACATTAGTCTTTTACAACCATTCAGAGGACCCCTACCTACACACCACATTTACGAAGACCCACCTTCACTTGTAGACCAAGAAGAGCAACTCATCCCTGACAAAATAGTTGACCATGAGACCACCACTACACGCACTGGAATGGTTTATAACCGTTACCTTTTGACTTTCAAGGACCACCCTAGAGAGGATGCCAAATGGATGCCTGAAAAGTTTTTTCGCAACTTTCCCAATCTTCTCCACACTTTCCATCACTCACGGTCCAGTTGATTTCTCTATTGAGCAACTGAGGACAGTTGCTATCCCTGGTGGGAGGGATGTTACGAGACTGGGCACCCTCCTGTTGTAGTGGTTAACTGCAATTGGGATAGCTGGGCGTAATGGTTAATTATGTGCTGTCTATTTATTTTACTAATTGAGTTGATGATGATTTTGTAGAGTGGAATGTGGGGAGTTGATGAAGAGGCGACGGCAATTATTCTTGGCCATTTTATAGTTGCACAGTATCTTAGAATCTCATTTCAATAAGCCACTATGGCTCTATAAATATTTGTAGTGGGAACTCCCCTTATGGGTCATGCAAGAACTAATGAGCTTCACTCATTTACAAAAGTGAAGTGGTTGTAAAAGAGGGGCCTCAATTTTTGGCACCTCAAACTCAAAAATAATATATTAAATACCAACTCCACAAGAGAGGTGCCCGTGGATTTTGGGGCTAGATTTAGGCCTTTCTCTTGCAGATTCTCTTCTCTACTCTCTTAAGCTATGGTTATTTTGCTGTGTACTCTCTAATCTAGTCTCCATCTCTTACACATCTCTTACACCTCCTTACAAGCTTGTCTATATCAATTCTCTGTTTACTGTGTGTGTGTGTGTGTGTGTCATAGTCTAGGTGAGTGTGTGTGCTTGGAAATTGGAAGAAGAGGTGGACAGTTTGATGGTGATGGCTTGAAAGCTTATGTTGAGTACTTTAAGCGGTCGATCTCCCCCTCTTCTCCCAACAAACAAGTTACTTTACAAATATGGCACGATGTATGGTCAAGACTCAAGCTTTACCGCATTCGTTTTGCTTAAGGCTATCATGTGTGCTACTTATGTATTTAGCAGGTGTCCTACCAAATCCTTGCACTCTATGACTTTGTATGAAGTATGGCATGAAAAGAAGCCATCTATTGATTACATGCCCATTTTTGGTTGTTCAGCTTATGCTTTGGTACCATAAACAAATTTCAAAATATTTGATGATAAGCCTGTCAATTGCATTTTTGTTGGTTACAGTCCTAAAAGCAAAGGTTACAAGTTATATCGTCCACAAACAAAATGCATCTTGGTTTCACGAGATGTTATATTTGTGAAAAAAATTGTTTAGCCTTTGTTAACATGTACCAGAGACAGCAATGTAAGCTCACATGACATTTATGACATTTTGTTGCCTCTTTTTAATGGTGAAAATTGGAATGTAAGTTCCAATGGCCTATGGGGGTTTTCAAAAATGTTGTAGATCATCCTATTAATGATGCAGATGTACATGATGTATTCGATATGGAAAGGGCTACAAATGAAGAGGCTAGGGGATACCAAAATGGCTCGTGTATACTTTTTGTGATAGTAAATTGGATGCACCTATATCTAGTTGTACTCATTCAGGTTCTCACCATGCATTATTTGCATCAGATTGTTATGCATTGATTAATTCTAGTTCATGCAATGAAGAGGAACCTCTTTCTTTTGATGAAGCATAGAATTCAAAAAATTGGATGGCCGCAATGCAATCATACTATGATGCACTTAAAAAGAATGCACTTCTGGACAGGAATATCTTGGATTTTCTCTTTTTGAAGGGAAAATTGCTACCACCAAACTTATGTATATTGTAAAGCTCTTTATATGATGCACTAATAAAAAATGCACTTCTAGAGAAGAACATCTTGGATCCAAACTTATGTATATTGTAAAGCTCTTTATTTGATGCAAAAGCTACTATATTCAAGCAAGAGATTATGGCAAACTCACAAGAAAATCTTGATAGATTTTGAATAGTAATACTAGAGAAAATCTCAACCAAAAATTGCTAGAAAAAATGCATAAACCAGTAGTCAAAAAACTGAGCTTTGATTGTAAAGGAACGTGCAAATTCTTTAAGCACCCAAGGATATTCGTCCAATTATTTGGTAAATCCTTGATCTCATGGGCGATTTCTTTTCCAAGGACCTTGCCCCTACTACCTTCCTTCCCATATGTCTCACCCATGGGAAGTACTCCATTGGATAGTTGAGGAAGTCAATCCATGCAAGCACCTTCTTAGGTTTATCTACTCAAGAATTGAAGCCTTGGTATCACTCGAACAAAGAGATGGGAGTTCCCCTATCAACCATTTCCCTTGACCCAAAGCCTTCACAACACTTTCAACATTACTGCATAATCATTACCTTTCAGAAGACCTCGGTCCCTATCCTTCTCAGGGTTTCGGAAGAAGCAATTCAAAACTTTGCCCAAATGTGAATTTGAAAGTGTAAATTGTTCATATGACTTGATCCTTTCATTTGAATTATTGAACCTTGGACCTTGAAAATTCAGGTGTGGTAATTGGAAGTTGGAACTTGGTACTTCTAAAATTTGGGAAAGAAAATATTTCAAAGATGCCTCTCATTTGGACCCTAGCCACTTATTGGTTTCTCTACCCTTGCATTCATTACAAAATTTGAAGACTTTATTTTTTGCGCTAAACCAATCTACACATTTAAGCTAACAACTATGTCATCAAAGTTTAGGGTACCACTAGCAGGTGTAGAATTACTGAAAACGCTAACATATGTTTACCATTACAAAAATAATGAGCATAAAAGACATATCGCTTTCACTTCCCCATCCAATTTCAAATTTTGAGCCGCTAACTAACTAGAAAGGATAATGAGCTCATTTAAATGAGATGCAATTGTGCTACCTTCTTCAAAGAGTTCTTTAATAAGAAAGATCTTATTTGTAGCACTTTCCTTTTCATAAGTGCTGCAAAGATTTGACCCCATAAGGACATAGTGGGTCCCTCATTAAGCACAATTAAATAAACAAAGTTTTCCGAGTGAAGTTTACTCGTTGGTTTTTCCAATGCATATAACTCGAGTCAATCCTTGTCAAACATGGTAGCAAGCTTATTTGAAAAGCTAAAAAATGGGTTCAATTGCTTCTTCTAGATGAGAACATCTTGGATTTTCTCTTTCCGCAAGGAAAAATCGCTACTACCAAACTTATGGATATTGTAAAGCTCTTTATTTGACACAAAAGCTACCATATTCAAGAAAGAGATTATGGAAAACTTACAAGAAAATTTTGGTAGAGTTTGAATAGTACTTATTGGACAAAATCTCAACCAAAAATTGCTAGAGAAAATGCATAACCTAGTAGTCAAAACTATGGCAAGAAACTTTGGCACAAATTAAATCCAATTGAGTTTTGGCACTACAAACAATACATCAACCAAGAAACTATGCTAGAAAGATCCATAAATCATGTATAAAAGTTTGGTAAGAGATTTGACCAAATTTTAGTAGAGTTTCGATGATATTTTAGCATAGATCTTGTTTCATGATAGCCATAAACAAGGAGTAGACAATCTATCAAATTTCGATAGAGTTTCGGTGATGTTTTAGCATAGATCTCATTTCATGATAGCCATATTAATGCCAATCCAACTTGCCTATTGGGCAGCTAGTCCCACCTATGCATGTCCTATGGCGAGGTAGTGATAGGGGAGCTGGAGCGACCTGATCCAGCTAACATTGGGTAAACTAGATCCAAACCTCACCACAATCCTCACAAAAGGTTATGCAGGCATGACTCAAGACTCACTGCCATAAATTGCTCACAAACAAACCAAGTTCAACACATGCTGCATAAGTATCCACAAGAATGTCAACATCAATTGCTTTTGACAGTCACAACAAGAATCATATTCAAGAATCAACCTACGTCATACAAAACTCATCAAGTTCTTTTGTTTTCTGGAATCATCACATCTGGCATACATAACCGTTACATCCTTACTTAATGCCCCACATCCACATATCAGATCTTGCACACACAACTTCAACCATCCATAGTGCTCTCAAAAGCACATTAAAAATTGACACAATCCATGGTAAAGGCAAACATTTGCAAAAGTTGAAGTGGAGCAAGAAGAAACTCAACCACAAAACATAATCAAAAGTGTTAAGAAGGATCTTCAAAAGGACTAAGGAGCAAGCTCTACAACTACAACACAATGGATACATGTGGAGGTTTAAAATGAAAAGAAGGTCAAGGTATGATACTTAACATTGCTAAATTCAATTGTTGAGTACAATATGATGTCTTTTGGCGCTTGGCTCTTGTTGGAAATACCTTCTCTAGGACTATCAATTGTGAAGATAGCCATATCCAAGGACACCTATGCAATATG